>NC_034602.1:18659978-18755201 GCF_900095145.1 Mus pahari
CCATTCCTCTATTGAGGGACATGTGGGTTCTTTCCAGCTTCTGGCTATTATAAATAAGGCTGCTATGAATATAGTGGAGCTTTTGCTCTTTGAAAGATACCATTTAGACATAAAAGGCAAGCCACAGCCTGAAAGCAAATATTCATCACACACACACACACACACACACACACACACACACACACACACACACACAGAGAGAGAGAGAGAGAGAGAGAGAGAGAGAGAGAGATCACAAAGGGTTTGAATAAGCCATTTCAAATTAATAATGAGAATCAAGCAACTCAAAGAAAAGTGAGCCAAAGATCTGAACAGACACCTCAGAAAGTTCACTTTATGAATGACAATAAAGCCTTAGGAAAGAATGTTCACTCTTGGCAGTCATGGGGATGAAAATTGAGGTTCACCTTCTAGAATTTCTAAATTTAAGTGCCATCAATAACCAATGTTGGCAATGGCATGGAGCAAACATTTAATTAAATACTTCATAAGTGCTGTTTTGCCCAGATTAGATTTCTGACAGAATTCTGAAGGCACAGATAATTTACTAAGTGCATTTGCAGTGATTTCTCTTAGCAGGCTCTGAAAAACTCCTGAAAATCAAGTACACACATACCCCACTGCCAGAGGCTGCTCTGGGCACCAAAACCCCAAGAATAGCTCCTCCTTACTTACTTCTTATTTCCAGCTAATGCCATCAAGCCCTTTCTACTTATCATGGGACCCAAAAGATTCCTCTGGTAGCCATCTTGCTGTGTGTGTATCTCTAGGTGTAATGCACTGTGTTCCTATCTATAAATTACAAAGCATTCTGTTTTTCATCTAAGTGTCGTTGCATTAAATCCTGTGATCCAAGAAACCCATAATCATATGGAGCTCCACATAATTATGCCACAAACTAAAGCACTCACACTCTCCTGAAGAGAATACAATCTGGAGAGCCATGGTGTGAGTCCCTGTAGACATTTCTTGCTACAAAAAACATGCCCCAATTCCCAGCATTTCCATTCCTGGAAATCTATCCTAGATAAATAAGAGCTTTCTCTGGAACGAGAGCTAGCTCATAAATGCTCATAGAAGACTATTCACACTCGTTAGAGACTGAAAGTTGAACTGACTCAGGCAGCAAATGAAGTGTGATGCTTTCTGAGTATGTCAAAAATGAGGGGTGTGGTAAAGGCAGCAGCATAGCTTGGTCACACAAGCTTCTTGGTAAATTAATCCATGCAGAGAATTGTACAATCTCGACTTAAAAGAAGTACAGCCACAGAACATCAAGCTCTTGTCTGGACAAGGGACTGAAGACTGAGAAACAAGCTGCACAGACAACAAACAAACAAACAAACACAAACAAACAAAACAAAGCAGAAGGTGATTTTTAGCATCAAGAATCATAGAATAAATAAATACAAGTTATTTTTAGTTGTTTCCATAATAGCACATTTCTAAAACTTCAAAACCTGTAGTTTTTTGCATTTGTTAGGTTCTATGATTAACATTTTCTAGTGGACTGTGAAAGAACTATGTATCCTCAATACACAGATATCACTCATGTCTGAAATTCTGTGATGTGCTAGGGAGAGCTAAGGTTCAGTCTGGTTTAGAGGAAATCTACTCAGTGGAAGTGAAGTCATGATAGATATGGTGATTTTATATATATATATATATATAACATATTTTATGTAAAAATAAATTATATAAACATATTTATATCTACAAATTTTATATAAATGATGTATATTTCATTTGTAAACAGCTGGGTTCATAAAATTTGAAATGTGACAACAGACAATCCCAGGCTCCACAATTACTTGTACAGATCACTGCTCAGATGTAAACATGAATTGTACACCCAGCAGAGCTGAGTCTATGGTATTTCTTTCTGTCGGCTCAATCAATTAGCAAGACCATGGTTTTCATATTGATATGTCAATATGTCAAACTTTAATCATATTTATTAGTCAAAAAGACTTTTTTGATGTTGGAATTTTTAAGTGAATTTTAAAAAGAATTAGTGAAAACATTAAATGTCTTAATTTTGGTGAGATTATCTTTACCTAGTTGGCAGTCCCTTAGCCAGACTAACCAGAGGGCACAGAGACAGTATCCAAATTAACAAAATCAGAGAAGGAAATAGAGATATGACAACACAAGTTGAAGAAATTAAAAAAATTATCAGATCCTAGTAAAAAGGCCTATACTCAACAAAACTGGATAAACTTGATAAAATGGATGGTTTTCTAGACAGATGCCAGGTAAAAAGGTTAAATCAGGATCAGATAAACCATCTAAACAGTCCCATAACCCCTAAGGAAATAAAAGCAGTCATTAAAAATCTCCCAACCAAAAAAATCCACAAAACCAGATGGCTTTAGTGCAGAATTCTATTAGACCTTCAAAGAAGACCTAATACCAATACTTCTCAAACTATTACATAAAATAGAAACAGAAGGAACACTACCCAAGACATTCTATGAAGCCACAGTTATACTGATACCTAAACCACACAAAGACCCAACGAAGAAAGAGAACTTCAGACCAATTTCCCTCATGAATATTTATGCAAAAATACTCAATAGGATTCTTGCAAACCGAATCCAAGAACACATCAAAATGATCATTCAATATGATCAAGTTGGCTTCGTCCCAGGATTCAATATACAGAAGTTCATCAATGTAATCCACTATATAAACAAACTCTAAGGAAATAAAACACATGATTATCTCATTAGATGTTGAAAAGCCTTTGACAAATACAATACCACTTCATACTAAAAGTATTGGAGAGATCAGGAATTCAAGGTCCCTATATTTATATTTATATTTATATTTATAATAAAAGCAATATACAGTAAACCAATAACCAACATCAAACTAGATGGAGAGAAACTTGAAGCATTCCCACTAAAATCAGTGTCAAAACAGGGCTTCCTACTCTCCCCTTATCTATTCAGTATAATACTTGAAGTTCTAGCCAGAGCAATTAGGCAGCAAACGGAGGTCAAAAGGATACAAATTGGAAAGGAAGAAGTAAAAATATCACTATTTGCAGATGATATGATTATACTTAAGTGACCCAAAAAATCCCACGAGAGAACTCCTACAGCTGATAACTTTGCCAAAGTGACTGGATAGAAAATTAACCCAAACAAAGAAATAGCTTTCCTCTACTCAAAGGAAAAATGGGCTAAGAAAGAAATTAGGGAAACTACACCCTTTACAATAGTCACAAATAATATAAAATATCTTGGTGTGATGGTAATCAAGCAGGTGACAGGTCTGTATAACAAGAACTTCAAGTCTCTGAAGAAAGAAATTGAAGAAGACCTCAGAAGATGGAAAGATCTCCCATGCTTAAGAATCCACAGGATTAACATAGTAAAACTGGCCATCTTACCAAAAGCAGTCTACAGATTCAATGCAATCCTCATCAAAAGTCCAACTCAATTCTTCACAGAGATAGAAATAGCAATTCTCAAATTTATCTGGAATAACAAAAAACCCAGTATAGCCAATAACATTCACAACGATAAAAGAACTTCTTGGGGAATCACCAATCCTGAAATCAAGCTATACCATAGAGCAATAGGGAGAAAAGCCAAATGGTATTGGTACACAGACAGGCAGGTAGATAAATAGAATAGAATTGAAGACCCAGAAATGAACCCACACACCTTTGGTCACTTGATCTTTGATAGAGAAGCCAAAACCATCTAGTGGAAAAAAGACAGCATTTTCAACAATTGGTGCTGGTTTAACTGGCGGTCAGCGTGTAAAAGAATGCAAATTGATCAATTCTTTATTTCCCTGTAAAAAGTTCAAGTCCAAGTGGATCATGGACCTCCACATAAAACCAGATATGATGAAGTTAATAGAAGAGAAAGTAGGAAAGAAACTGGAACACATTGGCACAGGGGAAATTTTCCTGAACAGAATGGCGATGGCTTATGCTCTAAGATCAACAATTGACAAATTGGATCTTATAAAATTGAAAAGCTTCTGTAAGGCAAAATGGCAACCTATAGATTTGCAAGAATGTGGAAAAAGAAGAACACTTCTCTATTGCTGGTGGGGTTGTAAACTGATACAACCACTCTGGAAATCAATGTGGAAATTGATTTTCCTCAGAAAATTGGAAATAGATCTACCCAAGAAGACCCCACTTTACCACTCTTGAGCATATACCCAAAAGATGCCTTACCATGCCACAAGGGCATCTTGCTCCACTATGATCATAGAGGCCTTATTCGTGATAACCAGAAGTTGGAAACAACCCAGATGTCCACAAGGGAAGAATGGATACAGAAAATGTGGTTCATTTAAACAATTGAATACTATTTTGCTAGTAAAATCAAGAACTCAGGTGATAGCAGATGCTGGCAAGGATGTAGAGAAAGAGGAACATTCCATTGCTGGTGGGATTGCAAGCTGGTACAACCACTTTGGAAATCAGTCTGATGATTCCTCAGAAAATTGGAAATAGTTCTACCTGAGCACCCAGATATACTCTGGGCCTATACCCAAAATATGCTCCAACACTTAACAAGGACACATGCTCCACTATGTTCATAGCAGCCTTATTTATAATAGCCAGAAACTAGAAATAAGCTAGATGTCCCTCAACAGAGGAATGGATACAGAAAATGTGGTACGTTTACACAATGAAATACTACTCAGCTATTAAAAACAATGACTTCATGAAATTCACAGGCAAATGGATGGAACTTGAAAATATCATCCTGAATGAGGTAACCCAGACGCCATTCTTTACCTCTTAAGGTTTCTTCCTTTTCTCAGGTACTGACTTCTAAAAGAGTATGTTTAAGAGAAAATTCTTATAAATAATTTATACAGACTCTACTACTAAGTGGTATTTTAAATGAGAATGGCCCATATAAGCTCATGTGTTTGAATACTCAGTCCCTAGTTCGTGAAAATGTTTGGGCAGGATTAAGAGGTATGGCTTTGTTGGAGGAGGTATGTCAATAGTGTGGTCTTGAGGTTTCAAAACACTTGTACTATTCCAAGTGTACTATCTGCTTCTTGTGTTTCATACTCAGATGTGAGCTCTTAGCTGCTACTGGAGTCATGCTCCTTACCATGATGGTGATGGACTGACTCCTATTTTTCTGGAACCATGCAGCTCCAAATAATACGTTACTTCTGTAAAGTACCTTTCCGTGGTGTTTTATCTCAGCAATAGAAATGTAATGAATACACACTGGAGCTGAAAAAGCATATATTAAAACTGAGTTTCCTAGAATGTGATTTATAGGAGCATGAGGATCCAGAGCTAAATATCATTCATCCTCCTATATAGAGTTTGAGGCCAGCCTGGGCTACATGGGACTCTATCTCAAAAAATGACATTGATATTTAACCAAGCCTATTCAGAGACAACTATTTCCTTGCCATCAAGTAATACAACTCTTTACATAGCATTAAAATTGTCTTATGGTCTATAGATCATATCAAAATGGTTTAAACTACATAGTGTGATATTGGTCAAAAGAAAATCAGGGATTATTTGGGGTAAGTGACAGGGGTCCTGGATCCCATCCCACACATTCTAAGAAGTGACTGTAGATGCTTTTCTATGATTAAATTGCCCAAAAAGAAGTCATCCCTTAATTCAGAATCTACTCTGAGAGGAACAGCACAGTGTATCTCTGGGCTATGGTCCAGCTTGGCCTATGGAGCAAGTGGAAGGACAGCTGACATCTCACCATTCCCTCCCTCCTAGGACTCCTGACACTTAAGCTTGTGAACTGCACCTCTGAGTGGGATTGTCAGTGGTTACCTCTTGCATATGTCTGAGGAGATGAAGCTTTGGCAGTAAGATTAAAGGTTGTAGATGCAGTGTGACGATGAGGGAGAGGAATCAGGTACAGGGGTGAGACACAGTTTATTTTTTGTATTCCTGGTATATAAAATAACTGTATTTCTTTGACACATGAGACAAATTGTCTTAGCTGACAATTTTTTGAAGAATTGTTAGTAATGAAACATTTCAGGAGTAGTTTAAAGACTTGTTCTCATCCACTGATCTTCATTTTAATCATTAAAAAATTATATCTGCTATAATGCTCTTCTAAGGTAAGAATAGATTAGATAAAAATGAATTCTTTAAAACAAATATCCCTTTATTCTTTCTCTGCTTATAAAACCTTAATGAAGGAGCCTTTCCTGCCGGCTTCTATTACCCATGGGACCCAGAGGGGAGAGCCTCAGCATCTTTATTACTCTAAGGCTACACTTTAGATCATGACTGTCAGGCTACTGTAGTGATCATTGTTCATGGGACCCAGAGAATGGTCACAGTCTCTTGCCAGGAGTTTCTTGCACTCCAGAGTCTCAGCAATGCACAGAGCCTGCAGGCTACAGATGTCTGAGCTATTTTAAGTGCTTTTTTAAAATAAGCATTCTTCAAGGGCTCCAGAGCAATCCATATGGCAGGATCTCTCCAAGATAAGGACAGGATGCTTGTTATCTCTAACTCCACCCTATTTAAAAGGAATTAAACTTGATATTAAGGAAGAGCAGAATATAAAGGAGTGGAAGACAATTAGAAATGATCCAGAAGAACTCTCTGTCTTCCTTTTATTTATCTAGAAATTAAATACAGCCTCCATACCCCTCTTCACAAGGGAGAACAAAGGTTGGCCTCTCATAATAGCTTTGGCCTCTCATGGGTCTGGAGGCAGAACAAGAGGAATCTATAATAATGAGCTTCACTAATAGCCTTGTTGTCCAGTTATTCACCTTCCCACAGTTGCTTATCTTAGAGATTCAACTTCTTTCCCTTTGTTTTGTCTCTTCTTATTCTAAAATTGGGCATCTTTGTTGAGTTTGTAATATAATCTAGAATCCAGTGCCACTACTGGAAAACTACTTACTCCCATTTGCATATGGAAATGCTCACCAGCAACATTCTGTTCCTCTTAGCAGTCTGTGGTTTGTAACAGAGCAAATGGCAATTGTGAACTTCTGGTTTTGCTCTACAGCAGATAGTTTACACTGTAACCTCCACAGCACGGTTGTGTGTCAACTTCTATGTCTTTTGTGCTCTGGTTGGCATGGCAGTGTAGGACAGAGAACAGAAATGAGCAAGCACTGACTCTGAGATTTCTGGCTTTCATGCATTTCATTTCTCCTCTCTGAAATTTACTTAGGAGGCATGCCCAGTACTAAATCAGGGTTTATCCAGAGGCGCTGAAAATGGAGGAAACTGAAATCCACCTCACCAGTAACAGAAAGTACTTTTATTGCTATGAGGGGCTGTCAACCTTCCCACAGAAATGAAGGCAGTACCTCATGAGGGTGAGGAAGCCAGAGCTTTATAGATGGAGTTGGGTCCAGACAAGGGAATGCATGGATTTCCTAAGAATGGGCAGTTGGATGGACACCAGGGGCTTGTCAAGAATAGAGGGTTTAGCTTGGGATGAGAATCTTTTTATCAGGGAAGAGAACAGATGCTCATCTTAGGAGAGGGGGTGATTCCTCTGTTCAGGAGGCCACACAGTCCTCCACCCAGTATTTGGTGGCTCTGCTTAGGGGTGAAATCTAGTGTGTTCCTTTATTCCTATCCTAGTCTGTTCCTTGAATAACTAAACATTTGTTCAAACAGCTACTATCTTAACCAGTATACAGCAGCCAGGTCTGTCAGGGGTTATGTGTACTCACTCCTCCAAGAGACATGGTTCTTATCTGGAAAATTCTCGGTGTTCCTAATTAAAGAATTGGCAACAATTCCCTCCCATTCCATATGGTACTACTTTATTCAGTGATGGCTGATGCGCTTTCCAGAGACTCTCAGTGAATGTGTGATTAAAGATACATTCAGTTCACAGCTGTCAGGAGTAGCAAGTAGTAAGGACTCTTTAGTGAAAGTATTGGTTTTAGAAAAGATGTGAGGGTGGAGCTATGTTCAGAGCTGAGGGTTTATGGGAACCTTCTAGGGCAATGGACTCTTACACTTGAAGTTTATCTTCATGAAAGTGAAATAAAAGTCTGGGTTTGACTGTTAGGTAAGAGCAGAATGTGTCTTCCATCAACAAGGAACACATTCTGCATTCTTTAGATGCCCCTGTGAAAACCTTGCTTTGAATATTCATTGGCTCATACTCCTGGAGAAGGAGACAGATTGGATAAGTCATCCATAGGATTATTTGTCTTCAGACTATCTGTCATTGACAGGTCATTTCTACCAGGAGGTGTCCCATGTAAGTGTTTTAGATGCATTTCAAGTTACCTCCAGTAATGGTGCCATTGATCATGGCAAAGCTATCTGTCTTGGGTTGAATGGCTTTATTGTGTATTGTGGCAATTGATTTCCCTTTTGCATAGCATACAGACTAGGGAGATTTTAAAGCACTGTATTAATGATCAAGCAGCTTCTAACAGATGAATAATGACGGATGACAAGAACATGAATGTATAATGTCTAGGAGGTCTGGCCTATGCAGTTCATCCAGAATATAAGTTTCTTAGCCCTGGTCTACCTGCTTCACAAGCTGCTGTAGTGTTTTCAGCATGAGTTTTGAAGGCTTATTGAAAGGAAGGTTGTCAATACATTCTCCTCTTTTGTTTCTTGAGATGAAGTGTCAATGTAGTGCCTAGATTGTTTTCAAAGTATTACTCGTTAAAGAAACCAAAATTTCAGGTAAAACCCTAGGGCACAAGAGGTGGGAAGGAAGCAGTCTTGAGTCTTGGTCTCTATAGTAGGCCTGTGACTCATTTACTCCTCATAATAATTCTACAAGAGATTATACAGAAGATTATGTCTATTTTACCAGATTCCTTGATCTGATGTGAGACCCCTTGGCTTGGAGCTAGACCACTGTGATGTCTCTCACCTTACTCCATGTATCCTGTCACAGTGGTCTGAAACCAAGCCAAGGAGTTTCACACCAGAGCAAGAAATCTGGTCTAACCTGACAGTTCTGAGGGTTGCGTAAAGCACACCTAAAACTTGGTCTTCCACCAAGAATGCTATTATGGTTGGTTTTAATATTAAATGACTACAGATTCAAATCACCCGAGTAGCATCCCGATTGCCCTCATGGATGTGGACGACACACGTCAACTGTGATACCACTTTCTAATAAGCATTATGGATAAAAGAGGTATGACAGAAGGAAACTCATCTTGCCTCTTGGTCACTTAGCCTTCCTTACTGCCAAGTTAATTCAATGCTAAAACTGATAGTTGCTTAGTCCACAAGCCTGAGTAGCTTGCCAGTCCCAATCTCACTCTGGAAATCCAGAAAATTCCTGGAGACCCACTGATCTCTAGTCCGTGATGAAAGCTCAGAAACACTGCCATAAACAGAGACATCAGTTTAGGCCCCATGTAGTGAGAGACAACCACTGTGAGACTGTTCAGTGGGAATACTCTGACTGTTGAGGTGCCCAGCTCAAGGAAATCGTCTCTCTCTCTCTCTCTCTCTCTCTCTCTCTCTCTCTCTCTCTCTCTCTCTCTCTCTCTAACACACACACACACACACACACACACACACACACACACACACACACCCTATTGCTTCTGTTGCTAAAGAAAACCCTGACAAATATACTTGCCTATGCTCAAGGCACATGTGGTCAGGCCCCAAACCCCAGACGACTCTCATGGGTAAAGACTGTTGACAGTCATTTGAGATGCAGGTGGCAAATCTCTGCCCTACAGTGGAAAAAAAAAGCCAAAGGTCACAAAATCCCACCAATCCCAGGACTTGCTTCAAGATCAGGCCACAGAATGCTTCCAATCCCTGGACAATCTGGAAAGCTCTGCTTCCCCTGTGGGACAGTGGACCATGAGAAGTAGCCTGGTCCTCAGTTGAACTAAGGATAGAAGCCCTAGAGACTCTGAAGGGATCGTAGGAGCTTTGTCTGCTCCTGGGCACCAAGCCCCTGTCACTAGCTGTAGCCCTCCCCCAAGACTTGTGGCCATCAATCACTTAAAGACAATGTTCCAAGCCCTCCACATGTAGATGAAGAAGACATGTGACCACAGGTCACATAGGCTCAAGACAGATCTCTATTCTAATGAGACACCTAGAGGGCTAGGGGAAAGCCAATAAGCTTTCCTTCCCAGTTTCCTTCTTGTGAAAGGTTTGAATCTCAGGCCCACCACGAGAAGTTGGGTATGGTTTTATGCATCCATTTTCTGCCATGACACTAAATGACTTAATAATGGATAATAAATGGACTACTTCTTTCATTGGGATCCGGCGTAGGGAACCATGGAGATGGTCTTTGCCTACAGAACCGCTGTCTAATCTCCAGTAAAAGGCTTCTCTACACTCGCAGCCATGATTGCTACCAAGCCAACCCTGCCACTACCACGCCCCTTAAGGACTCTCAGTGATTCCCTGCTGCTCTGGGCAACATCCAGACTCCTTTCTCAGCTTTTCAGCAACTTCCAGCAGTGCCTGAGTGTCTAAGAGTCTGGGAACTCCATGGTCCTCACCTCTTCACAGGCCAGGGGATTCCAGAGCAAGCTCTGGCAATCTCACACCTCAAATTGTGCTCCACCCCCAGCAGTGACCCAGGGCTTCCCTACAATCCAGCACCCACCCAGAGACATTGTGGCTTAAGTGCAGACAAACACCCTGCATCCAGCTTTGCCAAGCAGTGGAGCCCTGTGGCAGATCTGACATGAGACCTACAATACTACATTCCCCCACTTCACCAACACACAAGAAACTATACATAAAGCCTGCTTCCTGCTCTATTTTTTTGCTGCTTCTCTTCTGAGCAGAGGTAGCCACCCTCTTGTGTTTTTCTCAATGAATCTCTTGTGTGAGGTTTGTTGTGTGCTGTGACTTTGTGGTATTCCTTGGCTCCTGACTGCCTAGGTACCTTTCCCTTCAGAGCTGTAACAAATTCTTCCTCCCATTTTCCCTACTTCTGAGATCTTCCTCACCATCTCTACTGTTGCCTAAATCTGAGAGTACCATTCTTTTTTTTTTTTTAAGATTTTTATTTATTTATTATATGTAAGTACACTGTATCTGTCCTCAGACACCCCAGAAGAGGGAGTCAGATCTCATTAAGGATGGTTATGAGCCACCATATGGTTGCTGGGATTTGAACTCTGTACCTTTGGAAGAGCAGTTGGGTGCTCTTACCCGCTGAGCCATCTTACCAGCCCGAGAGTACCATTCTTAAACTTTGATCTTCGATCCCCCCCCCCCAGTACAGTAATAGCACTAAGTTTTAATGATCTCTAATGTGTCTCTCTGATGCATTTTCTCCCCTATAACTATTGGCTATGTTCACATATAGCCACTATCATTCATAGCCTCTATTTAGAGTTACCCAGATTGGATTTATAGAGTTCAAATATGACTGTGCCATTTCCATCCTAAAATACTCCTTTCATCTCATTCCTCAGAATGTCTGCCTCCCTTATGAGGCATCTACATCCTCTGTGAGGTACTTTCTACACCTAGGCCCTGGCCTCCCACTGGCTTACTCTTGCATCATCTCAGACTCACAGGACCATGTTAGGTCCCCAACACCTTGCATTTCCAGTCTTAACGTGAGTTATCTTTCTCAGCCGCTGTCACCCACCAGCATTCTCCTTGTGTGAAAAGCCCTTCTTACCTTTGCCTACTCTTTGTCTTAGTTAGGGTTTCTAGTGCTGTGATAAAAACACATAGACTAAATGGTAGGAAAGTGTTTGTTTTAAATAACAACTCTGAGGACACAGAGGGAAGTTTAGGTAGGAACTCAGAGCAGGGCTTGGATAAAGGTATGGAAGCATAGCAGAATGCTGCCTACTGGCTTGCTCAGAGCAGACTACCTGCCTAAAGGAGGCAGCAACCCCACCCATACTTTGGGTTGAACCCTTCCATATCCATCATTAGTCAAGAATGCCCTACAGACTTGCCTACAGGCAATCCGGGCAGAGTAATTTTCTCAGTTGAGGTTTGTCCACATAACCCTAGCATGTGTCAAGTTAACAAGAAACCAACCAGGACACTAGCCATCTGAAGTCTGTCTATTTGTCATTTTATTTTCTGAGGCATACAGAAGAATAGTAAGGTAATTTATGCTGAATGAATTTATAGAGGATTTCAAAATTTATCCTTGAATTTAACTATCAGGGAACATTTACATATGTATCCACAGTTCCACATACAAAAAGAGGTTTCAGAAAGATGAGGTTATTTGAATGTCACACTGTGGAGACCTTTCTGTATAGATGGCAACTCACCAACTGATTTTGATGTCAGTGACTGTAAATCACCAGGAACTATTTATGTCTGAAGTTATTTGTTATAAAGGCAGAGAAATATAACCTATTGTAGAAAATATGCTAGTTAGTCTATTTTCAAGTTTAAATGTTCAATACTGAAAAAAATGAAGTAGTCTTTCCTCTAAATTAAATGGATGGGAGTTTAGAAGAGTTGAAATAAAACCAGAATGAATCTGTGCAACCTTTTGTTGAACAACATGGCAATATATCAGATTGTAAAAATGTTCCAAGCATCTGGTTTTATCAGCTCACTCCTGGGAATGTGTTCTAATAATTCAAAAGCAAACCAAGGCTACATATACAGTGACGTTACTGTGGAATGGGAGTTTTCTCCTGTTCCCCTCCCCTCTTTTATCATAATTCAAGCAGAACCACAAACACACATTATTTACAAGGCAGACTCCCCTCTAGACCATGAGCTCATAATGGGCAAGATGCCATAACTTGATCCATGTCTGTACTTACAGAGAAATAAATGGTAAGGAACTCAGTTTTATAAATAATGATCAAAATGTACACACACACACACACACACACACACACACACACACACACACACCACTTGCAAACACACCTCTCCAAAAGTTGAACTAAATGCTGAAGAAAGCACATTTATCATGGTGTCTCCAGACTCCTACACTCACAAAACAGCATGTCTGAGACTTGTAGGCGCTGAGGATGGTCAGCTGCATAAGAGACGGCCGCCTCTGGAAGCAGGGCATGGAAAGTCTCCAGTGAGGACTTGTGAACATGCCTTTAGAGATTCCAAAAGGGTTTCAAAGAGGCCAAGATGACATGACGGAGGGACACCTGGGCTAGTTCTCAGCAAGGTCAGAAGGGCAGAGTAAAACTGATGTACAGGAGTGGCCATGCCTAAGACTAGGGGGTTCTGTCTTTGTTTGTTGTTGTTTCTTCGTTTTGTTTGTAACCTCAGCAGCTCAGATTTAAAACCACACACAAGAAGTACATTTAAACCCAGAAAAATCATTCATACTATTAAACTGGTAGCAGCTGTTTGGAGGTAGCCTTCCTTAGCATACATGTTTGTTTTTTTTAAAAAAAGATCGTGCTTGGTGGCACAGCCTGGTCCATCTAGTGAGACACTGGACGAACGAAGTCTGCATCATTATTTGTGAACACAGCTAATTTTTTTTTAATGTTCTTAAAATTGCAAAGGAAGGCTATTTGTGATTCTAAAGGTCTGAGGTGGAAACAAGCCAACTTCCCCTGAAGTTTAGAAATCAACTCCCCACATGTTTCTTTATCTGCCTTGTTATAAGGGAGACCAGTTGGCTATTCTTGTTATTATGACGATGTAAGATTGAAACCTGGAGCAGAGATCACAGAAACAGAAATAATATGCAACTGAAAGAAATAGTTACACAAGGAACCAGAAATAGTGGGAGAGCTGTGTTCCAGCAGCAAGGAAATCACGTACTTTACTAAGTAAAAACAGTAATTGCCACTCCCAGACCTTTTAAAGGATATATGGGATAACATCAGAAGCATTTCTATACAAGCAAAATGGGCATAAATGTGGACACGCATGGAAGAAGAAAGTTCGCACTTTGGAGTTGAGTTTTGGACTTTTAAGAAGTTAAATGACACTTTTAAATATTTAAATTTTATTTATGTATTCATTGCTAGGAAATCTGATGACCAGAGCATTTTCTAGGCCTTTGTACCAAGAAAAGCAGAATTATGTTTCTCTTTATAGATAAGGTTTATTATGTTTCTCTGTATTCTAGCTCTAAGACATCTATAAAACTTTGTCTAATAAGTAACTGCACAGAATGAGAGAAAACGTTTCTGTTTTAAGGTTTTCCAGCTTAATTTGCCAGTTAGATGTCATTTTCTCTTTGACCTGGTATTTTCAAAATAAAAAAATACATTATGTGTTTTTATAAATTCTCAAATCTCAAGGAAAACATGAAAAGTGACTAATGGTGTATTTAATTCTCAAAATGATTTCATTTCATGTTGAAGGCCTTAGAATTCTACTGGGCTCTTCTCTCATTAAATCTGACAAGGAAGAAATACCCAACTCGAGTGGAAAAATGCGAGTGCAGGCCAGCAGTGCTTCACACAGTTTAGGATTTAGACCAGCTCTGAAATACCTGGGAGGCAAGGCTAGTTCATCTTAAAGATTCAAAGGCTCTGGTCCCAGCATAGCTCTTGTGAATTAGAAACTCTAGATCAGGGATCTGGAAGTCAGCCTTCAAGGTGAACTTCTGCATCTGCTGCCTTGTCAGCCAATGGTATCAGGGAACAGATGAACATTGCACAGAAGTACAGTGCCTGCTAGAGACCAAGGGCTTTTCCTGACTTTGATTCTTCCTGTCTTTTCATAGCCATGCTTGGAGAAGTTGAATCATAGAGTAGAAAAGCCTAGATGCATTTAGATGCACAGAGCTTGAAGGAAGACACGAGGCATCTGTCGTGCAAGAGACGAGGAATCAGAGCTGAGCAAGGGTCGGTGGGGGGAAGGACCACCATGGTCTAAATTTGGACTCTGGAGTGTAAAGAAGAAATACATTTGGACATTTGGTTATTGACTTCTGGTACATGTCTACACTTGCTAGCCTTTACAGCTTCCTTTCTCAAGGTCAAAATAGAATAAACATAAGTTGTTATGTAACAATCTGAGGTCTAGTGGGATGGAACTGAACTTCTGCTTCTTCTGCTTCTTATTGTTGCTTCGTTTGATTCACTAATTTGTTCTTTGATCAAATAAACTCTGTGAAAGTTAATTTCTTGTTTCAAGACTATTAAAAAGCCTACATTCAAAAAGGTCTTAAGGATAAGAGGCATAAACAGGAAGAATTTTTATATAATTATCAAGGGCATCAGACCTATTATAGAAGAGTTGATCTCTGAGGGAAAATGAAAATCTGGAACCAAGAGAAGCCTTGGGCTGTGAGTCAAGGAAACTGCCCAAACTTTATTGTGGTGATCTATAAATGAGATGGATCCTTGCCAGAGAAAGTATGCCGCTAAAGGCAAGCTTTGAGTGTTCCTGGTCTCACCCTACTCAGGCTTCCTTCAGCTTGCATGATTTCCCCACCCTGATAGATGCTCCCCCTGGAACTGTCAGCCGAAATAAACTCTTCCTTCTAGAAGTTACTTTTGGTCATGGTGTTTATCACAGCAGCAGACTGTAACTCATACTCTTCCCTTGTCTTCTTTTTAAGAGATCACCGGCATTTTCAGGAGCCCCTTTCAGGTATACCTCACATGGGGTAGAACTTAACCCATGGCAACATTGTAACGTAACAATTTTCATAAGTTTATCTTACCTTCTAATGATGTTTCAAATAGATCAAATATACGATCTTTTAAAACTGGCTACTAAGTGGTAGCACACAGTTGTGGTTCTTCGCGTTGTGTTATTAAATACCATTTTAATAACATTTATTTGGATATGGTACCTTTTGTACATCAGTTCACTGATAGACGTTTCTGATGGTTTCGTGGTCAAAAAGAATGCAGCTGGATATGGTAACTCAAGCCTAGAATGCTAGCACTTCAGAGGTGAAAGGAGGGGGTCAGGAGTTCAAGCCCAGCCTCAGCTGCCTAAGATCTTAGCTGAGAAACAGGAAATAATTCTGTTACAAGCATTTCTACACACAGCCTTGTGAGAACACGTGCACATAGTTTTCTAGGACAGAGTTCTAGGAATGAATGATTGAGATATGTGGTAGTGTTTGCTTTCATTTTGAAAGAAACCATCTGCTCTTTTCCATGGTGGATGCTGTGTGGCATACCACCAGCCATGCGGAGGGTTTTTGCTTCTCCTCAATTCCAACACTGTTGGTCTGCCTTTTCATGATAACTGTTTTTATATATTTCATTATTTTTCCTTCTGCTTTTATTTCCCCCAAAGGCTAATGAGAACATCAAGTGCAGTTAGTTGTATCTTTTCTTCTCTAAGTAGACATGTAAGCCCTTGACACAATTTCAATATGCTTTCCTTTAAACGGAGTGAGTTTCTTATGAGTCTAGATACAAGAATCTTATCAGGTATATCATTTCAAACTATTTTCTCACAATCGATGGCTTGTACTTTAATTATTCTTAGTTTTATGTTTTGAATCGCAAAATAATTTAAATTTTCATGATGTTTAATGTTTGCTTACTCCTTATGGACTGTGATTTTTACATCTAATCTAAGGACTTTGCCTAATCTAAACATAAAAAGTATTCTCCCCCTACCCAAAGGATAAAGATTTTAAACCCCTTTAGGTAAGTTTCTGGTACACATTTGTTTGCAGATGACATGATTTAAGGGTCTAAGTTTTTACCTAAGTTTCTTCTTTTTAATCATGTGATTATATGACTGTCTTTGCAGGATTTGCTGGAAAGGCTATTTTCTACCCCATTAAAGTGTCTTATCCTGCTTAAAAATAAAAATGCAAGAATTTATATCTTCTATTTTGTTTTTCCAAATATAGATTCCATATATTATTCTTATATTTGCAGCATTTAAATTCAACTATCATTTGTTCTATATTCAATATATTTAATGTATGGAAAATTCAATGCATTCATAATATGCATATTTTATAATATGAACATGCATGTTCATTCATGTCTGCATGGATATATATACATATATATGTATATATGTATATATGTATATATATATATACATATATATATGTATATATATATATAATATCTGAGTATGTGTGTTTATTATACACACATAAGCACACATAATCTTTTTGCCAAGCATAGTGGCTCATGGTAATGTCTATCATCCTAGTACTAAGGCTTCTGAGGCAACAAGATGACCATAAAATTGAGGCTACTTTATAGTCACTTTGAGGCCAGTTTGAGTGAGATACTGTTTCCAAACAAAGAAACAAATATCATTTCACCACTATTTCCTTCAGTATCCTTACAATTCTCCAGTGTGCTCTGAAGGTAAGAAGTGAGTGACATTTTCCCACTTTTGTTAGTTTTGACAATGGTTTGACCATCATTCATGAGTTTTAGGGTCAGCCTCTCAATTTGTGTAAATAGGTATGTTGAATTGTATAAGAATGGCATTGAATTTATTATCTAGTTTATGAAGAATTATCATCTTAACACTATTGAATATCTTAATTAGAAATAGTTTTTTCTAATATATGAGATACCTATTTAATTATTTTTAATTTTTTTCAGTAAGATTTTGCAGGTTTTAGTGCACATATCTTGTAATTTAAAAAAAGACATTTATACTCCTAGATCATCTATTATTCTGATATTAGAATAAATAAAATTATTTTATTCAATTTTCCTTGAGGCAAAGACTTTCTTTGTAGCCCCGGTTGATTTCAATCCACAACCTCCTTGCCTTACCCTTCACTGTGTGGTAGCAATATGGTATCACTGAAGGTGCACTAAGGGAAAGTTGTCCCCTCCTGGCCAAAAGAATGGAGTCTACCTCTGGATGGAGAGATGCCAGTCTCTTCCCTTAAACATTAATCCAGTTAGGCTAGCCAATTGCCTAATCAAGGAATCCGTGCCAAGGGAGGTGAACCCACCTTAAGAGATAGGAGGATTATATATCTCTTTAAGGAAATAATTTCCTTTCCAGAGTTCCTACCCACTAGTACAGTCTCTTATAGGGCCAAACATGTGTTTTTATAATCAGTCAGCTTTTCTGAATGACTTAGAAAAATGTAATTGTTCCTTCTCCACCTGTTAACTTTCTTAAGCATGCTTTTTATAACAATTGTGCTTCATTGTCTCTAAAGTTTTCCTTACTACCATGTGGCTGCTTCTAGTTTATTAATTTACATTCCAAATGTTGCCTCCTCCAGGTCACCCTCCCAGAGTTCTTCATCCTATCCTCCATTCCCTTCACCTCTGAGAAGATACTCCCCTCCCTGTATCCATCTTCCCTGGGGCATCAAGTCTGTACAAGATTAGGTGCATCCTCTCCCACGGAGGCCAGACAAAACAGTCCTCTGCTACATATGTGCTAGGCGCCTTCAACCAACCTGGGTATGCTCTTTGGTTGGTAGTTTAGCCTCTGGGAGCTCCCAGGGGTCTGGGTTCATTGACACTGTTGGTCTTCCTATCTAAAAGAATGCAGGGACAACAATGGAACATAGACTGAAGGAAAGGCTATCCAGTGACCAGCCCAACTTGGGATCCATCCCACGGGCACTCACCAACCCCTGACACTGTTAAGGATACTGTATTGTGCTTGCAGGCAGGGGCCTAGCATGGCTGTCCTCTGGAAAGCTCTACCAGCAGCTGACTGAGACATGCAGATACGTATGGCTAACCACTGGACTGAGCCTGGAGACCACCATGGAAGAGTTAAGGGAAGGATTAAAGGGACTAAAGGGAAGGGAGATCCTATAGGAAGACCAACAATGGCTGCTTCTTTATGTGGCTGACTTTCTTGATGGCTAAACTCCAGCAGTGTGGATTTTCTCCTCTTCTACAGGCAGCTGCTGGGATTTATAGCTTGTCTGCCATGGAGTTTTTAAAACTCTAATAGAACTGTACTCAAGGTATCATTTGTTAATAAAATCAAGAACCCTAAAAGAGGCCCCCATTTCCCTCGCATTGACTGATGACTTTTGAAGGCATGTAGCCAATTTTGTGATACCACACAGGATATAGACCTAGTATATACTCTATACATTGATTTACTTACTTGGGATCCCTATTTATTAATTCTTATAAGTTTTTGCAAGTTCTCTGAAAAATTTCACACTCAGATTTATGATCTCTCTCCCTCCCTTCATCCCCCCCTTCCTGCCTCCTTTCCACTCTCAATATTACATTGATGCTACATTGATGAATATAAGAGACAAATGGATTTGCTTGTTTTTCTCTATGACCTAAAGATTCAGAAGCACTGTGGGAACAATCATGCAAGTCACTAGCAGTGAAATATTTTCTTACCATTTATCAACTTGCAAATGCTCCTTTTGTAAGTAATTCATTGAAAGCATTAGCCATGAATGAATGTTGGATTTTGTCAAATAACTTTTCTGTACCAGTTGACACCTGTGACTTTTGTCTCCTTTACCTTGCTAATGCAGTAATTCATTCATTGATTTTTCAAATGTTAAGTCAACATTGCATCTCTAGGCTACACCCACTTGTTACAGTACTACATCATTTTCACTGTATGGAGTTCAGATTACCAGTACATTCTTAAAGATTTTTCCATTGTGTTTATAAAGAATTTTTCTCCAGTTTTCTTTGGGATACAGCACAGTACTGTAACAACGTCAGCACTAGAATCAATGGAAAACTAAGTTGGGGAGTTCCTTTTTGACACTTTTTCCTGACTTGATTTGTGAAGAGGCATTATTATTCTTTTACTTATTTCAGAAAATTCACTAGGGAAAGCACTCAGCCTGGCTTTTATTTGTTAAGAAAGAAAGAAAGAAAGAAAGAAAGAAAGAAAGAAAGAAAGAAAGAAAGAAAGAAAGAAAGAAAGAAAGAAAGAAAGAGTTGCATATTATGATGAAGCAGTTTGCTTTCATCTTGAGCTTGAAAGCCATCTTATAATAAAGACAAACTAGGCTCATGCCTGCTCATAATAAAATCTGTTTCTCAAGGATTGACCTATGTCTCACCTGTAGCCTTAACTAGAATGGTTCTGTACTGCTTAGTCCAGGAAATGGCAACAATGACTTTGTTTCAAAACAAAGGTTATTATAACCATCTGTTGTAATGGCTACATTGTTATGGCTAACTTGGTATGTTCTGATTAATTAATTGAGCTATGATGATTTGGGTCAGAGGTCTTTCACCGCATTTCTTTGGGATTCAAATTAATTTAAATTTTTGCATTTTGATGTATTTGTCCATTTCTTTCAACTTTTCTAATATACTGTTGCAAAGCTTTCTCTAGTATTGGCTTGTGGTTATTGTTCATCTTGGAGGATTGTTAGTGGTACCCTTATATTGTTCTTCAAGTCTAGTGGAATCTGTGTTAATTTTGTTACAAACAACTTTCATGGAATTATCAACTGGGTTCCAATAATTCTCTCCTATGCTTTTGTATCTTCTATATAACTGAGCTTTGCTTGCATTATATTGGATTCTGTCTTCTGAATGCTTTTGTATGATCTGTTGTTTTGACATTAGTTTCTTACAGCTTGTTACTGACTTGGGAGATGAAGCACTATGGTAGCTTACAGCTGCTCCATCAACTACATCAGAGGCTTTTCGCCTTGTATCAGTTGCAGGTATAACCAAAAATCTCTGGGATTTTTTTCCCTACCCACAGGCAATTAGATATCTAACAGTTTGATTACTTAATGTTTTCTTATTTCTTAGATTGTCTTGTTTGCTGCTGTTTAAGTTGATTCTGTTGAATTCTTTTGTGTTAAAAAAAATACACATTGTGTAGTTATGTCTGTCAAGCTTATTGGCGATTGTTCTATGGCTTAGTCATTGGTTTCTCTTACATAATACCCACCTTCAATTGGCCAAATGAGCACCTCCAGTTGGGCTCTGTATTCATACCTTTAGCAGCTAGTATAAGTCTCCTATAACCTGGTTAGCTTTTTGTCTAGATTGCTTATTAACTATTGTTTACTAAAACTTGTAAATATAATTACATATTTTTCTATCTCTCCTTTGCATTTTTAAAACTTATTTCATGTATTTTGAGCTTTACTGCTAAAAGCATATATACATTTTGATTTCTTTGTTTCTTATGGTTTGTCCCTATTTCTCCTCTTGTGCCTTTTTTAAAAAAGTTGTAAGCTTTTGTGTTTCATGCTTATTTTCTTTGTTGGTTGTCTTAGTGGTCGAGAAACTTCAAGATGTATCTTTATAACAATGGACTTCATGTTGGTATTAGTTAATTTTACACTTTCAGTGCAAAATTCATTATGAAGTCCCACAACTTCAGCTCCCAATACCTATGCTTACTGTATAGAAGTTCAGTGAGTTGGTGTCCCAATCACTCCACTGGTATTTCTGCCTGGCCACAGGAGGTGGCCCCATGTTCCCAATGCTGTGAGTTTCAGCTAAGGTCATCCCCATTGATTCTTGGGAGCCTCTCTTATCCCAGGTCTCTGGCACTTCCTAGAAATGCACCCCTCCCCTGGCCAGTTGCAAATCTCCATTCATTCTCATGGCCACCTGGCCATCTCACTTGTCTCTCCCAACACCTGATTCTGAACTACCAATTACTCTTCCCATCCGTTCTCCCACCCGGTTCCTTTCCTTCATCTACCTATGAGTATTTTATTCCCTCTTCATGAAATCCTTTGCTTGAGTCTTCCTCAGTGTTTAGGTTCTTTTGGTCTGTGGAGTATAGCAAGGATATCCTATATTTTATGGCTAATATCCACTAATAAGTGAGTATATACCATATATGTCCTTTGGGGTCTGGGTTACCTCATTCAGGATGATATTATCAAGTTCCATTCATTTTTATTTTATTTTTTTTTTGCCTGCAAAATTCATGATGACTTTGTTTTTAACAGCTGAATAGTATTCCTTTGTGTAGACATTTTCTTTATCCATTCTTCAGTTGAGGGACATCTAGGTTGTTTCCAGTTATTGGTTATTACATATAAAGCTGCTATGAACATAGTTAAGCAAGTGTCCCTGTGGTATAGTGAGATGTCTTTTGGGTATATGCTCAGGAGTGGTATAACTGTGTCTTGAGGTAGAACTGTTCCCAGTTTTCTGAGAAACTGCCAAATTGATTTCCACAAAGGTCATCCAAGTTTGCACTCGCACCAGTAGTGGAGGAGTGTTCCCCGTGCTCTACATCCTTGTCAGCGTGTGCTATCGCTTAAGTTTTGCTCTTCACCTGCTTCTTCACCTCAACTCCATGGTTTCTGGTGGTTGCCTACGTTTCAGGTCTGTACTTAGGCTAGGTTTAGAAGCCAGCCCATTCAGAAAGGCTGAATCAGAACGTGGATAAAGTGAACTCCTTCTAAGATGACTACTCTATCCATGTAGATTAATCTCCTGATTCATAATAGGCATCTTCCCCTTTGATTGAAGGGCCATGTCTGAGTATAGGCAATATACACACCTGACCTGTAAGTTTAGAGTAACCCAAGGATAGTTTTGTATTAATGTTGAGCTAAAGCATCAGAGACAAGAACATTCCTCCCACCTGACTTAGCGTTTAAATAGGAGGTGGTGCGTCAGCCTGGGCAGCTTAACTAAGTGGAGCTTCATTCCCGATTTACAATATTGTACCTTGTGTATTATTAGTTCTTAACTGTTTATTTAGGAGTGTTATTGATGTTATTTATTTGCAAATAAATTGTTTATTGAAGAATTGTGAAAAGAAAAAAAAAAAAAAAAGGTTTTGCTCTTAACCATTCTGACCAGTGTAAGATAGAATCTCAGTGGGGTTTTTTTTTTGTTTTTTTGTTTTTTTTAAATTTGGAGTTCCCTGATGACTAAGGACTTTGAACATTTCTTTAAATGTTTCTCAGCCATTTGAGATTCCTTTGTTGAGAACTCTGTTTAGCTCTATACACTAACCCACCTACAAAGATTTCATCCCCAAATTTATCCTGCCTACAAGAAGTGCAGAGATGGGAGATGGAGCCTAGACTGGGGAATTTGCCCAATTAGAGACCCATCCCATGGGCAAGTACCAATCCCTGACACTATTAATGATACATTGTTATGCTTGTAGACAGGCACCTAGCATGGCTGTCCTCTGAGATGTTCTACCCAGCAGTTGACTCAGACAGATTGGATGGAGCTCTGGGACTCTTAGGGAAGAGTTGAAAGAGCGATATTGGGTCCCAAAAGGGATGGACCCTTGGGGCTCGCAGAGACTGAACCACTAACCAAAGTGCATCCATGGTGTGGACCTAGGTCCCCTGCATATAAACAGTGGGTGTGCAGCTCTGTCTTCATGTGGGCGGGTCCTGAACAACTGGCATGGGGGCTCTCCCTAAAGCTGTGCCTGTCTGTAGTATCTGTTCCCCTAGTTCAGTGTCTTGTCTGGCCTCAATGGGAGGAGCAGCACCTAATCCTGCAGAGACTTATGTACCAGGGTGGGGGATACCCAGGTGGGGGTGTCTGTTCTTTCAGAGGAGAAGGGCGGGGCAGGGGAGGGACTGTGGAAAGTGGGACTGGGAGTAGGGACAGGGATTGGGATGTAAAGTGAATAAGTTAAAAAAATATGTTGAATGAGTTGTAGAGATTTGGGGTCTGGCATCTTGGTGAGTTTTTTTTTTTTTTTTTTTTAACTGAATTGCAAACTTTTACATAGTAAAAGTTCACAAAATTAAAACAAATGAAAATATTGACATATTTAGTTAACTCTGAGGTGGGGAATCTTTTTCTTTGATTTTTTTTTTCCTTCTTACATGTGATGTAAAGACTGTAATGGGGCTGTGGTGTGAGGAAATGGTGATAGAGGCCGATATGTAAACCACACTAAGCATAGGCACCTCTCTGGTGCCAGAGGCTGGGAACTCTGCTTCTGCCTCTCTCTGCTCTTTCAATGTTCTGCACTCACAGATACTTGTCATATAAATGTATTGCATATATTTTCTCATGATACATGGTGGGGGCCACTTTGAACTTGTTAATAGTATTATTTGATAAACACACATTCTTTTAATAAATATCATCTTATCAGCCGTTTCCATATGGCTGGTGCTTTTGGTACACTACTAAGTTAATTTTCACCTGTTGAACATCATGAAGGTACTCTCCTATCATTCCCTCCAAAATTATTAGTTTCAATTTCCATACTTAAATTTGAAATCTATGGAAATTCAGAGTTTTTTCCTCATATTTTTTATATGCAATATGAAAATAAAATCCCAAGATTTTCTTTTTAACTCATCTGCTAATAAATTACCCAAGCATAATTTATTGGATTGATCTCCCTTTTACCCAACGTGCCTCAGGATTGGCTGAATCACATAGCACGTTGGTTTTGCTCACCCTATTCTGTTTTATCCATGATCATTTAGGGATATGTAACAATATGCTAATGACTATTACTTTTAATAAGTTCTCTTATCTCACCTGTGCAGTCCCAGTTGTTCTTGCATGGTTTTGACTTGTATATTCCTGTTCGCTTTTTTGAAACAATCCAATGATTTTTTTTTAAAAATTGATAATAAAATGTAATTTTAATGGAAATCTATTGGATCAGTAGATCCCTTTAAAGCCGTTCAATGTCTTTATTGAGTTTTCCTGTCTGTGATATGGTGAATTCCTCCAGCAAATCCTCTTGGGATTCTTTTAGTAAACTTGATTATTCTAGATATGGAGACGAAGAACAATTTAGTAAGATATACTTCTATTCCTTTTATAATCATGATGCTACTTGATACTGTTTCCTATGTAATTCATTTCCATGTGTTTAATGTGAGTATATGGGAAAACATTTCCTGTTGATGGTATTCAAGATTGATCTAAGGCCTCAGACATTGCAAGCAAGCATTCTAACATTGACCTCTATCTCCTGCCCTTGCTTTGCTTTTTCTTTTCTTCTTTCAGGAGAGTCTTGCTAAATTCCTCAGGTTGGTCTTAAACTGATAATCTTTTGTCTTTCCTTATTGAGTGGCTAGAATTACAGGTATAGGCCACTGAGCCTAGCACACAGCTGGATTTTATAAACTGACCTGGCTAAACTCTCTTCTTAACAGCTAATTCATCCTGATATTTTGATATTCTTAGTTTTATAGAGGCATCTATAGATAATGGCAGATTCTTCTTATGAGACAGCTACTATTGCTTCTGTAAAAGTGTAGAATCTTGCAACAGTAGAGATTCTCTTGTGAGACTCTCTGAATAGGAGCCCACCTACATCAATTTTATTTCAGCAACACTCTCAATCTTCCCTGCAGTTATGTCCTATTTCCTATACTCAGGAAAACAAACAAAATTCTGCCTTATTTTCTGTCAGTGCTTCTCATATATTTTACAAAAGTACACATAATAGTTTGAAATTTTAGTATTTATCCTAAAATTTCACATTTTTCATGCTTATCCAAAAGTCTATATTTTCTTATGAAAATCAAAGTGTAAATAACCATTATCAAGTGGCTCTGAGACTTCAAGGATGAAATAAGCTTTATGTCCCATGCTTTTCTGCTTCTGGCACACAGCATGCTCTCCTTTTGCTACTAAGGTTTTCCATTTCTGAGAAGCACTGTTAATCCCAACACTGGGCATCCTTCTTACCAGCTCTCCTACTTTGTAACTGTACAGTGAGACCATAGCACACACACAGACAGAGATCTAATCACTGATGGAAGCCATATGCCTATGTCATGCTGACAAACATGCCCATAACCAAGGCAAATAAGAGGCAGGGTGCTATGAACTTCTGAAGTGCATTTACCATCAGAGAAAGCCTGAGTTCCTTAAGGGGGGATAAAGAGTATCATAATTCATTCTTTTATGTAAAAAAAAAAAGGACATTGAGAGATTGAACTGCAAGTCAACAAAGTGAATAGATTAAACCATACTTGATTTGTGATTATTTATTCATACTCAAGACATTCTTGGTTTCAAACCTTTGCCCTTTTGATGCAAGTAACTCACAATCAGCAACTGAATTGCAGTTTCCCCTTTACCAGGAGAAGAGCTGTTTAATGCTGTAGGTTAAGTTATACCGGTATGAAGATAATGGGCTATTCTTTAGATATCACGGTTAAACCTCACTGCTTCATCCAAGCTAAGTCTACCCAAACATTTAGTTTCATATCTACTATCTACTTTTGATATCCTATAATCAACTACATATAAAACCAATCCTTTCATATAAAACCATCATTTAGTGTGGGGGAGGCAGGGTTGGACTACTATAAATTATCCATTGACTTTGGTGGGTTTTCACAGACTGTCCATCTCCAGCACCGATTTCATCTGCAAGCACTTTTGAAAGTTAGATTTTGACCCCTTCCTAGGTCAGAATGTCTTAAAAAGCAGAGACCTCAAAGTCAAGAACTCTCTGATGAGAGGTATAGAGTAAGATATGTTTCAATGCTTTTATAATTGTAGTCCTTAAAATAAGAAGTTATTGCTATTTGGTATAATTAACTCAAATCTCCTAATACAAAGCTTTCCATAAATAAATCTAGTTTGTAAGAATATTGTCTTAGTTATTGTTTCTATTACTGAGCAGAGGTACGATGACCAAACAACAACATTTAATTGGGGATGGCTTGCAGGTTCCTGAGGTTCTGTTTATTATTACCATGGTGCAAAGCATGGTGGCATTCAGGTACACATGGTACTGGAAGAGGTGAGAGTTCTATGTCTTTATCCAAAAGAAGCTAGGAACAGACTGTCTCCCAGGCATCTAGGAAGAGGGTCTCAAAGCCCAACCCCAAAGTGACACACTTCCTCCTACAAGGCCAAACCTACTCCAACAAGGCTATACCTAATAGTGCCACTGCCTGGGCCAAGGATATTTAAACCACCACAAACGTCACCATACTTCAAAAGGTTTTAATAGGCTAACAACCGCACCTTGCCTTACTCTACTCCATCTAAAAGCATATGAACAATCAATGGATGAATATTTAGTTCACTATCAAGGCAGCCACCAAGTACATACTTCCCAATCCATCATTTCAGTAGTAAAACACAGCACATCTTGAGTTTATTTGCTTTATAGCTCTTATTTTTAAAATACATCTTGTTCATCTAAACAATAAGACTATAAAATGATAAAAATTTTGAATGCAGATAGAAATAATTTACATTGAATATGTATAATTTTTAAAATTTATTTTTATTTATGTCTGCATATAACTATAAATACAAATGCCTCAAAAGACAGAGATATTGGATTCCTCTGGAGCTGGAGTTACAGGTGGCCACCTAGAGTGATCCTGGGAATAACTGGAATCTACTTTGGAAGATTAGCATATGCTCTTAACTCTTGAGCCAGCTCATAAGCCCAAATAATTGCAAATTTTAACTTGTCGACAAATGGCAATGAATCTCTTCAAATATCTTTTAAACATCTCTGGAAGACTCTGTCCCTTAGCTGGGATAAGTCCTATGGGCAAAACAAACCATAAAGAAACCTGTCTCTACTCAGAAAATTTCCTACTTGTAGTGGGAGGAAGGGAAACTACCCTTGTGCAAATGACCACAGTACCAAAGCTACTGGGCCATGCATTTACAGAGGTGTATAGTGAGATGTGTGGGTGTTTGGGTGTGGCGGGGAGATAAAGGATGAAAAATACACGTCAAACATAAACAGCATGCAAATGTAGAGAGAGTGGGTAACTGCTCACTGGACACTTGCTTTAACTCTCCATTGGTTTGGGACACACAGGAATTGAAAATCTGACTTTCTATCAGTTGAAGCCATGCCAACTAGGGTTCCAAGGCTCCCTAATTTCAACACATTGTTAAAAATTGTAACTAACAAGAGAAACTCTGAATATGTCAGATACTTTGTTTACAAGGTATCATTGGTGAGAGGGCAAGAGGGTTTAAGATCTGCCTGACTACCTTCTGGCTGGAGGACTCTCTTCAGCCTCTCCTCTCCCAGCAGGGAGGCGAAGCCATGCCAGCCTTGGCCATCTCCTGACCAACCCGGAAGTCTTGACTAGTTCTTTGCCTGGCTGGTGTACTTCCGCATATCAACTCCAAGGACACTCTGCTAGCCTGGCCTGACCTCTGTTTCTCCCTCCTCACTTTTATTCTCTTACTGTTTATTTACACTAGTAAAGTAAGTTATTTCAATTCCCCAGCACAGTGCCTTAGTGTTTAACATTCTCTGTTCTCACATTTATTTTTTTACATTTGAAATAAAAATATAAAAATATATCACTTCCTTCTCTTTTTTTTCCCTCCAGTTCCTCCAACATAATCATCTCTTCAACTAGTCTTTTTTTTTTTTAATTTGGTTATTACTGTGACATACATAAATGTAAAATGTATGATATCTGTCTGTAGACACATAAGATATATATATATATATATATATATATATATATATATATATATATATACCACTGAGTCCATTTTGTTGTTTGTGTATACACAGTTCCAGGTCAGACCACTTTGCATTAGACAATAATTAATTGTAAAGGCATCCCTTTGCTATGCTAATTCTTCTTTTCCGAGCAGTGATTAGTTTCCGGTCTTTCTATTTTCCATTCTTTCTTAAAAGAATATACTTGAGGGGTTTTAGAAATGGTTCACGAGTGAAGAGGACTGGCTGCTCTTCCAGTGGACCTAGATTCAATTCCCAGAACCCATGTAGTAGCTCACATCCATCTGTGATTCCAGTTCCAGGGGACACTGTACTCTAGCCTTGGAGGGCACCAGACACGCAAGTGGCACACAAACATACATACATACATGCAGACACAATGCCCATACACATACAACACTGAAAAAATACACTTGACTTCCAAGGCTTCTCCATTCTCACCAAATAGAATATACCTCATAGTCTCATCATAAATGTACCTCCAGTTCACAGGAAACACTCTGTAACTCCTTTCTCTGAACACTGTCCACTCATGGTCATGGGACTGAACATGGAAGCCTCTACAGCTACAAATATCTAACACATTGACCTTGCTCTTTCAAGGATGCCCATCTTCAACAGGAACTCCCTTTCCTCTTCAATTTATATAGTTTAAGATTTACACAATGTGTTGTATGGAAATTTAAGTATGTGCATATACCTGGCTTTAATGGTGTGCCTCAAGACTCAAAATTGGAATATAACTTATACTCTGGTTAATCATGAATGTAGATCTCACTTGCAGCTTATGAAGCCTTGGTCCATAAGCACCCATGTTTACAGACATCACAAATTAGCCCTGCAATACTCCCATACGCCCCAATCCCTAGATGCACATAATAAGCAATAAATCAACAAAATCCAAAAAGTCTGCTCATACCATTAGCGAAGATACTGAGATACCAGACCACTGGGCAGTTCTATTTCTGCTCTCTTCAAAGCTGCCTTCTATGTCTTAAACAATGACACAACTGAGTTATAATCTCTTGGGCCCCTCTGGTGCAGAATGCACCTTCATCAAACACCCTCTCGGAGAGTCATGCCCATATAGACCTAGTTCCTTCATTCAAGATAGGCAAGCACCCTTCCTTGACCAAGACTTCCTGTTGCTTCTTTTCTTAAAGCAGGTCTGGCTTTTGATGTGCCAAGGGAAAAAAGGGACCTGTCTTCCAGTCTAATTTTCTTTTGAAAAATATTCAATTATGTTTCTAGTTTAATTCACTTAATCATGAAAGGTAAATGAACCCAACAAACATGTTTGATTTGTTTTGGAAAGAGAGAAGGCTTTGCAAGAACAAAGTTAAATTAAAATAAGCAGTTCTCTTCCATGGTAGGATTGAATTCCTCCCTGCCCCCAAACTTCTTAACATCTATAAAGCATAAGGCAGATACCAGAAAGACAGAACGCCTTGGTACATAGCAAGTCCCACCTGTACCTACCCCTGACTGATGGTCCAATTGACAGGGCGAGGACACGTCCATGGAAACCCACACCTGCCTACATATCGTACTGGCATGAGCAAAAAGGGCTGGGGCTGGGGGCTTACCCCACCCCAAAGGTGAGTGCTCCACCTACCGTTTTTGCAGATCGGGCAGCACTGATCAGGCTCATACACGGGGTCCACACATTCCGTCTGGGGACACGCCGACACTGTGCACAGCACTTCACCATTGGCTTCACAGCGACACCGTTCACATGGAGACACCTGAGACACAAGCCCATATTCAGGGTCACACCTCCCTTACACAGTCCTTACCCTATAAATTCATATCTTTATTTTTAGGGATGAAGACAGCCCAGTATTTAAGTGCTTGGAACCAGTATTTTTCCGAATGTGGACATAATATGGTGTTTGCAGGTTACCTTAGGCTCGGGCTAATGACTGTATTCAGCCTCTCAGCCCCAGTTGGGGCAGCTCTCAGCTAAAGTGACTTCTTTATAAGCATCTCTTTGAAAAAATATTTCTGTTGCTTCTAAAACCAAATTATTACTGATTTCCTGCTCAACAAAGCCTTACTTTTCCGTAGCCCTGTTAACTCTGTATTCACCTAACCTCACATGGATCATTCCCAGTATTTATCAGAACAGGTGCTCAGGGGGGAAGGGAAAGCACAAGACACTCACATGGTCTTCTAAGACTTGGAGCCCCTTGTCAGGAGCTGTGAAACTCTGATGTACCAGAGCTCTTAGAGTGACACTAAGTGCCCTCCTGAAATGGTTGGCCCTGTTTACTGGTAAACAGCCCAAGATGTAGAGGGATTAAACAACTTGCCTTTGCCAGATCTCCTAAGGGATCAAGCCAAGATGCCCCAGAGGGCTTTTGACTGCAGGTCTATGATGGCTCTCCCTTCTCCAAGGTCCTAGAGGGTCATCCTTCATGACATCTGTGGAACCATGTTCTTATTGGTACCAAGGCTTTAAGAGATATCAGGGTCTCTATCTGTCTCTCTTTGTCTCTGTCTCTGTCTATTTGTTTGTCTCTCTTTGTCTCTGTGCTTGTCTCTCTCTCTCTCTCTCTCTCTCTCTCTCTCTCTNTGTGTGTGTGTGTGTGTGTGTGTGTGTGTGTAGATACACAAAGAGACAGAGAGATGCTATATAGAGAGAGGGTGAGAGATAAAGAGAGAGAGTTGGGGGAGGGAGAGAGAAGGAGAGAGAGAGAGAGAGAGAGAGAGAGAGAGAGAGAGAGAGAGAGAGAATGAAGAGAGGCTTAAAAATTTCACAATATCCCAGAATAAAATGTTGGCTTACTTTGCAAGTTGAAACCAAGTCCACAATATAAAGGAACAGTTTCAAAAAGTATTTTTGGCACAGTATAGTTTGGGGGATTTTGTCATTGCTGCTTTTCTCAGTTTTCTGTGGTTACAGCATTGCATCTCTGTCTCAAGAGCAGACATAGACAGCAAATAGCATTGGGAAACTAATGTGAGTTGTTAAAGCAAAAACCTTGAGTTGCAAGAGAAACTGTCAAGTGCATGTCAGATCCGTTAGCTGGAAGGACTTGAGGCAGAAGCCAAGAAGCCCAGATGGTGTGGATTAGAGATGCAGAGCCATGTTGCCCCAGGGGAGCAGAGGTTGAGTTAGCCAGGGGCAGGAAGGTCACATCTGCATATGTCCTTAGGAAGTTGCTCAGTAACTAGACACCCACTCTTCAACTAGGTCATACTCCAGAGAGAGTGTGAAGCTCTACACGGGCTGGACTTAAGGCAGACAAAATGGGGTGTATGTCATGTTCTTAGGCAAAATATGCACTTGAAAATTAGACTGTTCCCTATATTTAGGCAGAAGACTATGGAAATTGGGTGGTCAGAAGTGTGTGTGCTTGTGGCGAAAGTGTGAGACTGCATTGCCATGCAGGAGACAGAAACATGGGTACTGAAGTGGTACATGGGCAGTTCTGAAGTGGATCTGGGTCCTGGGCAATGTGGGAACCCCATTACCATTCATGAAAGACTGACATGTAGGAATTAGGTATCTGTAACCTGCTGGTGAATTTGCACTTAGGTGGTAGCAGCAAGGCACAGGGCACTTGAGGGGACCAACAGAGCTAGGAAACTTCCTCATATCAGCCTCTCTTTGTAGGAGCTGGGATGACCTGAGCCTGGGATTGGAGTAAAGTCGGCCCCAGTGTGGGAGCTGATGAGAGTAGATATGTGTGTCAGGAGGAGGGTCCGAGGGAGACTGGCTAGAGACATGCTCAGAGCAACCCTGATGGATCACTTATCCTGCTGTTTGAGAAATGAACAAATCCTTCCCTTCCTGTGTTGCCATCAAGTAGGCTACGTCCGGTTAACCATGCATGCCTCAGAATAATACTACCTCCTGATCGTGATGCTCAGTGGTGCTTATCATCTGAGTTGTCTTGACTTTTACTTTTCTACTCTTGACTTGGGCAGACCTGTGACTCTCCTGCTGAATCTACTTCTGCTGACTACAGATGCAGCTGAGATGTATTCTTCAAAGCAAGAACAGAGCTGAGGTCTTTCCTCCCCTAAGCCATCATTCAACTCCATCTTCTGACCTGCCAGACAACCCTCTTACAGCATAAGAAAGGTTACTAGGTTTAAAAATAAATAAAACAAAGAAGATGCAAAACCCCAGTGTCCGTGGGACTTTAGGAGCCAAGCAAGGAAGTCGTAACCAGGGTCAGCATCGGCAGAGTACATTGAAGAATGACCACCTGTTAAGCTGATGGGGACCCAAAGGCTAGATCTTCTCATACTTCTGGCTCTGACCCAGAATGGCCATCTACCTTTCTAAAACAGACTGTGTTCAGCAGCACCAAGCACCAGCAACATACCAGGAGTGATACAAACATGGCAATAAGAATAGTTTGATTTTCCGAACTGGGAGTGAGAGTAAAGACATTCTCTGTTCATTCCATGATTCCAGTTGCAATTTCAGAAGTGTGACCTTCCTCTGCCACATTTTGGGAGGGGGCAGGTACGGTGGTATTTGGGGTCAGCAGTGATGAACAAAGTAGTGCATCTGAACCTTGTGAGGTTTGGTCTGTTGCTATGCATTGAAATGCTAAATACTGCTTCCCCCACCCCCCACCCCCCGCCAAGGTCTGGTTGATCCTCATGTGCACCAAGTGATGCTATGTAACCTTGTTTTCAATTTAAAACTATTAGTTGAATAAATATGCCTATGGCTGGGCAGAGGAGCGGTAGGCAGAGTTTTGCTTCCTGGGCTTGGAGTCTGAGGCAGAGACCAAGAGGAGAGAGGTGAAGGGAGAAGAGAGAAGAAGACGCCATGGTGAAAGGGGTCTTGAGGACTAGCCACGAGGACTGGTCAGCCAATTAGAGTAAGAAAGACCCAGGTGGAACATGGCAAAGTTATAACTTAGGGTTATTGACAAAGAAGTAGACAAAATACATTAGAGGATCAATATTTGCCCACTCTAGTGCTTTTTAGACTTATTATAAGCATAAAGGTTTCAGAGGTTTTATCTGGGAACTCAACGATCAAAGGTGGGGTAGAAACCCTTGCTTAAATATTTACCACAATAAGATCTGGCCTCCTCTGCCAGAAGCAAACCTCACACGGCTGGGCTTTGTCACTTGAGCACAGGGCTCTCTTAGTTACCACATGGGGCTACGCTTGCAAGCAGCAGCTCTTTACAGGAAATCTAAGAAATGTCTCCTAAACCCAGAGCAAAACACTAAAGAAAACACATACTTAGATTTATTTATTTTTCAGTGAAACAACTCTGACTACAAGATTTGGATAATAAAGTGTAAATAAATACAGTAATTCCATGGTAATAAAAGTAGATAAGTCATAATTGGGGATGCCTCACACCACTCAGTAGTACTGTGTTTGCCTATACCACATAAACAGAAGCAGCAGGGGCTATGTTGTAAGTACTGAGTCTGCACCTTTTGAGTCAGTATAAGTGGGGAATGTAATTAATACAAGAAATTAACCTCAAATATAAAATGAAGACCATAAAAATGAACACTGTGTCTTACATATGAACTAGGTATTCCCATGTGACCTAAAGACTTCCTGCAAGACTCTACCTCTCAAAGAGTTTATCCATCACCAGAGGATCAAGCCTCAAACATGTGAACCTCCCACAAGATGATGGTAAGTTATATACATTTTATATTAGCAAACTTGGGTGGAATTGGGCATCTTTCTGTATCACGCTCTGCCTTGGTCAGTTTTGTAACTGCAATTCTAATCATTAATCATTAATATCACACAGAGGGACCTACAGAAAGTTCCTTAAACTTAAACTCTGTTCTTGCCTATGTCTCTAACTGCTTTCCTGTGGAAAACACGACTTTTTTTTTTTTTTTTTTTTTTTGAGTCAGGGTCTCATTATGAAGCTCCGGTTGTCATAGAACTCACTATGAAATCCAGGGTGGCCTCACACTCACAGAGACCTACTTGCCTTTGCCTCCCAAGTGGTAGAGGCATATAGCATCCAGCTAGAAAACAAACCTTTTCAGATACCTTCCTCTCTCTCCTTCCTGTCTGCACTGCATGCAGCCTTTTCTCACCACACCAGAATTGCCCCTGATTAGGAATCCAATACTCCCTTCTCAGATCAATTCCAAGCCATTTTCTTGCTCCATGCTGTAGGAAAGGGCTGTAGGGATGGAGGAGGAAGAAGAGAAAGAAGAGGAGGAGGAGGAGGAGGAGGAGGAGGAGTTGTGTGTGTCAACCTTCCTGTTATAATTAATTTCCTCTATTATACTTCCTATCCAGGGGTTGTCATAAGAACTGCTGGAGTGGGTACCATGAAATCCCACGGTGGCAAAAGGCAGCACTTCTTGGTGCCTAGGGACCAATTCGATGCTAAATGCAGATGCTAACTCAACAACAGACAAATCGGAGAAATGAAAATCCCAGAACAATTTCCCAAATGATTGCAATGCTTTGGTTGATGGGATTAATTTAAGTTCAGAGTAATATGAGCTACTAGGCATCAGCTTCGATCTTTCTCCACCAACATGACTCATCATAAAAGAAAGCCCCCATTTCACCGTTTATTGGATCAGTTTGTCCATTTGTCTTCCTAAACTCCAAAGTCTGTGTTCTGCAATTACACAAAACACGTTTATCATGAAAACAAAGATACACACTGAAACTCATTCCCCCTTCCCTCCCTTTCTCGTACATTATTTTAGTTCTGGGATCCCCTGAATTTAGCCAGGCACAGAGAACAGAGTCAATCTCCCCCATGTTGTGGATGAGCCTGGCACTGTTTGTAATTTGATGTTAATTCCACTCTCCTGGGAGGGACAAGGAGTAAGTCACATACTCAGGTAAACCATTCCCTAATGAATAAAGGAGCCAATCGCTTGGCTAGTAGGTGGGACTTCCTGGTTGGATAGGCAAAGAGAGGAAGAGGAGAGAGAGAGGTTGTACAGGGATAATGTGAGGACAAGATGTAACTGCTAGTGTCTCCCAGTTTCAATGGCAGATCCGCCAGGATTAGCCACCAGAGGATTTAGATTTAATAAGGCTTACAAGACTAGGATTTTAGTTGTTGCACCCAGTGATTGAGTTACTATTATTTCTGAATTAAATTTGTGTTGTGTTTTCCTTCGCTCCTCTGGGTTCACCACAAAGGCCATGGGGGGTTTGAAGCACAGGGTTTGTAGCAACCCACCAGTGGGAACTTAGCCAGCTAGGTGGAGAGATTTTGGAGCTCTGAGTCAGAGAGTCTCCACGAGATAAGAACTGGAAAGAAAACACATGGTGGGACTCGCGACTAGCTGCATATGTAGTAGAGAATGGCCTAGTTTGTCATCAATGGGAGGAGAGGCCCTTGGTTCTGTGAAGGTTCTATGCCCCAGTAGAGGGGAATACCTGGGCCAGGAAGCAGGAGTGGGTGGGTTGGAGAGCAGGGGGAGAGGGGATGGGATAGGGGATTTTCAGAGGGGAAACTAGGAAAGGCGACGACAACATTTGAAATATAATAAAGAAAATATCTATTTAAAAAAAAAAGAAAAAAAAAAAAAAAAAAAGAACTGATCGACAAGACCACTGGGGCAGAGTGGCTGGGTGAAGCATGGGAACTTGCCGTTTATTTTAATGTTCCCTGTAACCTCCCCTCCCCCACCCCGTGATGACATTTGCCACAAGACCCTCAGCAGAGGCCAGGAAATGGGAATATTAGCCTTGGAATTTCAGCACTGTAAGCTATAAACCAAATAAACCCATTTTTCCTCATGGATTCCCTAGCTGTGAGTATTTCATGAAAGCACTAGAAAACATGTGTATTGACTGAATCAAGCAAGAAATGGATGGGAAGGACCCACCTCACCACCACCACCAAATGCGATTAAATTGCACAGGGCATGGTGAGAAACATTACCTGTAAAATCTATAGCAGTGTTTCGTAGGCTTGCCCAACTTTTCACAAAGTGCTCCAGGATTAGGTAATACACCTGAGGACATTTACACGCTTAACCCACAAGGAGTTATGGCTAACAGTATGATATTCATTAATGTGTTAATCTAAAAAATATTTTTTATTATTAGCATGTGTGTCGATGCACGTGCTCACATGGAGGCCAGGGGATAACTCAGAGGGTTCGGTTCTTTCTTTCCACCAAGTGGGTTTGGAGACTTGAACTCAGGTCAAGAAGAAAGCATCTTTAACCAATTTATCGCACTGGTTTCTAAAGTGGTAACTTAATCTGGAACTGTGTAAAGGGAAAGGAGCTTTAAACAGATAAATATAAAGTGTTGTGGTCAAGATTGCTTCTAATTCTGAACATTGTCCAGGAGCCAACAGCTCCCATTACCCAGCCTTTTCAGTCTAACCCTCTGCTCTTTCTGTAGATGACTTCCTTAAACAGATAACACTGCATACTAAGGAAGCAAAAGCCTCATGCTTTGTTGCTGACATAATTAATAATATATTGTTCGCACCTATAAAATAGAAGGCCTAAGGTGGGAGTTGCATTCTTCACAAAAGGCTAGGCTGGACCTCTGTGGCATCCTGCATAGCAAAGAAACCTGCATCGGAAACGGCATTGGCTCACCAACCCTGGAAAAGCTCATCTAGTCACTACATCGAGTACCTTTGAGAACCATGTAAAGTAACACAGAAGTAAAAGTATCTGCCTGGGTGGGAGAAGAAATATTAATGAGATAGAGTAGGGGTCAGAAAATTCCAAGTGATAATTTTATATAGAGAGTCATATAGTATTTGTGTATATTGTATATATTTTACTTGTATATATTATATATATTTGAGAGTTTCAAAGACAGAGTTTCTTTTCTGATGGAATGATCAGGTACAAATAAACTAGGAATCAGCTAAGCACTATAGAGAAGACTGCTGTCAGTGGAACAGAGGCGGCAATATGGACAAGAAGAAAAAAATCTGAGGCCCAGACCCATATATAAGTAATGATGCCTGGACTAGGCTAGATGAACATAACATCAGAAAGACACAATATCAGGCCAGAGTCAGGAGGGAGAAAGGGTGGGGATACAGACACATCATCATCTGTGATGATGGACATCCTCCTCTCATGGTCCTTATCCAGTACGACAAGATGAACCTGGCTCTGCACTAACCAACAACGCATTCAGTTTCACATACCTGCCCTACTGAGTTCCCATCCTCCATTAGTAGGGCCAAAGACAATGCAGTCAGCATCCTGTTTGTTTTATTCTTGCTGTATCCCATTGCCCACCACTGTGGACTAAACTATCAACCAACCAACCAACCAACCAACCAACCAACCAACCAACCAACCAAAAGCCCCACACAATTGCCACAGTATTAAAAGATGAACTACAGGGTGGCACTATTAGGCAGTGATGCACTTAAGGAGGTGGGACTAGTGGATGGCCATAGAATCATTTGAGACATAAGCAACCTCAGTCTCTTCTTCACTCTCATCTACTTTCTGGCCCTGAAGTGAGCAGCATTGTCATGTTCCCTGCTCATAGGATTATGTGATGCCTCATCATAGGCTCAAAAGTATCATAGGCTGGAATCTCCAAAAGTGTAAGCTGAAATAACCCCTCTTCTGTTCCATTATAAGTGCTAACCAGGCCTGACCCTGTTTAGCTTCTGAGATCAGCATGCTTTCAGGGTGGTATGGCCATAGACAACCCCTTTCCTCTTTACAAATGGATTGCCTTGGGTAATTTGTTACAGTGGCAAGTGTCAGATGATGGAACAGCAGTATTTGGTTTATTTGATTGTTATGGAAATGATATGAATGAAGACACACATGGCTTAATTAGTTGTCGAAGCAGACACGATAGGGATGGAACTATAAGTACCAGCATTGAGAATGTGCAAGAAATTCTATAAATCAATGGTGAACTATTTTTACAAATTGAAAAAAAAAAAAAGCAATCAAAACCAATGACATGGCAAAAAGCATCAGACAGCCTGAATAGCTAATTGATGTAGAAATGAGTATGCCATCTGATCAAAAATCTGGGGAGCTCTAACCAAATGAAAACACATTCATGGTCATATACTCACATGGTGATAATCTGGAGGGCACCAAGTTTGGAGAAATGAGGATTCTTACCTTTCTGGTTTGAAAATGGCAACTAGGGCTTTGAGTCATGCTATACAGGAGGTACCCAGGGAGAGTTGGAGCTGAGAGAAATTCTCCAAGTTTTTGCTTCTGCCTCCATGCTATCTCTTTAGGAGGGAGATCACAGACCCTCTGCAGATGACTCCAAAGGCCCTCTAAACATGTTCTCACTGGCTGTAGCTTGCCTACCGGATGAGGGCATTTGGGGCCTCCTTTTATAAGCATGCAGGGTCTTCCCCATAGGTAGTGTCTGTAGTTGTTCAGATTGGCAATGAATAGCCATGCCCTGGGTCCATCAGGAAAACGCATTTCATCTGAGTACACATCTAAGGCCGAGACACTGACCCTGTGGCACCAGTTACATTGAAAGCTAGGATCTTAGAAGTTGAGAAAATAAAACTGAGTACAGTTGACTGATGGTAAGAGACCTGATAAGCCCTGTGTCACAGTGATCACAAGGAATCTGAGACAGCAGCAAAAATACAGGAATAATCATACATGAAACAAATATGTGAATCCCCAAATCATGAGGAACAGAGCACATTACAAAAGAACAGATATGGCATCTCGTAGCCTGTGCATATAAGCACAATCCTTGCAGGGCCATGCAAAGAAAGGCACGGTTCACAGGGGTGTGCTCATGGAAAAAATGAGAAAGTCAACACAGGAGACTAACTGAAATATCTTCTTATGGCAGTGAAGGGAGGGCAAAGCATTAATCTGGGCTGCATCACTTGCACTGGGTGAACATACAGTGAGGAGAGTAATATGGGCATCTCACACTGCTCTGTTGGGCCCCATCAGAGGGTCTGACTGGCCTTTACAGCAGGGGACTAGCTTCAGGATGCTCCACAAATTGACCAGGAGCACGTCTGTCATGTTAGTACTTGAAAGACTGAAGCAGGATAACTGGAGGTTTCAAAGCTAGCCTGGGCTATGTGGCAAGACCCAATCAAAAAACAAACATGAAAATAAGTTAATTGATGCATTCAGATCTTTAGGGGTCAGGGGGACATTGACACATAGGTCTGTTTTCCCAGCCTCTTCCTGGCCTTGATGTTACCATCCCAGGATGAATGCCACAGGCAGAAGAATTCCATGTAGCCATGCTCCTGAAACTAGAGGAAAACTATGCAATTATCCACACATCAGTCTCTTACAGACTCCCAACAAGAAATTCAAAACCGAATGTGGTGGTGGGGAGGTCTCTGGCCACCAAGACAAATGGTTTACAAATTTTCCCAAGCAAGACAAGTAAGGTTCAGGACAGAAAGTGAAGGGTACCAGGTGGTATTGGTGGGACAGTGGTTGCATTCACATGGTGACTACACAGGGATTTGAGAATGGAAACTGTCTGAGGCTGGTCACATTTCTTGTTGAAGTTCTGTGCTTTCGTATGGAAAAGCCAGGAAGAGGAAGGTATCCAGCAAACGATCAAGGTACAATCAGAGCTCCACAGTGCCTGGCACACATAGACAGAAAACAAGCAAATATTGTGTCCAAGCCCAATTCTGCACAACTGAGTGTGGAAACTAGAGCATGTGACTTGTGTATCAGTGCCACATCTGAAAGATGGACTTAAACCATCACTCACAATGTGTTTAGGCACAATAAACATCGATTGCTATGGGGTACAGACCACAGTTAGAGAAGGCTAGTATTGTCTTCTCTCACCATACATATAAAGTTTTCCTTTAACCATAGAATCCCAAATCTACAAAGACTCAAGTAAAACAGAGTCATATTTGCATGGAACCCATGCACATCCACCTGCATAATTAAGCTGTCCCCAGGTGACTTATACTACCTACTTGTACCAAGTGCTCGATCAATAATTGTCTAACTCTATCATTTAGGGGGTGACAAATTCAGATGCAAATTATCTAAGTATTTTTAGTCTACACTATATTGAACTCACAGTGTTAAGTCCATACATAGGAGTTCTGGGTAAACTTTAAAATGCTGTCCAGCTAGGTTTTCTTCTCGCCATCTCCTCTAAGTCCTCCCAGCACTGTATTTTCATGCAGGCCCCCAAATTTAGTTTTCCAAAGCATAAAACCATCCATAACCACTAATACCCACTAATTGCTTATGCTCACTGTGTACCTATTACCAGGGACTTTCCAGTAAGGAGCTCATTATTTCCAGTGCATCTGGAGCTGAACTTTCAGATATCAGAACTCAAAAGTTGTCAGGGCAAGCTACAGTTCAGAGGGAATGAAAGTGTGACTTTCAGAACACATCATAGGGAAGCCTAATCATCTTTAGTGTTGGAAACAAGGAATTGTGGGAGGGAGGAAGACAGAAAATGGCAAAGAGTGAAAAGCTGAGATTCTAGCTTGAGTCTATCAGAAGTATCCCAGAATTGGGGAGAGAAGCATCTGAGAACTGAGAGCTAGCATTCGCTAGCCTGGATAGGTTCTGAAGACTCCAGATGTTATTGTGGAAAAAGCTGACCTCTGCTATAATACTGAAGCTCACAAGTACAGGAGTCCTTCAAGTGTTCTGACAGGGAAGAGGCACTTACGATTACAGAACAGAGACGGGACCTCTGGTGACCAGAGATCCTGAAGGAGCTGGAACAAGATAGCTGTTAAGAATAAAGCCTCCAACATCTCTGGGGGCTGCAAAGAGGCAGACAATTACTCACAGCTATGGAAGCTAAGATGCTGCTCCCAAGAAAACATAGGACCTGTAGCACCTCAGACAGTTGGCTGGATTCTGTAACAAGAAGCATGGCAAGAAACCAGAGAGCTGGCAAGGATAAGGTGCCCTTCTTCATAGCTTGATGTTATGGCACTCCTTCCTGTCTGGTAACTGAAGCCTGGCCCGGTCTTTATGGGGATAACCACCAAATCACTGAGTAATTTCCCACAGTAATTGGATTTCTGAGAAACTCAAAGACCAGGACAGGCCAACAAACGTCCAAGCCAAAAACTGATACATATAACAATTTTCAGGCAATTTCAGATTTTAAGAGGCCAAAAGCTAACGGAAAATGTTCCCAAATTACAGCTAGTGATCTTTCAGCTCCCATGGGGGAATTTGATCTGTTCTTCCTGACCCTGCTGTTCAGTTCTGTTCAGTTATCCCGAGGAGGAGCTCAGACTCCAAGCTAGTTGCTAAAGGCAAGAACTGAAAACAAGAGGTCTTTCCCACTGGCTTTGGTGGACTAACAGCCGCTCAAAAACCACTGCCACAGTTTTGTCGCCAGGTGGCGGAAGTGTCCTTTCTAGCAACTCAATATACCAGAACTGTCCAGTTCACACTCTGAGCACGTGATGTGAAAAGTAGCTAAGTATTCATGTGCGAATGTCTCACTAACTTCTGGTAAACGGTGGCTGTATTATTTTGAGATGGAGCAAAAGGTAGAAGTGCTATCTTCTAAGTTTGCTTTGGCAGGGTGGGACTGGTCAAATGCACACACACACACACACACACACACACACACACAAAACCATTGACTACAGTCTCATTTTCATCATTTTTACTCTACTTCCACATTCTGCCCTGTTGACTTACTAAACTATTCACCCACTTTCCCTCCAGTCTGCCCAGGAGCAATGTGAGTCCATGTGAGTCACTGGAAAGCTGGCAGGCACCCCTTGTTTTCTGATGGAGAATCATCCAATAGGGCTACCACAGACAAGCTCTGCTCTCTCTTGGTACTTCTGTCTCCTTTCCATAGGTAGAGGGCTGTTTCCTTATTGGGCTGAAATAGACCTTCATCCTTCCTTCCTCTCAAATCCAAGCAGAAGCAAGCAGCCACAGGGCATTCAGCCTGGCTGCCTGTGCTCTTCAGAGAAGACATTTTTGTCATTCCTTGTCCTCCATTCTCTGTCAGGGAATGGATTTGCACACAAAGGGACTTAATTAAGAACTGTCCCCAGAAGCTGTCAGTTTCTGAGAGTCTGGAAGAAACAAACCCCCTCTGGGAACCATAGTGCAAATTCACAGAGCCTGGGGGAGGTGGTGGGGTGGCCCAGCTTTCTTCTTCAGCACCAGCCAATAATATTTTAAGATCTTCCTCTGCCAAAGACTTCCCAATCCTTGTCTGAACAGTTCTCTCTGATTAGTGCAGATCCTACAGAAATCTGCAAGGGCAGGAAAGAATAGAAAATGGTACTCATATAGCACGTGGATTTGGTAGCAAAGAGCTGAGTAACTTAAAGGAATAGAAGGAAGCAAGGCAACGTCTTCTGCTGATCGTTCAGACATGATACCTGCAGACGGATGGATATATGATCAGAATGGATGCATCAAAAGCAACCATACCACTTCTGACATACACTCCACACACCACTAGCAAGAGCAGGCCTCTTTGGTGGCCTTATCTCCTCTCTGGCCACTGCAAAGAACACGTGAGTTTTTTCAAAGAACATCACAGTATCACCACAACTCTCCTTCAAACACGGCCAGCAGTTGGGTTCTGCAAAACCCAGAGAAGCTCTTGGGCCTCAAAGACTCTAAGATCAAGTGATTTTGCTATCTATCAGGACCAACATAGGAAGAAGGTTTTGCTCTCTAGCATGCCAAAAGCCATAGGGCTGCATATAGGCAGTCAGACTCAGAGGCCCCAATGACCTGCTTTGGGGATCCTAGGTGAAACTAAGACTCTTATATTATACTAGTAATTAGTTTACTCACTTACAGATTCCTAAATTAAGCCCTTATGTGTATATGATCAACTACTTAGATCCCACTTGTAGAAAAGAAGCCCCTCCTGCAAAGCTCACTAAAAGGTAAACCACCTTTTTCTAAAAAACAAATCAAAACAAAAAACAAACAAAACCAACCAACCAAACAACAACAACAAAATCAACAAAACAAATAATAACCTGGAAGATCCAAACTCTTCTTAAGTAATCCTTGGGAGAATAAAGCAGAGGTGTAGTATTCACTGGTACATAGGGACTAAGATCAAACATGTTCCAAAGAATAAGCTTTGAAAAGACCTGTGAGTTGATGCCATTGCAGGGAACATAAACTCAGTTTAGGGATCATTCAGGTAGGAAAAAGACACAGTGAACAAGGTGAACCGAGTTGGGATCTGTAGCCAAGTGAAGACGTGTTGAATGCACTGAAACTGGTGTACATAGGTCTTAGAGAGAGAGACAGAGAGAGAGAGAGACAGAGAGAGACAGAGAGAGAGACAGAGAGACAGAGAGAGAGACAGAGAGAGACAGAGAGTGACAGAGACAGAGAGAGAGAGAGAGANTCTTCTTCTTCTTCTTCTTCTTCTTCTTCTTCTTCTTCTTCTTCTTCTTCTTCTTCTTCTTCTTCTTCTTCTTCTTCTTCTTCTTCTTCTTCTTTTGGCATTCTTAATGTAAGATGGCAAACAATGCTCATCTTAAGCAGATAATCATGAAAATATCTAAGTATACATCCCTTTGCCTTTGAACAGTGCCATGACAGCTTAAAGGTGGCATTTCTAAAAACCAGTGTGGACTCCATCAGTCCAGCTGTCATGTTACAGTCCATCTGAGTGCATCAACTGTCAACTAGTGTTTTAGAGCTCAGAGCCAGCTCACTAGAGAGTGAGCACTGCTGGCTCCCTTCAGCTGTCCTCTACCAAGCAAACCACCTTCTGTGCCATTCACACACATGTGAATAAAGTGCCAGCAGTGTCTCCAGGTTACCCAGCCCTTTTGTCTGAGGCCTTATCCTTTATGGAGAGGATCCTACAGGGCTCACTTAGAGAGCCCACTTTTGCAAGCAGACATACAGGAGCCAACATTCCTACGACCTAACAATTCAAGTGTGTTCCTCTCCCTTCCCTACTACCTGGGGCAAGATGATCTTATTTTCTTGGCTTCCTGGAGAGACCTGGAGCCCAGAAGCTCTGCCAACAGCAAGATGCTATCCGAGTTGAGACTTGAGAGCAGACTTTATCCTTCAGGCCACCCATCTCTCTTCTTCCAGCCTTGTCAGAATCATTTTTGATTTTTAACTCACCCTACACGGACATTTCTATATGTCTGACATAGCTAGGTACCAAGTGCTCAAGGCTATCCTGATCCATTCAGTATGTGTCTCACTGACCATCTGATGACCACACCCAAGGGGAATAAGGATAGATCTTCTACTGTTGGAGGGACTTTCTGTCTCAAAAGTGACTGTCATAATTCTTCACATACCAAAAGCAATTAATGAAAACAGTCACTTGCTTGAAACTAATTTGACTGTGTTTGACTTGAAGCCCTCTAATAAGACTGAGAGGTCTTTGAAAAAAGCACCCAAAATTTGAAAGACAAAGAGAACATTGTGAAGGCTGGGCATATGGAGCATTTGTATGGTTGGAGGCGCTATTTATTTCAGAACTTGTCCAGTGCATGATGGGTATAGAGAACCCACTAAGAAGGAATATCATTCTAAAGTGCTTTGATCTTCATTACAGAAAGCACAATAAAAACTGCCCATGGTCAAGGGGAGCCTGATGGTGCCTGTGATGGGAAGCTTTGGCAGCAGAGGGGCTTTTGAATATATCCACTTATTTCTTGATCTGGCCTAAAGCTGAGATTGGTCCACCTTCCTGAGATCACTCAAATGATGGACTTAAAGGGTTTCCCCACTTAAATTTCCTCATTCAAGCTGCAGGGAAAGAAAATAAACCCAGTATAGGTGAATTTGTTCCATCTGGCTTTTCTTCCTCCACCCAAGAAGGCAGGCACTGTGCAGGATCCATTTACCTATCAGTGTGCACCATGGGTATGAGTTGTCAAGCTGTTTTGCACATAGTAGGTTTCCAACCATAGACCTAGGTTCTACTATATGATGCCTGAAACTCCCTTTGCACTCTGATTCTGACAACTCATTAATTGAGAACTGCAGGCATATGCTATTTTGTCCAGTTTATTATTGCTCAAAACTAGATTATAAGGCTCTTTCCTGAATGATAATACTGGCTACATTGACCAGATTAGCACTTGTTTTTCCCATTTTTTCTGTCTTTGTTACACAGTCATTGATCACTAGGTCAGCCTGCCCTCAGCAACTCTGCATACAATATGTTCTCTGACTGCTCATGGTGCTGATGAACATCTTTCTTATGTCCTTGGTCTCACTAGTCTCAGAATGACAAAAGTAGATACCTTTTCTTTATCCTTGCTTATAGTTTCTAGGTTTTCTGAATCAGAAAATTAGTGTGTGTTGTAACCACAAAGTCATGGAACTGTTTCCTGATTTCTCTCTCAGTCTAGTTAAAAACCACTAGACCTTAGCGTCTCTCTTCTCTGCTGTGGAATATCTCCTTCCTATATTCCATTCACATGTCTGCTCCTTCATATTTATTTGCCAACTCACTAAATTAACCCTTCACCAGTGTTCAATCTTGTATTAGCTACTTTTCTTGTTACTGATACAAAGCAATGAACAAAAGCAACTTAAAGAAGGGTTTGCTTCAAGGTACAGAATACAGAGTATATCATGGTGGGGAAGTCAAGGTGTTGGTATGTGAGATGGAGGGTCACCACATTGCATTCTCAGTCAGGAGTTGGGAAGAGATGACTCTGCTATTAAATTTGACCCACCAATTTTCTTTCAACTGGTCATCCATTCCACTGAATGGTGTAGCTCATAGTCAGGTTTTTTTTCCTCCTACTGGAATCCTCTAACTGACATGCCAGGGAAGTGTCCCTCCTGGAGCACTCTAAATCTAGTCAATTTGACAAGGACGACCAACCATCACAAACCTACTTTTGCTAAACTCACTTACTATTGGACACAGACTTCTCTTTTGGCATCCCCTCATTAATGTAGGCTGCATTGGATTCTTTTTGTTTTTAAGCATGGCAAGTAGCTGGATTCCATTTGTATCTCTTATCTAGATGCTTTATTTTAGCATCCATCTCTTGATTCATATTCAATGCACTTTCATTTTAGGATCTCAAAGAATTTCAACAGCTTTGTTCTTGCCCAACTCTTGCTAATGAGTCCGATTCTTCCAATTAATCCAAATTTATCTGGCGATGACTCACATTGCTTAGAATGTTCTTTGTGGTGGTTCTAGAAGTCTAGGTGGAAGGTGCATCTCCTTTGTGTGTGCTTATTTAGATTAGGTATTTTGGCTCTCTTCTCAAGGAGTTAACTTGAGGAAAGCAGAAAATCTTGTGTTTTTCACACTTCATGGGAAGACCAAACTGATTTCGCACCTGTAAGAAGATGTGAGTGCAGAAACTCAAAGAAACCCTGAGTCTCTTTCTCCTCAACAACTGTGCTAAGGCCCTTAAGGACAGATCTTGGCTTTATAAAGCAAATACTGATCTAATTCCCTTCATAGATTCCTAGACCCACAAGACTGGCCCCATCAGAGCTAGGAGGCTTCCAGTGAACCTCTATTCCAAGGCAGACTTTGTTGTGTGTATTATAATTTCTACCTCTAGAGATCAATGTCTTTTACTTTCTTACTATTTCAGTTTTGCTTTTCAAAAGATGTTCCTAGGGTTGGACATTTTATGTTCCCTCTTAATCTACACATTAAAGGCTCGATTCTGAAATGTTACTATTGGGAGGTAGTGGGTCCTCAGATCAATAGATTTACAGACAGATCCATAGCCTTTGAGAGGATGTGCTTGAAGGTTATTGAGGTACCTTGGCTTGGTCCTCCCTTTCTTTTTGATCCTGGATCCTGATGTGACTGATTTTTCCCTACCATGTGCCCCTAACACAATATGCATAGCCCCTCATAACTGGCCAAAAACAATAAGTCCAACCAATCATGGATTATAATTTCCAAAATTGTGAATCAAACCCCCCTGATTTTATTAATAGATTTTCTTACTTTAATTGAATACTGAAAAACGTGGTTATGTTTTATATCATATCCAGGATTTTGTGTATTTTGTAAAAGGCAGAATTTTACCCATCTTCCATATTGCCATGGAATTAATGGTCTCTTGTTTAAAGCATAAGTTCTGTAATAATTGGAAATGAATGTAACTACAGAGCAGCTTAATTATTGGTCTTAGAGCTTTTCTACTGTCCTAGGGCCTCTGAGAGAACTCACAAGGCCACAGGCAGATGCCTGACATCATCTTTTTTTTGCAGATTCGAAAGCCAGGCTATGTCCTGGCTGCACCCCAATGCCTGACAGTAATAGAATGAGACAAGATATCCAGCTGGCAGGATATCAGCCCAGGAACACATGAGAGGCAAGAAGGACTTCCAACTACATGGTCAGAAAAGTACTGTGAAGGATGTTCAGAGCAGACCAGCCTGGGTAGAAAGTCTACCTTTCATTAGCCAATAATGGTTTTGTTTGAACAGCTTTTTCTTTCCCTTGGGACATCTGTCCTAGAGGCTCCTATCATTTAAAAATAGGCCATCACCAAGGATTGAATTCATTACTACTAATACTGAGCCATAGCAAGGAAGAATGGCTTTCTCCTGTCTACTTAGATCTTCCCACCAAGACCCTCTAGATATGTTATACCACAGTGGCCTTGCTTGTCAACTAGAGGGTCTTATTTGCTTCTCACACAGTCTCCCAAGATCTAGCCCATTACATGGCACATGTAAATTAAAATATTTTTAGGAAGGAACTGCCAGGATGGGTTTTATGTCAGCATGTATAAATATGGAGATTTTAATCTGAATAAAATTTCTTAAAACACAGCTCTACTAATCAGTAATTGACGATTAGGGTATCTTCAAATGGAGGCTCAGGGAGATCTAAACCACATCACAGCACAGCCAATCTTTCCAGGAGAACGCATCTGAGCATCTGCACAAGGGTTGAGGGTGGGATTTTTCTTACATCTGTTCAGAGTGTCATAAATACAAACTGTTCTCATTTTTTTCTGATGGTAAGAGATGTTCAGGGTACTGCCTATTACACTCTGCCAGCAAACAAGGCAGGCCTGAAAGTGTTCCCAGTTGTCGTATGTGGCAGACCAAGATTCACACTAGCATGTCTACATGCCAAGAACTCCATACCTACCGTTGAAGAAAAGTGGCACATGACAGTAAACAGTGTGAGAATCCTAGAACTCCTTCAGAGTATAAGCAGTTGTATGGCATTGAATAAGGTACACATTTTCTAAGGGGAAATGTTAGTACTAATGTCTATAGAAACAACAACTACTAAGTTGAGAGAGAGCCATGTGTGGGAGCAAATGACTTCCTAAGGCTGTCCCTCCACAGCTGCTAAAAGTCATCCCATTGCCACAGGAACTAGACAGCTGCATATTGACATGAACCTTTCACTTGTTTGATATTGTCACTAGACAAACACATGACATAGAGATGAGCTAACTACTGGGAAAACTCCCGATGGATTTGACTGTTGGGTCCCAGGTGGGTATGGTCTTCACTAAGGTCCTGCCTATCTCTGGAGACCTAATCTTCTGTGACTAATTGAATCATTGCCCTTTGCTCTTATGGGTTGCCTAGGACTAAATGTCTTTATTTCATTACAATTCAATAGTTCATAATTTAAAAGACACAGACATTTATTGCATTTTGAGTCCAAAACATCATAAATGTGTATAAATAAATGTTTAGCTAAATGGATTCAGTTTTTTTTTAGGCATAAATGTCATTCAGGTGGTGGAGTATGTGTAAATGTTCTTTTTGTACAAGTAGCTGGATCTAATCGTCATTCTCACCGCCACGCACAGAATGATACTTGCTCAGTGAGGGTAGATAGTAATAGCATTGTTTTTGGCTAAGCAACAAACACCAGTCAAAAGAATATAAACACCATTAGACTAAAAATGTGATTGAGTCTGTTTTACTGGCATTTATCCAAAATTGCAACAGACATCTATTTAGACAGAAGGTTTGGTTCTATGTTTCATGTAAAAAAAATACTATTCTCGTTGATGAAAGTCTAGAAATTTTTATGATAAAGTTAATGGTAAGCCAGATACTGAGTCAGAGAGAGAGAGAGAGAGAGAGAGAGAGAGAGAGAGAGAGAGAGAGAGAGAGAGAGAGAGAGAACGAGAACGAGAGCAAGCTTGCTTTAAACTCAGTAGCCCCTATCCAGTTTTCCTGTAGAAATCCCAAGTTTACTTCTCAACAGTTCTGAAATCTAACATACAATCCATCAAGCAATGCCTACTAATAATTCATATTCCCTTCTTCAAAGACATAGTGATTGCCAGTTGGGTTTCTTATTGCTCTGCTAACTGTGCTGAATACCTTGAGCTGTTACTCTCTAATCAGAAGCAAGGAAACATGAAGTGTTAGCTATCTAATACAGTTTTACTTCAGTGAGCCCCATGAGTTCCATTGGTTTGAATGAGATACTGAACATGGTTGCAGACTTCCATTTATACCTTCACAAATCCTTCAGAAGCAGAATTCCCACAGTGGCAACAACTTGTTGGGTAGATCAAAATAAACTTACTTCTTGTTAATGAATTTCAAATTCAGTCTGCTTCTTCACTAAATGGTAGTCATCATGGGGGACAGGTTTAAAATTTGACAGAGTAGCAGAGTCATCTTCCAGCTGCTGTGACTTGAGGATGCATCCACAGAAGCAACATACCAACTCCAACAGTGGCACTCAGAATGACACAATTATATGGGCCAAGCTGATGTTCACTGGGTCTGGAATTATCATCTTTTCCTGTGCCTTGGCCATGTAGATATGTCCCTCTCTACTCTACATGTCTTGTTTTTCCCTTGGTCTCATTGCCACAAGTTGAACTCTGGTTCTCTGGTTGTTGACACTCTGTGCTACAAAGTGAACTATATTCTGACTTATTTGGTCAAGTCACAATTACAATATCTAATAATTTGACTGCATTTGGATATCTGGCCTTTGAGATGGGAAATTGAGTTAAAATGAGGTCATTGGAGTGACAACCCAACAGTACTGGTATCCTGGCAAGAAATTTAGGTTGGGAGATTTAGCTTAGAGTGTTCGTTTGTCATCTGGAAGGCCACAGATTCAACCCCGACAACAACAATCGCCACCACCAAGGAAGAAAGAAAGAAAGAAAAGGACAAGAAACTCTGAATACAAATACCTGAAGAAAGGGCAAATAATGAGGAAAGACAGCCCTTTACAGGTCAAGGAAAACACCCTAGACATAATCAAGCCTGCATGTGCCTTGATTTCACATTTCTATCCTCTAGGACCATTTTTATGTATTAGGGAACCCATTTTTTTTTTTTTTTTTAATTTGGTACTTGTTATGGAAACCCTAGCCAACTAATATCCCTCGAAAGCACAAAGCAGATAGAACTTGCTCTGTGTTGGATGTCTGCTGTTGCCGTTAAGTTGAAGAACAAGACAGTTGGTAACTAATCAAGAGGCGGTGGTAAATGGTTTTACTACTAACCTGACCTCCTAGTCAGGAAAATAAATGGGATTACAGCCATTCAGAGGAGTGCGGCTATCATCTTTGTCACTATGAACACCTTTGAGGTGTTTTGTTTAGAACTAAAGTTTTCTACTGATATGTATCCATAAATAGTAGTAGATTTGATAAGGGTTAAAGTAGCCAGAAAGGAGATAAAAGGCAGAGATGAGAGTCTGCAGTGAAAGGGTTGGGAAGCATGCGTCCAAGGATAGGGAAGCACAGAACCAAGTTGACGCTGATCTGTTATAGGCGCCAAATGCTCCACACATAACGGGCAACTGCTAGCAGCTGGCACCCCCCCCCCCAGAGTTCCACCTGCTTTTTACTTCAAATTCCCACCAGGAAGGACCAGCAATTTCTTCTGTCAGAAATTAGAGACCAGCCTGTTACAGGGCTCTGCATCTCCTTAGGAAAGAAAGTCTCCTTCCTCCTATTTCCAGCTCCCTTCCTTCTACATTAGTCTAGTATGTTGTACAATACATTGGTGGACAGATAATCTCTCTCTCTCTCTCTCTCTCTCTCTCTCTCTCTCTCTCTCTCTCTCTCTCTCTGACTGATACATGAACATTTGCAAAGTAAATATCCATCCAATGCCATCCAAAACCTCCAAGGACTTGAAGCTGACTCTGTACACTTCCATACTGATCCTGTGCAAAGCCTCCCATCCAAGTTTGGATCCTTGTACAATGTTGAGAAGCAAAAGCCACAGACACAAATGACTTCTATGGGCCATCTCAAATGAGAGCAATGACTAGAAATTTACTTGATACCAATATCAGGGAGCAAGTATAACTTAGAGTAAAACTTTTATGTAAACTATATATTATAATAGAAAGCACATAGTTAAAGTTAGTGACAACTTTGTGATATTCAAACACATGACATTTTAGCATGTGTAAAGACCACCTGAAAGTTAAGAATGAAAAGTCAGGCTGGAGATAGCTCAGCCAGTTTGCTTTGCAAGTATGAGGACCAGAGGTTAAAAGTCAGGAGCTGTGGCATACCCCTATAACCCTCATGCTTCAGACAGGGGGAAGGGTGGAGCCAGAGGATCTCTAGAGGTGGTGAGGGTAGCCAAATCAGTGAGCTGCTTCAGTTTCAAAGACCTTGTCTCAAAAACAAGGTGGGAACTGAGGAAGACAGTACATATTGACCTCTGGCTCTATGCATGTATGTATACACACACATGCAACCCCCCCCACACACGTGAGTGTGTGTGTGTGTGTATGTGTGTGCATGAGGTGTGTGTGTGTGTGTGTGTGTGAGAGAGAGAGAGAGAGAGAGAGAGAGAGAAAGAGAGAGAGAGAGAGAGAGAGGAGGGGGCGAGTATGAAAAGCCATTTAAAGAAGGAACATGTAAAAACTCAAATCTTTCCTGTTTCCTTTGTCACTATCACCCCTTTTCCCACAATTTAAAACCTATTTCGATCTATACAATACCAGTGTTTGCAGCCAAGAATCAAACAAGAGGTTGGTTGCCCTCCCCCAAAAAGGAAAAGACAGGTTTTATGTTTTGTTTTGTTTTTCCTCCTAGAATTTGGCAATGAATTATGATAACAGAAGTTTGAGTTCTCCTGTATTTGTGATTTCAGGTGCAGGGATGGCTCCACTGGGAAGTGTTACAGCTCTTTATTTTATAGGAAAATAATTCCTTAGCTCACCTCACAAAGCTGTTCTAAAGTGCTGGGGAACTCTATAACCAGAACAAGCAACAAATGTTACTAATTTAAAAACAACTGTTTGTCTTTGACTTTATAAGACTCTGATTATCTTATGAACCCAGACCACTTGAGAGAATTGTGCTGGGATTCCAAAACATCTGGAGAATTTTCTGGCAGCATCCTCACTACACAGGAGCCATTCTGAGGATAGTATGTTTGAGTTTGGGTCCTGTAAAATTTTCATCAAAGTTGTCTTTCTCCAAGGTGCTGAAGCCAAAGAATGTGGTACCTCTGAAACTATTCCCTGCTCATTAGCCTTGGGGACAGTTGGTTCCTCTTCTTAAAGAAAACAACAACAAAAAGATTCCCACATCAGGCATTGCATGTCTTGTAGTCAAGCATTTGACCAGCAGGGAAATCCAAATGGAAACCTATGTTTCCTAACTAAAACACAAAGCCAGTTACACAGTTTTCAGATTATCTGTAGATCAGTTCCTCCTGGCTGAACACTTCACTATGCTCCACATCCTGGCTGGCATTCACTCCACTCAGGATGCTCTCTGCTGGTAGGGGAAAAAAATGTCTTTGGAATGCTAAACCAAAGGCCAGAGTTATTTTGCAGTGTTTGCGAATGCAGACATTGAGTACATTTCTAAGGTTCCTAACCCAGAGGCAGACAATGCTCCTTGAACCATGCCCAACCCATATAAGCAGGGTAGAACCTCCATGCACACTTAAGATTCCAATAGGAATTGACCATACTTCAAGTGGAAGGTAAGGGTGAGAGCATCAACTATAGAGTAGAATTTCTTAGCTTGGCACAATCTGCTCTGTTAGTTGCTCTACCTTCAGAACATTAAAAAAAAAAAAAATACTCCCTGCCTCAGTTTCTTCTTTATAAAACGGAGATAGATAATCTACCTCCTAGTCTGATGTATCACTATGTGAGAACCTTAGCCCGGAACCCAATACAGAAGATCGAGAGAAATAAAATGCACTGCATTCCTCTATGATTAAAGCACTTTTAACCACAAACTGGTCTTCTTGATATTGCTTTCCAGCATGTTTTGACAACTAGTAAATAAAAATATTTTCTTCTGATACTTAGAACAGTTACTTGTTAGTCTGAACTCCAGATCTAGGGGAATGGCTTATGCATATGAATGGTCTTCCTTAATTAGCCATTAACTAAAGACTATGTCCCAAGTGGCAGGGTAATTTACACCGTGTTTGAAAACAGGTTGAGCACTTCACTTCTAAATTAGGAGCAATGAATTCATGTTGAAAGTGTAGCCAATAACCCAGCAGCTGTTCCCTTAGTTTCAAAGCTTCAGTCCAAAGTAACCTTTTTACAGCAAATACCTGATCAATCAATACAGATTGTCCACACTGGTCTACCAAGGACTACCCCAGCACTGGAGAGAGGGCATCTTAAAGGGGTACCCAAAGTGCCCTCTACCTCTGAGAACGAGGGAGTGCCTTCTTTTCAAAGAGAGAGGGGGGTGGGGTGGGATGCCACAGAACCAAAGCCATTGTGCCCCTTCTCAGAGGGTGCCAAGTCGCCAGTAGGCGCTTGCCTCTTACCACGAACTCCTCCAAAGTCTGGTAGGTCTTGCCCCGGAACTCGCAGTAGTTCTTCTTCTCCTTGCACTGCGGACAGCACTGGCTGGTGTCGACGTGGATGCAGCGCGGGTGAAGCCTTGGGCACTCTGGCTGTGCGCAAAGGGGCCCCTCCTCCGTACACAGACACGGGCAGGCTGAGGGACCTGGGGCGAACTTCTCCCCGATCGCATACACGAAGCCGCTCTCGTCCACGCAGCCCTTCCCGCGGTAGTCGGGGTAGGCGTATTCCTCAGGCAGCTCGGGTGTGGGCACGAGTTCCAGGCTGATAGCTTCCTGGGCGGCGGCCGGGGGCTCCCCCTGTGGGGTATCCCCACGAGGCCGGACCTGCCAGTCCGAGGCCTTGGCGCTCCCTCCCTGGGCAGCCCAGGCCTGCTTCTGCTTGCTCCACGCCTCCCGGCCCGAGAGCGCGCGGCTGCCCTTGCTCTTCCAGTCCCGGGCACTGCTGCCCTCGTCCCTCGAGGCGCGCCCGAGCTCGCTCACCCGCCCCGGGCTGTCCCGAGACGCGTGCTCGCGCTTCTCCTGGCCGGGTTGCTCAGGAGCTTGGGCCAGTTTCTCCAGCGGGATGCTCGGACTGCACAGAGCCACCATCAGGCAGCAGGTGACCAAGAGGGAACTGGAGAGCGCGCCAACTGCCATCGCAGAGGAGCTAGGCATCCCCTACCACGTCCCGGCGGGCGGGCGGGCGGGGAGCGCGGACGATGAGCGAGTCGCATTCACAGCCCGGGGGCGCGCCGCTGCCAGCCTGGAGTCGCCGTCCCTGCGGAGAGAACAGCAGTACAACTGAGCTCCGCGGCTCGCGCGCACCTCGGCCCCGCCGTAGCCCCCTCCCGACCCGGCGCCGCCCGGGCTCTAGCATCCCTCTAGATTAACGAGCTGGACGCCGGGGGCGGGGGCAACTTGCCCAGTGTCTGGTATACAACGAGGTTCTCAGACATCACACATGTGCAGGAATACACAGAAAGCCAAGTTGGAGAAAAACACCGGCCGCGAGGGTCTCCTGCAGTGGAGATTAGTGCTGGAGATGGTCACTGGCAGGATGCTGAGCCCAGAAAATGCAGCAAGTCGGGCGGGTGCGGGCTGCAAGGCTTGCACTCAAAGCTCAAATCCTGGCACCTGGACTGGCCCTCCCTAAGTCCTGGCCGCATTTCCCGCAGGTTTCTAAACAGAGAATTCCGCAGTGGAGTTGGAGACTGACAAACGTGCGCGCAAATTAAAGAGAAACCCTTTCTCTCCTGCCCAAGGGGTTTGTGCATGGAAAGGAAGCTGGGGGAGAAGTGAGAGAAAAAGGAAAACACTCCCTCCCAACAAAACCAGAATCTTGTTGTTACTCCGAAGACCCCACAACTCATTTGTAACTTCTTAGATGCTTGCTCTCTAGGGAGTACATGACTCTTGGTTCTCTAACCTGGGCACTATCTGGCCTTTGCCTGGTTGGCCAGGTCCAGGATTCCCTAGCCTTTACTCCTTAGCTGCTACCCCACTTCCAGTACTGGCTCTTCACTAGGAGATGTGAAGGGTGACTGTGAGCGCTGCTTCCAGCCAGAGCGCTATGCTAGCTTGGAGTAGCATATAACCCAGAGGGGTCTTGGTGATGGATAAGTGATGCTCGTCCAGGGAGTACTGAGAAGGAAGGAGGAGAGTGCAGGGTCATAGGATTAGGGCCAAGACTATCTTACTGAAGGGCCTCTTCCAGCCTTTCGTGGATCTCAAAGTTTCTGCCACCCAAAGGAGTCCAGAGCCCCCAGACATCGCTGGGTACAGACATTCCAGTCTCTGTTTGCTTCTGCCAAACACCCCCCTCTCCGTGCGCACCAGTGCCTCTGTCCCCCTCTACCTCAGCCAGCCCTTTCTATTAGGACTCCAATTAGGGCTGGCCTCTGGCTCACCGCCAATGCCAGTGGACTTCAGCCCAGGGCGAGTCGCCCATATTTAAAACTTGGCAGGCAAGAAGAGGCCCTCTCCTTCAGATCGGCCATAGAGTAGTTTCCGGAGGCGTCCCCGTGCCCGCGGCGTGGACCTCCAACATGCACCCTCACCCCGGCGGAGTGGCACCTACATACATGAGCTCAGGAGGCAGGAGGAACGCCAGGCTCTAGCGGGTGCGGCCCTGGGGCTCCAGAGCCCATCCTGGTACCGGCGGGGCACCAGCGCAGGGCAGACCGTGGAGAGCACAGTCCGACCTGCGCGCTCCGCCCGGCGCATGCACCCGGCTAGAGCATTTGACCCAGCCTGTTCATCTGGCTGCTGGTGGCCGGTAGCCTTCTTTGAGTCTTGTCAGTGCCCGCGTTCCCTTCCGACTCTCATCCCCGGGTCTTGTCCCTGAGTCTCCACCACGAAGCGTGCTCTAGGGAGCCGCCAGAGCCCAGTCTTTCTCTCCTTGCCAGCCAGGCAAAGAATTTCTCCAAACCGAGCTGCGGGGACCAGTGGGCAGCCTCTGCGCCCTAGAGGAGAGGAGCAGCTCGGAGCGCGTCCTGAGGGCCAATGGGATGCACGGTGGCTGAGAGCGCACGCCCGCCGCCTGTCGCAGCTGCCTAGCGTAGTGCTCACACCCCGCTCCCTCCTCCGCTGCCCACGCTCACGAGGCGTCGCCACCAGGGCTGGCGTTGCCCTGCCCTCGGTGGGTAGGAGACCTGAGCAGCACGCGCTGCCCTAGCAGCCGCTGCTCAGCCCACCTGTCAGGCTCACTCAGGCTTCCTTCTCAGACTTGTCACTCACTCCCCTCTGGACCTTTCATCTTGGCTTTTCTTCTTTCTGTTTATTCTTTTCTTTAAAATCCTCTCCCCTAATTGGCCCCCTCTGGCTTTGCTCTAGGTGAACAGATTGCTTTTGCTGCTGTTGGAAATGTAAACCAAACTGTTGAGTTTGGAATTCCGAGGATGTGTTAGCAGAGCCTGTAGGGAGGTTTACATCTAGAAACCCAGAGGAACAGACAAGGACGAACAAGAAAGGTGGAAGATTTCAAACAGCATACACTCTGGTTCTCCTCTACCACAGAGGCTGCTGCGGGCTGCTGCTGACTTGTTCAAATGCTGATGTCAGTTCCCTCCGCTTTGATCTTGAAGGCAGAATCTGCCTCTTTTCTTGGATAAAGGACAGTGGTATATGTTCAAATTAATCTCCAATGTGAGATGTTTAAAGAAATATCTATTTCTTGGACAGTGGCTACTCTCCATGCCAGCGGTGCTCAGATAGTAACACAGGACTTTGCAGGGTCCGGCCATCTGTTGGGAGCGAGACTGCCTTGGAAGGAAGGAACTACTTTCTCCGCCTCTGTGTACAGGATGAACCAAGGATTAAGTGGAGACCTGAAAGAATAAGACCTGGAAATTCCTTGGGAGACTGCTTTTCCTTACATATAGACACATGCATACTGACAAAAATTTAGGGAGTCTCTATGACCAGGATAATCGATGCTTCCTGCATTTGCTGCAAACACCACTCTTGTCCCTTGCAGAGAAAAGAAGACCTATCCTTGCCTGGGGGTTGCTGCCTCGTTTACAGAGATCCCTTGCTCCTCCCATATGCCTCAATCATAACTTCCGGGCTGTATGGTACCACTAAGACAAATACCTCCACATACCTCCATAAAAATAGCACTGTAGGTGTGATTATTTTTATCATGGGACATGAGCCCTCCATGGAGTACCTAGAGACAACAACAAATGCTTTCTAGAATCAAGGCTGTTATTGCTAACTGCTCTAGTCATGAAATAGCCCAGGTCTTTGTTTTATCAAGTGCCCCCCACCATTTACTTACAGGTGGGAATTGCACATGTGTACACTTTCTAGGACTATGTAATAATACATGTGAACAAGCATAACTGAAAAATCAGGTGCCCAATTGAAGGGATGAAGATGTTTTATTTGCCTCACCTTGGTCCTAATGAAGAGGTTTTGTTTCACTATGATCCCAAGTCACTTTGAAACTTTTTTCCCCAACCTTATGGTTATAATGAAGAGATATTAATATGAGTATTCAAGCTTGCAAGTAAAGACTTGGCTTGCTAAGGAAATACTGGTTATCCCACTATGTGTCTAAACTGGTCTTTCTTATCAGATATTCTGGAACAGTAATTGGGCAGATTAGATGAAGGGAGAATGCAGTTTCAGAGAAACCCCTTTGTTAGTGAATAAGAGTATTATCCATCCAGGCAACGTCAATGTCTTAGCTAGGGTTTCTATTGCTGTGGTGAAGCACTGTGACCAAAAGCAGCCAAAAAAAGGAGGAAAGGGTCTATTTCACTCACATTTCCACATAACAGTTTATTATTGAAGGGAATTCGAACAGAAACTCAAACAGGGCAGGGACATGGAGGCAGGAGTTAATGCAGAAGCCACGGAAGAATGCTGCTTGCTGGCTTGTTCCTCAAGACTTATTTAGCCTGCCTTCTTAGACTGACAGCCCAAGGATGGCACCACTTACAATGGGTTTCTACCTCACACCAATCACTAATTAAGACAAATGCCATACAAGCTTGTCTTCAGCCTGATCTTATGCCAGCATTTTCTTGGTTGCTGTTCCTTCCTCGAAAATGACTCCAACTTGTCTCAAGTTGAAAGGAAAGCCAATCAGGACTTTAACCTCTTGTCAAGTTGACAGACAGACCATCACTTTTCAGTTAGAACCTTTCCTTTCTTATTTGTCCCCAAGATGCGCTGTTAATATTAATATTGTGCCAGGTGGTGGTAGTATACACCTTTAATCCCAGCAGAGGGGCAGGTGAATCTCTGAATCAGAGACCAGCCAGCTCTACAGAGCAAGAGAGTGAGTTAAGGATGGTCAGAGATACATAGGGAAACCCCGTCTCTATAAACCAAAGAAAATTAACATTGCAATGTAAAACATATATAACTGAAAGTTCTGCATTCTTTACAAGTTCAAGCACTTTTAAAAAAAAAATCAGTCTCTTTAACATAACTCGTCTCTTTCAGAATTCAACATCTCTCTAGCAATCCAGTCTCTATAAAAATTTCTAAATCTCTTTAAAAGTTCAAGTCTCTCAACTGTGGGCTATGAAATCAAATAAGTTAAATAATTTTTTTTTTTTTTATCCCTAGAAGGAAGAACCAGGGCACAGTCACAATTCTAACAAAGCGAAACTGAAGTCCAACACTGTAAAGCTCAATGTCAGAAATCTGGGGATTCATTCACAATCTTCTGGGTTCCTTCAAGGGGGTTAGGCCGTCATTCATAGCACACAGCACTTATCTCCAGGTCCATGCTGAGTCTATTCTACATCTGCTGCTGCCATTGGGGGTTGACCCATGGTGCTGGCATCTCTAAAATGCTAAAGTGTCCACTACAATTGGGCAGTATCCTCACTTACAGCCTTTGTTGGGCTTTCTTTGGGGACTCTGACCAGGCTATTCAGGATCAAGCTTTAACTTCCCTCCATAACACATTCAGTTCTGGGGCTTGGACTGCAACCAAGGCTGCATCAGTTACTGGCATCACATGGGTGACTTTGACACTACCAAGTTCAGCTGCTGGAATGAGGAACAACAGCCTTGGCTGCCTCTGGATTACAACTTTTCTGTACCGACTCCAAAGAAAGGCTTCCCATAAGATTTTTGTCTTGATGATCTTGATCTATTCTTAAACAGGGTTTATCTCTTAGCTCCCGCTGATCAGCACCAATTGCTCCAGCAAAGCAAAGGTTTTGCTTCAGTGGTGTTGGTCTGCTGTTAATCATTCCCATTTCTTCTGCTCCAGCTGACCAGAAACACAGACTCTTAATTCAAAACAGTGCATGAGCTGGATAGAATCTTTAATCTTCCCTCTCTAAAACTCCACAAACCAGGATTTTATCATCTGTATTTCTCTCAGGATTCTTAGCTCCCAAGATTCCTAGGAGTAACCCATTGGTCTCTGAGTACTCAATGAATGGCTTTTAAGTTCCAAAGACCTTCTAAAACCCTTTCCAAAAGAGCATGATCAGGTCTGTCACTTCAATACTTTCCTCTTTATAACAATACCACAACCCCCATACCCAGCAACTAAATAAAGGGGACTTTGCCAGCACAGCAGGAATTTGACCTTCATCTCTTGCCTATGCAGTAACTTCCCGTGGCCCATTTTCCTCCCTGCTTTTCATGTTTCCTTTATTGTTTTTCATTTTCCTTCCTCTTCCTCTCTCTTCCTTATCTTGTGTTTTAGGTTAGGGAGTGAATAACAGTGGCAGAAAGGCCTTTTGTTAGGGAATATGGTGACACCTGTCTTATCCAACTCCATCAAGCCTAGCTTTAAAACAGAGGGTTCTAATATCTTTAAAAGGAAAAAAAAAACCTACAAGTGTTTAGGATTTGTACTTTGGGTGAATAGAGAGCTACATTTGCTGTCTCTGTGCTTAATTTTAACCCAGTTTATTCCTTTCCCTTTTCTTTCTCCATTCAGGAGTTAAATTGGTCTTTGGCAATATAGTTATAATTAGTGGCCAGGATGAGCATGTGTGATCAGCTCCAGGGTAGCCCTGAGCACTAGCAGTACATGTGGGTTCTAAGCAGGTGGGTCACCTTTTCTGTCCCCTTAGGCAAAATTAATCTTGCCTTCTGCTTCTCCATCTAGGCATGGTTTATGTCTCTATTACCTTCTTATAACATTCAACTTTTTCATAGCTCCAGGGTGTTAATACTCACCTAGAAAATAACATCTAACTAAATGGCTGAACTGTATTTCATTCACCTTTCCATCCTTACTGCTGAGGGTCCTAATGAGACCCCATAGGGATGAAGGAAAGCAAGTAGGGAAGTAAGAAAGAAAGGAATGATAGGTGGGCAGAGCTTCACTCCAGCCCGGTTGCCATCTGGAGAGGGCTGGTCATTACAGAAGCATCTCATGGAAATTCAGTTAGCTTGGCTCCCTGTTCAGCTAGCACTACAAAACTTCACCAGGCAGACCACACACTCGTAAGGGCAGAGGTTCGGTAGTGACGTAAGAAACCAGGACAGATTGTGCATCCTTCCAGTTCAGCTCCTGAGACTTCATCCGCTTAGCGCCTGTATGTCTACTAGTAACCGGTTATAACTGGATTCCATGCCTGTTTGCCAGTTCATGGGAAATTAAACCAATAGAGATATGGCTGAGGGAGAATATCTCGATGGGAAACAAGATACAGAAGGTGTGGATCCTGAAGACAAGGAGCTAGAACTTCTTGGCAGCAAAAAGCAAGATGAGGTGATTGATTGGGTTGGGATAGACAACACTCACTCATTTCCAAGCAAAGAGAAGGGACAAGGCTGAGAAGAACACAATGTAACAATGTCATGTGCTGGAACTGAAGATATCAGGTATCTGTGGATTAAACATAAAAATCAGGTGGAACAAAATTAAATACAGAATGAAGTTACGGTGATTGAAAATGGCCAAGGAACAGAAATGTTCTTATGTGGTCTGCCCTGCATCTACACATAATGAACACACACCTTATTGATTTTCCTGGTAAGGAAGAAGGTGGAGGTAGCCCAGAAGTAGCACACACGGCTGACTGATAAGATGCCTGTCCTTGTGACTGGCCAAGTACAAGGAAGCTTCCAAGGAGAGGAAAGGCCTCTATGAATTCGTGTTCTCTGCACATGGAGTAGACCAAGGAAAGCAGGGACTGTGGAGGGCTCTGCCATGTGTCCTGCTGATTGCCTAAGACGTAGGCCTAGATAAAAAAGAGCTGCCTTCAATGAGTCCACACTGTAAACAAAGACACATTTAACTTGAACCCTGGACTTGAGCCAGAGAAGGAAGTGATGTCAAATATCCCTCTTCCAAAAGCCAGAGGGGAACAAAAGCCACTGTCACCTGAAGTTAGAGTAGGCAGAATTTTCGTGGTTCAGGATGAAGGTTGACCATTAACTAAAGCTAATGAGTGAGAGAAGCCACAGTCATGTTCAGATGGCTTTTTATGGATGTTCACAGAGCAGGCTTGGCTGGTAAGGGAGCCACTAATTAAAGTTCTGCAGTGGAGCCGGCTACCAGTGGACAGAGCAACAGCTCTGTTACTGCTTACCCTTTTGATACATACATGCCTGAGGTTGAGAGTTACTGTTCCCTGGGCTGAGCTGCCGCACAGGCTGCCTGATTACAACTCACCTCAGGGACTCATTCCTTCTCCTGTGATGCCAAAAGTCAGCAGCATCTGTTCAGATAATCGAATGGATGACTCAGGTTTTTTGCAAAATCAGTTGCACAAGCTTCCTGGGTCTCCCGGGATTCATTTTCATATATTGTAAATTACACGAATGTGTGAGAAGCATCCCGGGCATCGATATTTATGGGCAGACGTGGTCTTGAAAGTAATTATTATGAAAGATACTAATTGATCAGAGTTTATTGGTCTGGAAGTGAAGTAAGTAGGTTGTTCTGAATTCTTGGGACTGCCCTGGCAGGTATGGCACTCTAATAGAAAAGGTCTTCTGTGTATGGAATAAAGGCAAAAGCCTTCAGGTGCTTCAAGGGTTTTAGACACAAGTTTTGTGTTTTGGAAGATTCTTGGCCCCTGGTCTTCCATAGAGCAAGTTATCAGTCCTGACTGGCACACAGAAGATTCAGTGTTGCTCATACCCTGTCTGTAAGACCCCCACATAGGCAGAGATTTTGGAGAACCGGGTAAAAGTGGGAGGTGTTTCCAGGTGAACTGATGTGGAGTCAGTGGCATGCAGGGTAGAATCAGGCACCTGTGTCCTTGGTATGACTTGTCCCTTTGCCCCTGAGCTGATTGGCTTCCAAAACAATCCACAGTAAATGTAGGAACTTTAAAAGTTTTGTGGCATTTCCACATTTTCTCAATATTATAAACTCCTCAAGCAAGGATGGAATCTGAGGGTAGATGGTATTCCATTTGTAAGTGACAACTCAAGTGCCCCTGCTCCTACCTAACACTCAGAAAACAGGCTGTAGATGTGGGCTGGGATATTGGGTACTTGCTGCACAAGAACCTGCCTGGGGCTCAAATGGCATAGAGAATTGGGTCTTTCCTTCAAACCACCTCAATATGGAATCCACATATTAGAAACATGCAGTATCTGAGGTACATAGGACGATGACAGCAACAAAAATGTAAATATGAGGCAAAAGTGGGTGCAGGCTTTGCAGAAAACCATCAGTAATGAGTGCTTAGAGCAGAGACTCTAAAACCAAGGAGAAGTAGCCAGTTAGACCATAAAGATTTGATGAGACTACGCAAAGACTCCTTCTGCTCACAGTGACTTCCATGGTACAATTCATCCTTTACAATTGGTATGGATTTGAGTTAGTCTAGCTAAAGATAGAACCCATTAAATTGCCTGGGGAGAGCTTTATTTTCTAGTAGAAACTCATGAGCATTTGGAATATTTTACATATTTCGATGACTTTCAGTATCCATAGAGGATTTGTTCCAAGGCTCTACTGCAACACTGAAATCTTATGTTTGTAATTCTTCACAAAAAGGTGTATTTTTTGCTTAGAACTCATCCACTTCCTCCAATGCATTTCAAATCATCTATTGATCACTTACAACACCTATAACAATGCAAATATTGTTCAAATAGTTGATTAATTGTTTAGGGAATAATGAAAAAGTATTCAGATTAGTGAAGATGCAATTTCTCTGAATATTGTTATTTATTTTCAGTTATTACCTGCATATGTGTTGTATGTTTTCACGGGTGGATATGTGCAAATGAGTGGAAGTTCTGGTGGAGGCCAGAAGAGGGCATCTGAGCTAGAGTTACAGGCAACTGTGAGCTGCCCAACATGTATGCTTGGAAGTGAACTCCAGTTCTCAGCAAGAGCAGCAACTGACCTTTACTTCTGAGCCATCGCTTCAGCTCTTTTCTGAAAATAACTGATAGATAATTGGTTGAATCTGTGGAACTGAGACCCATAAATACAGAAGACCTACTATACTTAAGTATCACTCCCAGTCTCAGTACCTCTTCTGAATTTCAGGCAGGCAGCACGTGTCACATCTCTAGTGTGTAGTTATGGTTATCAGAAAAATTAACAAAGAATCACATATAGTGGAAAGTATGTTTCTCTGCATCTCTCATTGTCTCCCCTCCAGTCTCAACCACACAGAACACTCTAGTATGAACTGTTTCCTACTTAAGAAACTTCTAGGTAAGCATTAGTTTCTGTTATGGAAAGAAATGCTTTCTTTTTAGCACCAGGCATAGATGTCTGAAATCTTTCTGTGCTCTAGGACCCCACATTTCTGTTCTATTGTTCTGTTGATAACATTGTCTCCTACTCCCTTGTTATCTTCAAGAAAGAACCAGTTTGTGGGGTTCCTGGGGTGTTCAGCACCTAGTCCCACCATTCACAGAGGATACACGGAGTTTACCAGAATTCGAGAACAGTTAAACCTTCTCTGCTTATGGTTGCATGTGCTGAGCTATGAGCTGGTTGATAGCCTTTCATCTTAGCCTGTATGTCAATCAACTTACTAGGTTTGGTCCATTATTCTAGTCACTAGCATTCCACCTTAGAAGAAGTTAAGTAACTGCTCCCTTGATTCATCAGGTACTTGGTTTATTGTTGAGCATATGAGCTCTTATCAAGCAAGCACTGGCTTGCATTTATACCAAAGCAGTTCACAATTTCAGTAGCATCCAAGTAGATCACTGGAGAAAATATGCAAATGTGTTTTTTTCACTTATGTGGTGATTTTGTAAGTCAAGTCTACTGGCAACATTTTTTTTTTTTCAATTTCTGTTTGCCTTGGAAAGTCTTTATTTGTTCTTCATTTTTTAAAAATATATTTTTTAAACATATCTTTAGATTAATATTCAGACTTGGGACATCAGTGTTTATTACTATGGACTGGGTAAGTATTGTACATTTCAGCTCTACTAAATGTATTTAATATATTTTTATTAGATATTTATTTCATTTACATTTCATTTACATTTTGCTATCCCAAAAGTCGCCTACAATCTCCCCCTACCCTGCTCCCCAACTCACCCAGTCCCACTTCCTGGCCCTGGTATTCCCCTCTACTGGTGCATATAATCTTTGCAAGACCAAGGGCCTCTCCTCCCATTGATGGCCTATTAGGCCATCCTCTGCAACATATGCAACTAGAGACAAAAGCTCTTGGGGGCACTGGTTAGTTTACATTGTTGGTCCTCTTATAGGGTTGCAGACCCCTTTAGCTCCTTGTGTACTTTCTCTAGTTCCTTCATTGGGGGTCCTGTGTTCCATCCAATAAATGATTGTGAGCATCCACTTCTGTATTTGCCAGGCACTGGCATAGCCTCACAAGAGACAGCTATATCAGGGTCCTTTCAGCAAAATCTTGCTGGCATATGCAATAGTGTCTGGGTTTGGTAGTTGTTTATGGGATGAATCCCTGGGTGGGGCAGTCTCTGGATAGTCCTTCCTTCCATCTCAGCTCTGAACTTTGTCTCTGTAACTCCTTCCATGGGTATTTTGTTTCCCATTCTAAGAAGGAACAAAGTATCCACACTTTGTTCTTCCTTCTTCTTGAGTTTCATGGGTTTTGCAAATTCTACCTTGGGTATTCTAAGTTTCTGGGCTAATATCCACTTATCAGTGAGTGCATATCATGTGTGTTCTTTTGTGATTGGGTTACCTCACTCAGGATGATATCCTCGAGATACATCCATTTGCCTAAGAATTTCATAAATTCATTGTTTATGTACCAAATTTTTCTGTATCCATTCCTCTGTTGAGCGACATCTGGGTTCTTTCCATCTTCTGGCTATTATAAATAAGGCTGCTATGAACATAGTGGAGCATGTGTCCTTATTACAAGTTGGAGCATTTCCTGGGTTTATGCCCAGGAGAGATATTACTGGATCTTCTGGTATTACTATGTTCAATTTTCTGAGGGACCGCAAGACTGATTTCCAGAGTGGTTATACCAGCTTGCAATCCCACCAGCAATGGAGGAGTGTTCCTCTATCTCCACATCCTTGCCAGCAACTGTTGTCACCTGAATATTTGATCTTAGTCGTTCTGTCTGGTGTGAGGTGGAATCTCAGGGTTGTTTTGATTTGCATTTCCCTGATGATTAAGGATGTTGAACTTTTTTCAGGTGTTTCTCAGCCATTCTGTATTCCTCAGTTGAGAATTCTTTGTTTCTCTCTGTACCCCATTTTTTTAATAGGGTTATTTGATTTCCTGGAGTCCAGCTCCTTGAGTTCTTTGTATATATTGGATATTAGTCCACTATTGGATTTAGGGTTGGTAAAGATCCTTTTCCAATCTGTTGGTGGCCTTTTTGTCTTATTGACAGTGTCCTTTGCCTTACAGAAGCTTTGCAATTTTATGAGGTCCCATTTGCTAATTCTTGATCTTACAGCACCAGCCATTGCTGTTCTGACAAGGAATTTTTCCCCCTGTTCCCATATCTTCAAGGATTTTCCCCACTTTCTCTTCTATAAGTTTCAGTGTTTCTGGTTTTATGTGGAGTTACTTGATCTACTTAGACTTGAGCTTTGTACAAGGAGATAATTAATATATTTTTATATCTTCAATCACAATTAACCTCGATTTACTTGAGCTTTTGAGGATTTTGAGGCCTCAAGAGGACTGAGGGCTAGAGGTCAGCCTGTGTAGCATTGGCATCTGCTATGGCAAGCTTTTTAAATAACAATCAAAGCCTGCAAAGGCTTCTGGTTCATCCTGCACAGTGAACTTTCCTGGGGAGTTTTTTTCTTCCTCTCTTCTGGTTTCCTCTTCTCTTGACTCTTAGTCAGCCCAGTGTTTACTGGACAATTGGATTGTTTCAGCTCCATTTTCTTGAACAGTATTCCGTTTTTTTTTATTCTGTTTTTTTTATTCTGTTTTTTTTTTTTTTTAAATTGTTTTTGGTTTGATTTTTGTTGTTGTTCCTGTAGCTGCTGCTGCAGAAAGTTCTATCCAGACAGTCTCAAACTTGTTCTGTCCTCTTGTGCCCGCTAATCAAAGGCATTCTTCATCATTTCTGGTAGTGTTTTTTGTTTGTTTGTTTGTTTGTTTGTTTTTATCTTTAGCATTTCCTTTTAGCTCCTTTTGGAAATTTCCACCTCTTTGATTATGTAGCCTGTGTATTATTATTTTCTTTATCCAATGTTATCCTTTTCATGTGAACCACAGTTGTTTTAAATCCCGAAAAGGCAGCATCTTTTCTTGTTTGGCACCATATGTGGTGTGTTCTACCTGAAATGGAGACAGTGCCAAAGAAAACTCAAAGAAGACAAGTCAACTCCTGATAATGTTGTATGGAGGCTTCCAGATTCATAGAATTTGGAATTTATCTCTTTAGTTGCTGGGTCATCTACACTCAGTGTCCCCCTCATTCTTCTTCCTGCTCCTCTTCTCCTCCCTTCCCTTTCTTCTTCTCCCATCCTTCTATCCCTTCCATCTCTTCCTTTTCCTTTTCTTTTCTTCTCCTTCATCCTTTTGGCCTTTCATCTTCTCCTCCTCCTCCTCTACTTTTCTCTCCTACCTCCTCCTTCCTCTCCCAAACAGATTTGGATTTGATTTTTTTTTTCTTGCAAACATACATTCACAGCTCTGGTAAATCAAATGCTTCGTTAAGTTCTCTAATTGAATTCAGCTCTGTCACAGTTCAAACTGTGGCTCCTGAGCATATCTGCAAACGTCAAAATCCCACCATAATGATTAGACTGTAAGTGGATTTGGAGCCTATCTTCAGAGTTCTCAAAAGTGGCCTCTCACTTAGAAATTAAGCCACTGCCTTTTCTGCACAAGAATTTCTTTCATACCATCCCAGCAACTCTGCCTGTGTGCTTTCAGAGACAGAACTGGCCTGAATTGTGCACAGAGTCCCCATTGCCAGCCAGCTCTGTTACATTTTTTTTTTCCTTTCTGGCAGCCCCAACTTCCAGTCAAGATTTCTGGACACTTTCCAATTACAACACCATTTAGAAACACTCAGCATATTCCAGTCTTGAGTAATGTATTGATCTATTTTAAGAGAGAAACTGCCCACATGGTCCCTAGTAAAATTCTTTTTATTATAGTTTTACTTAAACATATGCAAATACCCCAAACTGCAAATCCTTTGGCTTACAGCTGTTAGACAATTACAAAAATAAATTTACAGTTCAGATATAAAATAAACTATAAAACGGATGCAATTGAAACTAGTCACACTAGTTAGGAAAAGGAGGAGGGCAGTCTTCCTGAAGCCCCATGGCTCTGCACAGCGTGGGAGGCCCGTGCCTCTAATTATTCTGTTCCGTGGAGCCTAGCACCATCAGAAGATTCATGCCTGGTGGGGCCTGGATCTTCCAACATTTTTCTCTATTTAAACTACTTCAAGGCTTCATTAGCAGGGCTTCCCATAAAGCCAGTGGCCTCTATTTAACATGACTACAGCTGTTATTTATGAAGAATCACTGCTGGCTCTCATTGAGTCTGTGGCTATTAAAATTGTACCAAATGCCAAATCATCATCATAAGAAACATTTTTGATCTGTGAGAAATAAATTCATATGATAGGTCACATTAGGTCATCATCTGAGGATGTAGAATCTGCTTATTCAAGAAACATTTTACATATCAGCCAATGCAGATTTTATAGACGTTCATGCATGTGTATGTTTGTATACCTAACACACAAATCATAATATTTACTGCTATCTATTCAGAAATCCCCCCTGCTATCTTTTCAAGACACTTCTTTATGTGGCTGTCAACTCTACCACACACATCCCAATCTCCAAAGTCACTTTCATTTTGCTTATGGATTTCCATTCAGAGAGTCATACATTTTATATAATATCTGGCCTTTTTGACTATGATTTTGTGATTCATCCTATACATCCTATGATTTTGTGATTCATCCTACACATCCTATACATCCTATACACCTCAGGAAGCTGTTACTTTCTATCATGGAATGTTCTGTTTCATGGCTCTACCATTTGATTTTCTTCTGGTCAGTTGTTAATGGACATTTGAATGATGTCTACATTTTTACTATAAGGATTGAAGTAGATTGAACACTTTTTACTTTTGTAATTTTTACACACCTTTCAGAAAAAAATGAATTACTGTGCTTATGGTCTGTGTATAGATTTATAAGACATTATCAAGTTACTTTCCAAAATGTCTTTATACCATTTATGCTTCTACCAGAAGTCCTTGAAAGCTCCCATGGTGCCACACGCTGTCAGCATTGATGTTAGGAATTGCACAGTTTTAACCTCCTGGGTGGGGGTGAAGGGATATTGCAGTGTGGTTTGTAAGTGTACTTGCATTTTGACTAACCAATGTTGTCACTTTCTTATGTACTTTTGGCCTTTCATGTCTTATTCAGTGAAGAGCTGGCACACTTAATCAAAAGTTGGCTGCTTATCTTTTGTATCAAGTAACTGAACTTCATATATTTTGGATCTAAATACATAAAATATAATACTTGCCTCCATTTTCATTAGTTTTGGGAAGTTTTAAAAGCTTCAACTTTTAGTTTTTTTATTTCTCTTGAAAAGTAGCGATTTTTATTTAAGAAATACAAAATACGTTTTATTCACTGATACTTTAAAAATCTTTTCAAAACCCCTTTTGCTAATCACAAGGCTTAGGGGAACTCTTTCCACTTCCCATGTTTTCCTTTGGATGTTTTGTAAGTTAAGATTATTTGGTTATTTGTTTATTATGTATTTATTTGGATGTATGTGTCTGCATGTGTAGGTGCTTAAAAAGGCTAGAGAAGGGTGCTTGGATTTTCTGCAGCTGGATTCACAGAGGATTATGAGCTGCTCAAAGTGGGTTTGGAAACTTCCCTTGAGTCCCCTTCAAGACGACTATGTACCTTAGCCACGGAGCCATCTCTGCAACTCTTAAACTCATCCTTTATATTTAGATCTGCACTCTGTTGTAGGTTTCATGGGTATAAGGGAGACACAGGGGTGATTTCTTTTTGTATGGATGCCTTCACTGGATGACGTTCCTTTCAGATCTTTTCAAATGTTTTCTATCTTGTTTCTTAATTTTCCATTCTGTTACATAGGTTTCTCTAGTGACAAATATATATTTTATGCTAACATAAATGATGTCCAAGTCAGCAGTTTTATAAGACCTACAGTCAAAAAATGTCAGTTCCAATAGCTTTTTAAATGCTCACATTAGTTTTTCTAAATCTTGGAAGGTAATTGTTCACCTGAATAGTGGACTCTTTTTGTCAGTTGAGTCCACAAATGTGCTGAGGGAGAAATGCCATCTTAAAAAAAAATATTGAATCTAATCCATGAACATAGTATATCAACTTCTATGTTTATTTTCTCTGTGATCTTTTAGTAGCAGATGATTCCTTAAGTAAAAAAAAAATACACTTTTAATGATAGTCTATGATCAGCATGCATAAGCTGAACAAAGACATTCTCCCCGTAGAATGTGTTTTTTGATGCTATCACTACAGTTTGTATTTCTCAGTTCTGTATTGAGAGTATACATGAACAGAATTTGGATTTTTATGTTAACCTTCTATTCTGTGACATAGGTAATTTGTTAGCTTCAGTAATAGTTGCTTTGTGTGTTCTTTGATTCTTTAAGGGTTTCATAAAACTGAAATAAAGATAGTTTTAATCTTTTTTACTTTTTATATTAATGTAAAATTTCACTTTTTAGGAACCTCTGTGTCAACATTGCAAAAGAAAATCAAAATCCTTAGAGCTTTGCTCTCAGCCATACATGGAACACGTTCATAATATTTGTGGGTATCTGTTGTGGTGAGTTTTTTCTATACCGCTTTGGCTCCTGAAGGATGGCACTCACACACACCCATCCAGGAACTATCTTTTGATCTGAAAATAAAACACACATGCACACACACACACACACACACACACACACAGAGAGAGAGAGAGAGAGAGAGAGAGAGAGAGAGAGAGAGAGAGAGAGAGAGAGAGAGAGATTAACTTTTTTTTAGAATGCCTTGGCTACCTCAAAGGCTGGGAACTCCTAAACATTCCCCTGTTAACATGGGCCAGTGACCACTTACCTGAAATCTCACATGGGCTGATCAGCTTTATCTCTTGCCACTACAGCGGCATCCCTTTCTTCTTTCCCTGAGTCATTTCCTCTCTGCAGCCTAGCCTGCACAATTCTAAGTGTCCACCCTGTGTCCAGCCATTGGCTGTTAGCATCTTTATTGATCCATCATAAACTAATTTGGGACAAGGACCTTCAGTGTTTGGCTGGACACGCAGATTCCAGATTGAATCAAAGCCGCAGAACCAATCTCCAACAGGTTTTCTTCATTGTATTGAAGAAACTTCTTTCTATTATTGATTTTTAAAATTTGTAAGCATGTATTGGATTTTATCCAGGGTTGACAGTGAGCTGTAAAATCCCTGCTTTTTTTTTCCTGTGATGGTTATCTAGTCTTGGAGCATACCTCTAAGTGATTGGAATTTTTCCTTTAGTGATTAACAAAGAATACGATCTACTTCACCATACATAACCGCGTTACAGATTTGTAGTAGGCAATTCAAACTCGATGAAGTGTAAGCACCGTCCCTGGGCTTTTCTTCATCCCTTTTGCTCCCAAGTGATGACAGGGTGTTTCTATGCCCACTCTGGTCCATTTTAGCTCCCAAATAAATGATTTGGGAACATAATCAAATTATTAACAAGCTGAAGGCACTATGCTGGGCAGACACTCAGCTAGTTTAACCCTCTATGTCAGCTTACTTTCCAGCCACACGGTCCTTTACTGCAATCTGAGTCTTGTTCTGGCTTACTGTGTTCCATGTGTGTCCTCGTGGGTGGCGAATCTTCCTGGACCTTCTCTTCTTCCTCTCTGCCTCTCTCCTTTGGTTTGGGACATCCTGACTGGGATCAGAAGTTCTTTATTCTCCTCTTCCATTTTTGTAGGATAAATCAGCTCTTCATTAACCAGTCAGAAGTGATGGAAAACAATCTACACATCATTGAGACAGGAAATGCTCCAATAATCGTGACAACGCCAGTTGTGGACTGCAACCAGATCTCTAGGCTCAGCAATCAGCATCTGAATACACAGTGCACAGAACCATCCCCCAACAATGAGTGGTTGTCGTCTTTACTTGCTATTTCTATTGGAAGGTATTGTTTTCCTACTCTGACTCTGTATAGGAAGACATCACTATGTATTTACACCATTACATCATATATTGCATTTCTATCCTTATATTTAACCAGAAAATTGACGATAGACATTTTGTCATACTGTATAAAATAATAAGTAAATATCAATAAATAAGTGTATAAAGGAATCACTTTACATTCTAGACTCTTCACTCTGGAGATCCATATTTAATGGATCAAAAATTTCTTATAGTCTTGGAAGGAAAAGGACACAATTTGCTCACTGCTATTAAAAGTTATATAAAGTGCACTTAACAAACATATATCTGCTCATTTGAGGCCACTTGGAAAATTATAACAATGTATAAGATATATTTTTATAAATAATAATGTGGTCACTCAATAGAGGCTTTTACTATTTGAAGACTTATCTTCAACGGAGATGGGTGTGAGGCGTGTGTGTGTGTGTGTGTGTGTGTGTGTGTGTGTGTGTGTGCTACATGTACTACTGCTGGTGGAAGGCAGGTGAGAAAATCAGATTGCCTAGAACTGGAGTTAAAGGCATTCATTTGCAAGGGGTTGGCTCTGATAACTGAATTCCTGATGATGTCAACAGTTGAGCTCTGTCTTCAGCACCCCCCACCCCAACTCCATTTCTGCCATTCTCACCTTCAGACTCTGCCAAAAAGTTTTTTCTGGGAGCCTGAAAGCTAACTTTTACATATGCATTTGCAGACCTAAGATGCCACTCTCAGTGCTAGAACTTTTACAGTGACTCTTTTTAGTTTTGGAAGGATGCATATGATTTCTGAAAAACCTAGTTACAGTTTCTCCAGTACCTTGTGCTGAAGGCCCAGTCTGTTAGGAGAGCAGAATGGTGACAGCTATTTGTTGCTTTGAGCCCAGCCCACAGTCTTTTTTTTACCATTCTTTTGTTGATATTGTTTCTTGTCTCCTGGATGAGCTGCTTTAACCATTTCATGCCAAAGTAGACTCGTGTCATATGAAGTGGCTGCCACAAAGCTATTGAGGAAACTATAAAACTGACCCTAGCAAGAAAGACTCAGCAGCTCTTAGAACTAAGGATAGGTCATTTACACAGACTGGAAGCAGACTTTAATTATTTTCTACTAGGAGAAAAATTTTAGCCTGTTAAATTTACTGTGGTAATAAAACTACTGATCAAATGATTTAGAGGTCTGTGTATTGATGTCTATAGCCCCACAGCTGATAGATGAAGATAGTATTTCTACAACAGTATGTTGCTATACTGAACACATGCCTTTATATTAAAGGTGGCCACAAATATTTCTTGGTTCGGCAAAAACCTTCAATAGAAAACAAACTACTCAATTTGTTGTGGGTATTAAAGTACCATATGGTTGAAATGAAGTCACTATTTCTCTGACTTTTAACCTTTCTTTTTATTTTTTCTTCAAAACTTTAGATCTTTTAGCCCAGTGTGGTGTCTCACCCTTTTAACCCTAATACTCAGGAGGGAGAGGTAAGTGGATTTCTGTGAATTTAGCTAAGTATAAGGGACCATTTTTGAGCATAAACTACTTGAGTTTATGGTACTCCCACAGTTGTCTATGTTATTGAAGGGTCGGTTTGATGTCCTCTGAACCTCAGTTATTCAGTATTCACAAAATAATCAATCATATCCACTTTCAAAGATGGTTTTGATGTGATGTAACACACATATTTTCTCACACATGCAAAACCTACACATAGAGTCATTTCTCTTCTGTCTTCTCCAGTAAAGCTCTCTAAAATGGTTAAGATTTAGATATGTGAAATAAACAACTAATTCACTATTATCCTGGGTTCTTCATTCCATGGGTCCAGCTCTATGAAGAGCTGGTGCCTGTTCCAGGAATTGTCCGGGTCTACATTAATCTCTCCTATAGCAAAGTTTTCATGATTGCCTCTCTCTTGTGCTAGAATTTTACTATATATATATATATATATATATATATATATATATATATATATATTCACAAAAACTTCTTTCCAGTGATTCATTTGGTGGCATCATGACATAACTATGAAATTTTATCGGTATATACCGTAGGCCATCTCTAAACTTCAGCTTTGAATTTTTTGTAACTTTGAATACATATTTGAAGTGTTGATACCATTCCCCATACATTGCAAAGCCCTTAAGACCAGAACTCTTGCCCTATTCATCTTTATTTCTTTCTTAGAATCCAGATTCTCAACTACATAGAAGGACTAAGTATAAATGCTTTTTAGAAAAATTGATTCATTTATCAAAATATAGAATACTTTCACACATAGTCTGTTAGAATCATTTGTCATTTTGTGTCCCTAAAAGTCTATCTTTTATTGATAAAGTTGCTTTTCTAGTCTCTAACTACTCTTAAATAAATTATTGCATACTCAATGCAGCAGTTATTATGAATGCTAATGTTATTTTATTTTTTATTGAACACTAGCATTCTAAGTAAAAAGAACAGATACGTGTGTGTGTGTGTGTGTGTGTGTGTGTGTGTGTGTGTGTGTGTGTGTATGTGTGTGCCTAAAAAGGTATGAGCCAATTGTATTAATGATTCTTTCCTAGCAAATAGAATTTACATAACTTTTTGTTACTTTGTGTCTCCTAGTTTTCTGAAATAATTCTCTATTACTCTACCTTAAAAATAAATGCCATACCTAAGTGAAACTGAATGTGGAAACAGTACCACCACAGCCATCCACATGCAAAGGGATCAGGAATTACTGCCACAGGGTTCATGGGAGCTGTAGGTATTGACCATCCAAGTGAAAATTTCTAAGCTAAAGGGAAGCTCTGCAAAGAGGGTTGAGATCCTCAATTCTATGTCAATAAATAAAACAAAAATATCTATTGGTGCCATATTTAATACTATGAAACTGAGGAAAATTATGACCTTTGAAAATCTTATTGAAGTCCACAGTTCATGAGGTGGTCATGATTTATAATATAGGATGAAGTTGACATGAGACATAAAGTAGAGTTATACTTTTTAATAGAAAACATCTAGATAGCTACAAAATTGCTAGGTCTCTCAATGGCATTTCTAAGTATTCTCCATCATTTTATTGCCATCTTTTATTGCTCTCTCTCTAGTATTTTATTCCATGGGGGCCTCTGCCAAATGGAATGGCCTATTTGGAGGTCAGGAATAAGAAAGACTTTGGAGTATTTTATTCTTTGTGTGGATGTCATTTATTTAACCATGAGCAATAATTATAGGCCTTTCCTATTACGCTTTCTGTTTTTGTGATAACCACCACCGAGAGAAGGAACTTGGGGGAAGGAAAGGGCTTATTGCATCTTACAAGTTGAGGGAAACCAAGGTAGGAACTCAAGGAAGACACTGAAGCAGAGACCATGGAGGAGTGTTGCTTACTGGATTCCTTTGTGTTGTTTGCACAGCCTGCTTTCTTGAACCACCCAGAACTACCTGCCTAGGTGTGGCACTGCCCACAGTGGGCTGGAGCCTTCCACATCAATCATTAATCAAGAAAATGTCCCCTCCCACACATGTCACAGGCCAACATGATGGAGAAAATTTCTCATCTGAAGTTCCCTCTTCCCAGATGATTAAAGTTTGTGACAAACTGAGAGAAACTATCCAGAATAAAGCCACATACAAATGTTGCGCTTTAGCACTTCTTTCACAGAACCATCTCAAGGATTCTGTGCACCTGGTCACTGGTTTTCTTAGAGAAGAAGTGATATCCACAAAAATACCTTAATTACTTCAAATATTAAGAATGACATACTTTTTTATGATCTTTTAGACATTAAATTTTAAATTAGGAGATAAATTTGATCCTCCACTCTATTCCTTGTATGTCTAGTAATAACTCCCAACAGTCTATTGGTGTGCCATATGAAGATAGTAGAAGTATTCTTGAAACATACATTTCATAGGCATGGAAATTAGTGTGGCAATTGTGATGACCCAGCCTTGCCCAGCAGGTGTCTGTGTCATATATTCTCATCAAAAAAGTGTGAACCTTGCACCTAACTGTATGAGCAAAAAGCCTCACTCAGAGTTTCCTAACTAGTCTTAATGTATAAAAATTTTACCTAGTTACACAAGCTTAACCATCATCTCTCATCAATCACAATAATAGTCAGTTGATCGAATAAGCCAGTTTCATCATCTGGGTCTGAGAGCTCTGGGTCCGTGTTCTACCCTGCTGCTGGGCATTACTGCTGAGGAGGCATAATGTGGGTGTTTGACTGTGCTTATCCCACACTGCTGGGCTTTAGAGAAGCACAAAGCACCACTTCAATTTGAGATGTGTGAAGCCAAAGTTGGTATTTCCTGACTCCCAGGCGTCTAGTCGCTACTAGAAATCCTGCACAGAGAAGTCAGAATGAAATGTTGGGGGTCCTCAGGCTGCTAAGAGGCTGGAACCACTGGGGACCTGCAGGCTGAGGATGGAGGCTAACCTGAGGCCAGAGTTGGGAGCTCAGGCTTAGCTTATCTGCAAAGGTAGCAGTGGGTGTCTGGAAATACAGAGAGGCCTTCTATGGGGAAAGTAAGCTGTGGCTCTGTAGGTGAAAGTCTTCTCCATGCTCCCCATGGTGGTAGTAAATGAAAGAGACAATCCTTGCTTCTGAACTGCTAATTGATCGCTCATCATGAAAAATGGATGTGTACCAACTTCTCAGGGTGGACCAGAGATTAAATATCTTTTGCAGGGAGGAATGTCCTGGGAGGTGGGGCTTATTGGCTCAAGCCTCAGGGCCTCTAGGTACCTAATTATCATGGAGAAAGCTGTTCTGGGCCTATATGACTACAAGTAATGTTTTCTTAAGTGGGAAGTATGTCACATGTTCCAGGCCAGGAATCTGGTAGGGAGCAGGGAGCCACCTACTGTTTCAGGTATGTACCCTGATTTTGCAGGGACTCAAATTCTCTCTACCTTATCAAGTTTCCTGGTAAGGTTCACTGCCTCTCAGAGAGCTAGTAATGCTGTCTGATGGGTGGCATGCACTACTATTTGCCATCTCATTCTCCTATAATCTACTGTTTGTATGGATTTAGTTTTTTCTTTTCCTGGGTTTCCATGTAAGGAGTTAGATAATGAATTTGAGGCTTCTTTTCCTGCTCAAACGTTTGACATTATTAAGGTTGTTTTTTAATACACTAGTTTATGTTTATGTGTAATATTTTGTTTACCTTACTGTACCCTGAATTCCTAAGGACATCTGTGAACATAGGAAAATAGCTTCGGAACTGCTGATTGGTCACTAGGTCCTCTGCTTTTAGGGTCTGCAGACTTGTGTGAGCCTGTACTGGGCTTTGGCAAGTACTCATGTGCTGTTTTCCTTGAAGATTTTGGTCTTTACTAAGGTCTGGGTCCTAGGTTCCCCTGCAGAGTAAGTTCTCTGAAGGAATGATGGATAGATTATGGAGATTATTTCCTACCTTATTCTGAGAGCATGCCTAACACTTGCAGGCTTTGTTCCCGTTGCCCCCCACTTCACTGTCACTGAAAGTCTCTTGAATAGTTTACCTAATGAGAATCTTGTCATCATCATTGTCTTTCAGAATCTCAATGATTTGATTGTTAGAAGATTTGGACAGAAACTCTAATTTTCATGTCTTTTGTATTTTTCATATTTTAGTATACTTTTAAAAAATGCACCTATGTTTTCTGCACTATATTTTAAATATCTTTCTACTAATTTTATGTTCATATTTTCATGTTTTTGGTCTTTAAGAATCTTTTGTTCTTTGTTTATTATTTTATATCAGTAGAAATGTGCATCATATATTATCTCAAAGATGTTACATGTATGAATATTTAGTAAGTATTAAGGATTACAGCATACATACAGTTTTACAATTAATTATATATTATATCAGTCTTAGCTAGGGTTAAGGAAACACCATGACTAAAAAGCAAGTTGGGGAGGAAAGGGTTTATTTGCCTTACACTTCCAGATCATAATCTGTTATTGGAGCAATTCAGGACAGGAACTCAAGTCAGCTGGAACCTGTAGTAATGTAGACGCCATGGAGGAGTGCTGCTTACTGGCTTGCTCCCCATGGCTTGCTCATCCAGCTTTCTTATAGAACCTAGGACTACCAGCTCAGGGATAACACCCACCACCATGGGCTGGGCCCTCCCCCATTGATCACTAATTGGAAAAATGCCTCACCCCTGGATCTCCTGGAGTTATATCCTCAACTGAGGCTTCTCCCTCTCTGATGACTCTTAACTTGGGTCAAGTTGACCCACAAAACCAGCCAGTACAATGTTGATATATGTTAAATATTTATCATAATTTAATGTTCTTACTTATTTCACTAACAGAATAGTTCAGCAAACATGGTGTGTATGTGTGCGTGAGTGTGCCTGTGTATGTTTGTGTATGTGTGTTTACCTGTGTGTAGAGGCCAGAGAACAGCTTCAGCTCTCTTCTCAAACCCATCTAACTTGTTTTGTTTTTTGGAGCAGAGTCTCTCATTGGCCTCAGATTTGCCCAGACTCACTAGACTGGCTGGCTGGCCTGGGAGACTCTCTAGAGAAATTGTACAAGTGCCACCACATATGCTTTTGTTTGCTTTTTTTGTTTAGTTAGTTTTTTTTTTTAATATAGGTTCTAAGGCTTGAACTCTGATCTTCATGGTTGCATGGGAAACACTTAACCAAACCAGTTCACAGTTTTTATTTTGATTTCTTTGCTTCTCCTAGTATTTTATCTTCATGTCTTCCAAATTTTTCTTCCTATTATTTCAAGAACTCTATCTCTCTTCTACAACAAATTCTTTCTTCTCAGGCTATGCCAGGCTTCCTTCTAACAGTTGAAAATAAGGGACTTAGAAACTAATTGGAAGTTTGAATACATGGGATTTAATGTGAGGTATACATGAGGTCAAATAATGACACTGCTCTTAATTTCAGTCCTGTTTCACAGGAGCTCTACTTTTATGAGTACTGAACTGGCCATTTCACAGTAAAATCAAACCTTATTTCTCCTTGGCTAACCTTGCTCCTGGCCTCACCTTTGGGGAGCCTACTTAGTCTGCAAACTTCTCGGCTATCTGTTTAGTAGTTTATATACATGGGCTTGGTCTTCCTTCAAAACCCAGAAGTCAAATATGTGTTAGAATATCTTTCTGTTTTCCCCATGCCAAATATATTCTCTAAATGAAGCTAATGATGAGTGGCCTCTTTTTAATCTTTATTAAAACACATATGTGCAATTAATCAAGCAATTGAAGATAATCAGGACAAACAAGATGGCTCACTTGGTAAAGTTCTTGTCTTCCCAGATCTGGCAACCTGAGTTCAATCCCCAGAGTTCAAATGGTAGAAGAAAATACTAACTCCCATGGGAGCATTATCCGTTGATCTCCACGTATACACCATGGCATGTGTGTGCCCCCACAACACCAATAATAATAATATATTAAAATGTAAGATAATCAATAAAAATAAGACCTCGAGAATAGCTTTCAGTATACCTATGAACACAGTTTGTTAATGAGGTATAATAAGTCAACAAAGGAAGAATAAAGGAAAAGTTTATAAATAAGAGCAGGAGAGATGACTCAGTGAAAAAGATGGCATGCTGCTCTTGCAGAGGACCAACACTTATATCTGGAAGGAAGCTGCCTTTGACTCCAGCTCCATGGACTCTGCCACCCTCTTTTAGCATCCCCGAAGAACTGTACTCATTGTGCATACCCCATACAGGCTCACCCATTCACATACATTTTTTTTAGAAAGCCAAATCTTTGAGACAATCTTTACATAAAATCACACCAAGAAATTAGACATTCAAAACAAATTATTTGTCCTTCGACAAGAAAGGAAGTAATTAGTGTACATAGTAAACATTCTCTCAGAATAAAAGTAATATATGTAATTATGTTCAGAAGCATTTCCACACACATTTCTAGACATTTTATTGGACACAACTTATTTTTATTTGCATTATTATGCAATTTTAAAATATATTGCATGAAGATGAATTATGTAACAAAGTTTGACACTAACTTAGATAATTTGCAGACTTCAGTCTTATGAATTTTAAAAACAGCAATAATGAAATCCACAGGTTTATAGTATAAAATCTTAAGTTTCTTGTAGAGTAATCTTTTCCAGGATTTTAAAAGCATTTGCATCTCAATTTCTACAAATGCTATCTGAAAAGCACCATTTTTATAGATAGTCTCACATGAACTGTAAATTGTTTTCCGTCTATGGCTAAGATGACAACCTCTATGCAATTGCTACTTTAGCAGCACTACAAAGTGTCCTTTCCCTGTTAATTGTTTCGCTGTCAAAGAGAAGATAAAAGGAAGACATTAAACACAGATCATCCTTAAATACCTTAAGTGCTCACAGGGACTAAAGGCTTATTCACAATTTTAGTAATGTGTCAAAGGTTTTAGAATTTCAGTTATTCTGGGAAATATGATTGGTGCTGGGAATGAAAAAAACTTAGTTGTGTCCCTGGATGACTTGCACCTTCAAAGGGAAACAGTTAATTTGGGTATAAATATGGTTGATTTTGTACGGTGTTCAATAGTGATGTAATATGGGTGAAGAGGTGGGGGTGTATAAAGCATGATGTGAATAACCACACTAGTCAGTTCAATTCACATGGGGCCAACTAGCTAACAATGCTCCACTGCAACAATTGAAAACACAGTAGCAGGGGAAAATCTGGTTGTCAGATTGGGCTAATTTACCGCCTGAGTGATTTGCTCCTACTCAGCATGTATCAAGTAAACCATTCAAGATCATGATTTGGCATGATGCTTTTGGAGATACCAACAAAGAGTGGAGGTGGAGGCAAGCCTGTTGCCATGCCAACACTCTGCCTTTCTCTAAGACCAGGGTGCAGCTGGCCTAGTCCAGGACATCTGAAACAATAGCGATAGACAATGTCCATCCTAATTGGTTGGTGTCTATTCCATAGCTTGGATAAATTATATATATATATATATATAGTTGTTGTTCAAGCTGACAAATCTGAATATCTAAAGGTAAACTTTGAAATGAGCTTTTGGATAAATTTTAATTAAAGAAAGCTGTGAAATACTTCGCACAATTCACTGAGTGAAAGAAGGGAAATATAAAGGGCCTAAGTTCAGCGGGATCTCTAGCCATCTTCCTATTTCCTTGTTGTCCCTTATTAGATTTCTGTTGGAGAAATTGTCTTTTCAATTTCTTTATGCATTTTAAAATCATGGTTGCCTTTTGTTATTGGAACAGCTCTTTGTGTACTGTGAATACTAGCCCTCGTGTAACGTATATCCTTTGCAAATGTTTTCTAATATTTTATAATAAATTCTATTTTTGATTTCTTAATGATCTCCTTGATAAATGCAAGATTTTAATCTTTGTGCACAATTTTAATCCTTGAAGTTCTGCTTTTGATATTATATCTGGGAATCCAAGGCTATATTTGAATAGAAGATCCTAAACACTAGCCATTTTTTTCCCTCTCAGATTTTCATTATTTTATATTTTATGCCAATGATCCGTCTTAAATAAAATTTAAATGTGATATGAAGGAAGGTTTAAAGTTTTTCCTTCTTGAATCTTGATGCATAATTTCCCAATTCCATTTGTTAAGTAGATTATTATTTTCTGCTACTGAGTAGACTTAACAGATTTGCTGGATATATATTAATATAGATGTATGGGTTTATTTATATATTGCAATTCTTTCCTCATCTATATATGTTTCCTTATTTTTATAATACTCAGTTTTGATTAGTAAACTCTGAATTGGTAATTTTCAGTCCTTTAATTTATTGTGTTTCCATAATTTTTGCTTGTTTAACTTTCCTTGCAATTGCCTATAAATTTTGTGAACACACATGCATGTGTATGTGTGCACATGCTCTCTATCTCTCTCTTTTTTCTCAGGAGAATTTAGATGGGATTCTAGTACACCTGTAAAAGAATTTAGGCTATATTGTCATTTCAATAGTATCACACTTAAAATTCATGATCACATTAGATATATTCCTATTCTTTGTAGTCTTCATGTATATTTCTATCCAAAAGCATTTTATAGTTTTTAATATGAAAGACTTTTACATCCTTAGTTTACTTTATTCCTGATTAACTAGCTTTCATTGTGTTATATATGGGAATGTGTCATTGTTAGAAAAGTATATTGCCCATACATTATTGCCCAGTTACTACCTATATCCTCTTTTGGTTCTCTCTGCTAGCTTTCTTGATGTCAGCAGATCATTACACAGCGTCTATTGCTAAGAAAGCATCATGAAGTGTTGAGACAGTAAGTTCTAGTAACTGTACATATCCACATAACAAACTTTCTATCTATAGAATATGTCAATTTCCTATGTGTCTTTGTAGCAATTGCTTGGCCAATACTGGAAAAAGGATTCTCTGAGGATTTTTCTCTTCCACTACTGTGGATTAGTTTTCCTGTTTATAAAATTCAAATAAATAAAATTATGGAGCATATACTTATTTTTCACAGCCCCCCAGTTATTGTAATTTTTGAAGTTTTTCTCATGTCGCTGTGTATTTCTTCATTTTCCTTGCTGGATTACTTTCCATTGTGTGAATGTGTGTATATGTTTCCACTTGTTGTTTGCATTTTCCTATTGGTGGATACCTGGGTTATATATGGTTTGGGACAATTTTATCCCAGTACAATAATGTTTTATGGTCACTCCCAAAAGTAGAACTGTTGGACCATTTGGTGGAAGCTCATTTAGTGATCCAGCTGCATCCTGACTGAGCTAGAGAATTCTAAAGTGACATGTGCTGCCAGAACTGGCTGTTTTCAGTCACTCTGGCAGGTTTGTGGTGAAACATAATTTTTCTTTTAATTATAGCTTTTCTGGTTCATTACATTGTTGGGAAGTGTATGGAGTTCAACATCTGCTCTCAGCATTGTCTATTTTTAATGGGATGTATTCCTTTCCTTATTAAATTATTTATAGGGTTTTTGATTGATATGTCTTGTTAATACATTTTAGTAAGCACAACTTTAAAATTAAAGTGAATTTTAAGATTTTGTTTCTGTTATTGAACCATTAAGTTTGATTTTGATACACATAATTTGTGACTGTAGTATTTGAATTGACATGTGATTATATACACATGTCAATATGAATGCAACTGATGAATTGCATTTCTTAATTAGTACCTTAATTAGAAACATTTTTCCATAAAAATTTCTGTCTTCCAGGTGCTGAATAGATATCACCATAAGTTTTCTTTTGTTTTGTGTTTCTAATAATCTTTCTGAAGCTGCTGAATTGCAATTTCTCTGAATTTATAATTTAGAATGGAAATTTTTATTATTTCTTTCAAACTTCTAATTCTTTCTCATTTATTTAAATTTTGATATATTTGAAGATTTTTAATCATTTGAAGGCTTACTCTTGGAACTTTAGATTATTTATTAATCTTTAATTATTCCTTTTAAGTATTTAATATTAATCAACATTTTGTCACTTTCATTAACATAACAAAACATGAAATGAATTTGGGTAAATATTCTTTCTGTGTTTAATACCACATGTTATAGTTTGACTGAGGCTCATGTCTTCCCCTAGGCTCATGTGTTTTAACATTTAATCTGCAGCAAGTGGTACTTTTTGGAAGGTTATGGAACTTTTTGATGTGAAATAATGACAGAGTGGTTGCCTTAAAGCCTAGTTTTCCTTCCTTGCTACTCTCTGATTTCTGATGACTGGCACAATGTGACCATCTGAGTGTTCTGCCACCATGCCTTCTCTCTCATGCTAGACTGTACCTTTCCTAACCTTGAACCCAAATAAATATTTCTATTTTTAGTTGTTTTTGTCAGATGTTTTACACAATGACAATAACAATAACAACAATAACAAAATAACTAGAAACACCATTTGTTCTCTTGTGGAGAGATTATCTTGCTTTTTTTAATCCTTAAAATTTGGATAGTGGAATTATTGTTCTATATGGTAAATTATGTTAATAATTATCTATTAAAGTGGATACTGCTGTCTGTCTTTTGCCTGCCAACTTCCCTTAAAGCACACCCAACAGCTATGAAACTGAATCTCATCCACTGATCTCCATTTTTCAGACCACAATTCTGGCTGCTTTCCCAGGGGCTACCCTAGCACCAGGAAATGAACATACTCTACACCTTATGCCTGTCAACTCTCCTAAAAGCACATGCAACAGCTATAAACTATATCCCATCATCTGGTGTCTTAGTCAGGGATCTATTCCTGGACAAAACATCATGACCAAGAAGCAAGTTGGGGAGGAAAGGGTTTATTCAGTTTACACTTCTATAATGCTGTTCATCACTAAAGGAAGTCAGGACTGGAACTCAAGCAGGTCAGGAAGCAGGAGCTGATGCAGAGGCCATGGAGGGATTTTCTTTACTGGCTTGCTCAGCCTGCTCTCTTATAGAACCAAGACTACCAGCCCAGAGATGGTCCCACCGACAAGGGGCCCTCCCCACTTGATCACTAATTGAGAAAATGCCTTACAGCTGGATCTCATGGAGGCATTTCCCCAACTGAAGCTCCTTTCTCTGTGATAACTCCAGCTTGTGTCAAGTTGACACAAAATTAACCAGTTCATCTGGGCTGCATATTCTGGCTTAAAACTTTGGCAGAAAACATTTGCTTTACCAGAAGTCAAGCCTGTTTTAAGGACCCCAGAGGCAATGTTTGCACCCAAACCCCAGAAGTCATATAGATCAGCAAAACCCCAGAGACACCTTATTGAACCTGAAGACTCACTAATTACTAGAACCCCAGGAGACCCAGGCTAGAAGATCAGAGAGGAAACAGAAACCAAAAGAAAAAGTATTCAAAAACTCCCACCTAACAAAGAAAAACTCAGAAATAACCCCCAAACCCAGATGACTAGCATCTAGCAGAAAAACAGAATCAACAACAGCCAGGAAAATATGAACCAACCGAGCCTGGATATCCTATTAGAGAAAGTCATACATATTTCAAAACAGCTGAGCACAAGAAAACTACCTTGAATCCAATACTATAAAAATGATAGAGGCCTTTAAAGGTGAAATGAATAAATTCCTTAAATAAATACAGGAAAATCCAATCAAATATGTGAATGAAATGAATCAACCCATTCAAGACCTGAAAATGGAAAAAAAAAAAAAAGCAATAAAACACCCACAATATGAGGGAATCCTGGAGTTTATCCTCAAATGTTAGTGTTAGGAATAATAGAAAATTTAAACATTTTAAACTCACATTCTGCAGATCTCATAAAATTTTGTGGATGACAATCTATTTAGTACATCTGAGGTACACAAACTTTGTTCCTAGTTATTCACTTCAGACTCAAGCATGAAAATACACACAGAAAGCTGTATGAAGCTTATTTCTAGAATTATTACTCTATGATTACTAGTATCATGACAGAAAATTTAAGTGTACATAATAATATTATAGATTTTGAAGTAATACTTATATCTTAAGATAAGATTTAAAGACCCAAATGAAAACAAAACGATTATGCTATTAGTCACAATGGAACAGTCCCCTATTTTTGGTTTTCCTCTGTCCCACACCAGCACATCTTCTATTGTAAGACAGAGATTTTGGATTTTCCTTTCATAAGCATGTGTATATTTAGAGAAGGAGAAAGCCATGCTCCAACTCCAAAACCAGCTTTAGGTTTCAGTTGAATTGGAACTACATGAAGACCATGTGTTACTGTCTGTAGAGGGCAGCAGAGACAAGCTGGAGGGGGGTGATATACCGAGCCAATTTATTCTTCTTGGGACATGTTCTCTTGATGATCATCCTTTTTCTTCAGATGTTTCACTTTTCCAGTGTTGTTTGGATTCCTTAGTTGGATGCTTTTGTCCTCCTGTCAATATAAAAACAAAGCCCTTCTCCAATTCTACTTCTGGTGGGAGGTAGTTAGGAGGGATATATCTTTCCTAGAGCAAAACGGTTTTGGCAACAACAAAATTATTATCTTTTGATTAAAATAAAAAATCCTTTTAAAAATTTAAAACTAAAATATACCTTAGTATGTGATTAAATATGCCTATATTTCCTATATACATATGTATTTGTTCAAGGCTTAAGTATATTTATTTTTAGGTCACAAAGGACATTTTCTTTCCTGATTTATCTGCACCAGTATAAAATGTAGGGGCTCCAGAAATTGTTGTCTCCTTTACTATATGAGGCAGAATTTAATTACTTCTTTTTATAAACTGAAGTCTCTTGATTTTGGAGTGTTCGTTGTTAATATTCTCCAAAATATTACTGCAAGCTTACTGTCATCTTCATTTTTCTGCCCATAATAAGGCAATTTAAGCACTAGTAAAAGGTACCACAGTTTCTGCTGGGTCTATTCCTGATAATTGTTGAATTATCATTTTTCCTTTTGGAATCAATTCATAAATCTTTCCTACATAGGTCTTTAATATTTTATTGTCTCTACATAAGAATTCCTGTGCGAGAATGAATGGAGAAATCACCAAAATACAATCCAGATTTGTATCCAACAATCCACTTGTGCATCCTGTAATTTCTTTTCTACAAGAGCCAATTCTCAGCCTCAGCTGATAATTTTTTTTTTTTTTTGGACTATTTAATTCCTTATCACTTTGTAAGGTTTGAAATAAATTACTTAGCTCTTGAGTAGTTAATCCAATTATGGACCTTAGTCAATTAGTATCTCCCAGCAATTTTTGAAAATCATTAATAGTTTGTAATTGATCTCTCCTGATTTGTATATTCTGTGGTCGAATTTTCTGTAGACCTATCTTATATCCTGGATAATTAACAGAATATCCCCCCTCCCCGGAACAATTTGTAATCCCCAGCAAGGCAAAATTCTCTTTACTTCAACAAACATTTTTTTCCTAAGGTGATCTGCATCTGAATCAGTCAGTAAAACAGTATTTATATAATGTCAAATTTTAGATTGAAGAAACAGTTTACAAATTATTTTTAATGACTGTTGTACAAAATATTTTCACAAAGTAGGAGTGCTTAACATTCCTTGTGATAAGACTTTCCAATGACATCTCTTTATTGGACAACTATTGTTATAAGTAGGTACTGAGAAAGCAAACTTTTCCCTAAAATGTTCATGCAAAGGGATTGTAACAAAGCAATCTTTTAAAACAATTACTATCAAAGGCCATGACTTAAGTTATTAAAAAGGCAATGGGATTCCAGGCTGTAAGAGCCCATTGGTTGAATCATCTCATTTAAGTCTATTAAATCTGTTAACATCTTCCATTTTCCTGATTTTTTTCTTTTAATAACAAACACAGGAATATTCCATGGGCTGGTAGATTTTTCAATGTCTTGAGCATTTAGCTGCTCCTGCACCAGCTGTTCTAGTACCTGTAATTTTTTTCTGATGCCAAAGGCCACACAAGTTTTCCCATTAACCATTTTAAAGATAGAGTAATAGGTAACTTTGAAAGACTAATACCTGTCATGTCCTGCTCATGGAACACCTGGAAAGTCTCTGACTGTTCTTGATAATGCCTTTTAATATTTTTTTCAGAACCATTCTTTACTTGATGGCTTTAGTTTTCCTATTTGTCCTTCTAACCCTTTGTCACTCTTACCCTTTGTTTTACCTGAGATAAAGTTCCAATCCCTAGAAGCTCCTGAAGAAGCCAATGTGCATGCTAAGCCTTTGGTGAAATTATTATTACAATTGCTTTTGTGTGTACTAAACCTCTAATTTCAATGTCATTTATTTGCAAATATAACTTTGGTCTCTGACCATTTATAGCAGTTTGCCAAAATACTTGTTTTTTGGTCTCTCTTGAATTTTTTGTTTCACCTATTGAAGCTGATCTGTTCTTGATTTTATCCAGAGCAGTGTTGTTTTTAACAATAGAGGTTAAATCTTTTAATTGCTCTGTGGATAAGTTTCTCTAATGGTGACAGGGGCTGATTTAATCAAATTTGGTATCAAGTCCTTTGGGAGTCCCTCTGTGGCATTTCCTGAGGGTAAAGGGTTACTTTGCCTGTTCCTTGTTGATCTGCATTTATTAGTTCAGTGCAGGCCACACCTTATGCATACTCTGGAAGTCTCTGGCCTTCTTTTTGTATTATCTCTAGAAAAAACAAACAAACAAACAACAAAAAACCAAAACATTGTTTCTAGAAATGCCTTGCCTCCAATCCCTTTTCTAATAATCTTGTTGAGCACAATGAAAACTTCTGATATACTGATTTTTCTTAAAATTCCTAAAGTACATTATTAAAATATTTCTGAAAACTTTTTTTTTATTAGAAATTACTTTTTCTATTAGTGGCATCATACCTGAGATCCAACATCAGCCATATATCCAATCTATTCATTTATTGGTGCTGATCTTACCTTTAAGGGTCTAATCAACCTTCGTATTCTGAATTAGCATTTTCAAAAGCCAAATATTCGATTAATATTTGTCTGACTTCTTAATCTGATACTATTCTATTTACAGCTGAAGTCAATTTGGTGCCTTTTATAATTTTAGTAAATTACTTAGACCTCTTCTATGATTCTTCAACCTTGTACCAAGCATTTAAAGCTGGTAAACAACATAGCAGCAAGGTGTGATTGTCAACTTTAAGCTGCCTTTGTAATTTAACATACTGAACTTCACCTAACAACTGATCCTTGGTAACATTAATTCCTCTAGCCCTATTTCATTGTTCTATGGATAGACACACCTTCCAATTTCTACCATGCTAGCCACTGTAATTAAGGACCAGATTCCAATATTGCTGTTACTAAGTATTTTCTGTCTTGGAAGATAATTCTGTTCTGAATTGTCCATGAATTTAATATCTGCTTTGAACAGGGTAAATGCATGTCATAGGAAATAAATGCTTCCTTAAATTTCCTCAAATATAATATGTTTATCTTTTCAATCCACTTTTCATATTTGGCACAAAACCCAAGTATGGCTATTAAGGATAAAATATGAATGACCAGACTGTTAGCAATTATAATAGGCCTATGTCAATCTCAGTTAAGTCATTTATATTTTTGTTTTCTGATTCTATTTTCAAGCCATCAAAAGTACAGGGTCCTAGTATCTTGTATTAAGGTATTTCTCATCCTTAACTCTCCCCTGGAGAACTTCCCAGGTGATTTACCTAATCTGATGGCTTCTCAGTTTGTCCACAGCTGGTATGATTTCTCAGTCCAGTGACTTTGACACACAATAGAATGAAAAATGTTTTTAAACAAAATATCAAACATTTGACTTTACCAATAAAACGGACCCAAGAAGGAAGTTGGCACAAATATTCTAATGTCTAAGAAAATAGAATTAAAAATAATCAAAAGAGACGGGAAAGATACTTTATGTTATCAAAGAAAAAATGTTCCAAAATGATGTTTCAGTTCTGAATAGCTATGCTCCAAATGCAAGGGCACCAACATTTTTAAAAGAAATACTACTAAAGCTTAAAAAAAAATTACACATTAAAAACCTACACATTAATACTAGGAGACCTTAACATGCCACTTTCACAAATCAACAGGTCATTTAAAGAGAAACTAAAGAGAGAAATAATGGAACTAACAGATGTTATGACTCAAATGGACCTAACAAATATATACTGAACATTTCACCCAAACACAAAAGACTATGCCTTCCTCTCATCATCTCACAAGCCCTCCTTCAAAATTGATCATATACTTGGTCACAAAAAAAGTTTCAAGTTAATACAAGAAAATTGAAATAATGCTCTGTATCTTATCAAACCGCCATAGATTAAAGTTGGACTTTAACAACAATAGAAACAAAAGAAAGGTTACAAACTCATGGAAACTCAACTTAATGCAAGAAAGAAATAAAGAAAAAAAAATTAAAGACTCTATAATTTAATGAAAATGAATATACAACACACCCAAACTTATGAGAAACAATGAAAGCAGTGCTTAAAGGAAAGTTCATAGCAACAAGTGACTTCATAAAGGAATTAATGAGAGTTCATACTAGTGGTTTAATAGCACACTGAAAAACTCTAAAACAAAAAGAATCAAACACACCTGAGAAGAATAGACAGCAGGAAATAACTCAGGACTGAAATCACTAAAATAGAAACAAAGAGAACAATACAAAGAATCAACAAAACAAAGAGTTGGTTCTTTGAGAAATTCAACAAGATAAACAAACCCTTGGCCAAACTAACTAAAAGGTAGAGAGAAAAATATCCAAATCAACCAATCAGAAATGAAAAGGGGCACATAACATCAGACACTGGGGAAATCCAAAGAATCAGTAGATCTTATTTTGAAAGTTTGTACTCTACAAAATTTGAAAATCTAAAAGAAATGAACAATTTTCTTGATAGATACTCCTTACTGAAGTTAAATCCAGATCAGATTATAGTCTAAATAGACCTTTAACTCCTAAGGAAATACAAGAAGACGTTAAAGTTTTCCCAATCAAAGGAAGCCCAGCGTCAGATGGTTTTAGCATAGAATTATACCTGACTTTCAAATAAAAGCTAATACCAACATTCCTTATTTTTTCACCAAATAGAAATAGAAAGAACATTGACAAATAGAAAGAACAAATTCATTCTATGAGGCCACAGTTACCCTGACACCTAAACCTCACAAATACACAACAAATAAAGAGAAATTCAGAAAAATTTCCCCTAGGAATATTGATGCAAACTGAATTCAAGTTCACAGTAAAGTGTTCATCCACCACGATCAAGAAGGATTTACTCCAGGTATGTAGGTATGTAATCTAGCATATAAACAAACTGAAAACAGAAATCCCCACATAATCATCTGTTTAGATGCTGAAAAAGTCTTTGACAAAATCCAGCACCAATTCATGTTAACAGTTTTGGAGAGATCAGGGATAAAGATGCATTCCTAAACATAATGACATGAGCATTAAGCAATCCCATAGCCAACATCAAATTAAATGGAGAGAAACTTAAAGAAACCCCCCCAAATACTAGACAATACAAAGCTGCCCACTCTATTTAATATAGACCTTGAAGTTTTATCTAGAGCCATAACACAACTAAAGGAGGTCAAAGAATGCAAATTGAAAAAAAAGGAAGTCCAATTACTACTATTAGCAGATGATATGATAATATGTATGTGACCCCAAAAATTCTACCAAGGAACCCCTATAGCTGATAAACACCTTAAGCAATGTGGCTGGTAAAAATTAAGTAAAAACAATACAAAACAAAAACAATACCAACAAAACCAAAACCACCACCACCACCACCACCAACAACAACAACAAAACCAAAAACCAAACCAAAACCAACCAAAACAAACCAAAACCCCCAAAACAAAAACAAAGCCAAAAAAAAAAAAAAAAAAACAGTAGTCCTACTGCTATGTTTTATAAAATGCTGTATGATGAAGTGGGAGGGATTGCCTTAGCAGGCCCATGCTGAGGCATACTACCCAGGAGGTACCAGACATATGGTAGGTCTAGTATAAAGTGAAGTTTACTTTGGGGCATGAGAAGGGGGTTTGAGAAAGAGTAGAGGCAGAGAAAGAGAGCAGACTGAGAACAGAGGGAGAGAGGAGAGTAAAAGAAGGGAAAAGGCAAGCTGGGAATATCTGGAGAGACAGGGGGAGGGGAGAAAAGAAAGAGGGAGGGAGATAGAGATAGAGATCCTGAGATAGAGAATAGAGAGAAGGGCTGGGGGAGGGGTGGATGGGTCAGAGAGTGAGGGAGACCAAATAGTCCTTTTACAGCAAGCCAGGCTCATACATGGCTGTTGCTAGGGAACTGTTGGAAGGAGCCTAGAAGAAATGCTAACAATTACTATATATGAATGATAAATGGGCTGAGAATTATATATATATATATATATATATATATATATATATATATATATATGAATGATAAATGGGCTGAGAATAGCCACAAATAACAAATAATATAAAATATCTTGTTGTAACCCTAACTAAGCAAGTGAAAGACCTGTATGACAAATACTTAGTCTTTGAAAGACAAAATTTAAGAAGATATCAGAAGATAGAAAGATCTTCCATGCTCATGGATCCATAGGCTTAACATAGTACAAATGGCTATGCTAACAGAAGCAATCTGCAGATTCAATGCAATTCCCATAAAAATTCCAACAAAATCTTTACAGATCTTGAAAGAACAGTACTTACTTCATAGGGAAAAACAACAACAACAACAACAACAAGGATAGGTAAAACAATGTTGTACAATAAAAGGACTTTTGAAGGTACTACCATTCCTGATTCAAAGCTGTATTAAAGAACAATGTTGTAAAAACTGTATGCTATCAGCATAAAAATAGACAGGATGATTAATGAAATCCAGTTGAAGACAGAAGTAAATTCACACACCTATGGACAATTGATTTTTGACAAAGGGGACAAAATTACAGGATGAAATACAATATCTTCAACAAATGGTGCTGGTCCAACTAGAAGTCTGCAAATAGATCCACATTTAACACCCTGCCCAAAACTAAAGTTAAGGGGATCCAAGATTTCAATATAAAGCCAAATACATTAAACATGATAGAAGAGAAACTGAGGAATAGCCTTGAATGCATTGCCACAGGAGGCACCTTTCTGAAAAGAATAACAATATCCCAGTCACAAAGATGACCAATTAATACATGGGGCCTCATGAAGTTGAAAGCTTCTGTAAGGCAAAGGACACTGCCAAAAGGACAAAAGACAGCCTTCAGAACGGGAAAGATCTTCATCAGTTTCACAACTGACATAGGGTTAATATCAAAAATATAAAAAGGACACCAGAAATTAGGCATCAACAACCTAAATAACCCAATTAAAGAATGGAGTACAGTTCTAAACAGAGAATTCTAATTGTAATGGTTGAGAAGCCCTTAAAGAAATGTTCAACATCCTTAGCCATTAGGGGAATGCAAATAAATCAAAATGGCTCTAAGATTCCATCTTAAATCCCTCAGAATGGCCAAGATCTTAAAACTCAAGTAACGGCTCATGCTGGAGAGGAGCTGAAGCAAGGTTACGACTTCTTCAATGCTGGTGGGAATGCAAACTTGTCCAGTCACTTTGGAAATCAATTTGGTGGTTTCTCAAAAAATAGGAAAGAGTAGATATATTTCTCAAGCCCTAGCTATTCTACTCCTGGACATATACTCAAAGGATGATCCACCATACATACAACAAGGACACTTACTCAACTATATTCATAGCAGCTTTATTAGTGATAGCCAGAAACTGGAAGCAACCTAGATGTCCTTCAACCAAAGAATGACTAAAGAAGATGTGGTATATTTATATAATGGAATATTTCTCAATTATTAAAGACAATAACATCATGAACTTTGCAGGCAAATGGATGGAACTAGAAAAGCTAATCCTGAGGAAACCTAGACCCATAAAAATCAAACATTGTATGTTTGTGACTGTTAAGCATTAACTGACAACCATATTACAATCCACAGACCTAAACTAATAACAAGGGCTCAAGAATGGATGTGTGAATCTCACTGAGAAGGGGGAAATAGAATAAATATTGTGGGTAGATAACACCTGAACTGGGTGGGGTATCTCATATAAGAGCTAGAAACCTAGGGCAATAGAAACTCCCAGGAATCTATTAGTGTCACCCAAGATAAGACTATTAGCAATGGGGGAGGTGTGGACTGAAGTGGCCACCCTCTGTAACCAGGAAAAACTTCCAATGGAAGGATTGGGACACCAAACCAGCAACAAAACCTTTGACCTACAATTTGTTCTGACAACAAGGTGTAGAGGGGAAAAGATGGAGCAGAAATTGAGAGAATAGCTAACCAATAACTGGTCTAACTTGAGACTCATGCCATGAGAAGAAGCATACTTCTGACACTGTTAATGATCGATAGACAGGAGCCTATCATAACTATCACCAGAGAGGCTTTCTTTACTCAGCAACTGATTGAAACAGATGGAGAGACCCACAGCTAAACATGAAGAAGAGCTCGGGGAATCATGTGGAAGAGGAGAAGGAATTGTAGGAAGGGGTCAGGGACACCACAAGAAAATCTGCAGAGCCAACTAACCTTGACACATAGGAACATACAAAGACTGAATTGGCAACCAAAGAACATGCACAAGCTGGACCTATGCCCTCTGCATATAACGTAGCAGTTATGTTTGGTGTTTATGTAACAGAGGAACAGGGGCTATCTCTGATTCTGTTGTCTGCTTTGGGACCATTTCCCTATGTTGGGCTGCTTTGTCTATCCTCAATTGGAGTAGATGCACCTAGTCTTACTATAATTTGATATGGTAAGGCTGGTTGATATCTGAGGTTTTCCCTTTTCTGAGGAAAAAGGGTAGAGAAGTAGATGGGGGTGGGGTGAGAAGGACTCAGAGGAGAGGAAGAAGGGAAATGTAAATTAAGTAAATGAATTAATTAAAAGAATTATCTTCTAAAGTACTTTTATTGTGTTTTCTTCTTCACTGAATTTTCAATTTAGATAATTAATCCTTACTGGAAACTTTATTCCTATAGGGTATATAAGTGCATGCTGACAAAGAGTTCCTCTTCCACTGATAAGAAACTTTAATCTTTTAGTTGTTTGTAGTATTACCTATCGTCTTCATTGTAAGGCAAGTCATATATTAATTATTCTCAAATAGTCTTGACTTTAATTATTGTCAGATCATCATCTGGGTGGCACACCCATGAGTATACCTATCAGGAATTGTCCAGATTAAAGTTGCTCTCCAAGAATGTTGGTGGGAGATGATTCTGAGTACATTAGCTGAAGTGGGAAGACCTACCCAGAGTCCCACAGTAAATGTCAGCATTTTTTAGATTAGAAATTTGGAACTAGTATCCCGCCCTTGGCCTTGCCTTCTGACATGTGCATCTGTTTAAGCTCCTGATGCGTTTATTTCTTTGCCATGTTCAGATGTGACTTGAAACAGTGAGCTAAGGTAAACATAAAACCAGTCTGCACTTTGGGATGAAGTTAAGTTTATATCAACATGCAAATCTTAAAGATTGGCAGTTCTTCAGGTGATGACTTACTAAAGAATCATTTTAAGGACAGGATTTCAGAGATAGAAGGAAGGCCTCCAAGAACTTCCAATTGCTTTCTTCTTCAGATAATTTTTATTTTATTTTTAGTTTGCTAAGACATGCTAATCTTTCTCCAATTTGACAAAAATATAGTTCTTTTCCAATGTGAATTTTATTTTTCTATGCTTTCCTTGATATTTTTGTTTCAATATAATATGCTATTACAAATTTTATGCTCTTTTCTAGAATATATCTCAATTAAAACCAGCTGAAACATGTTAGAATGTGGGGCATTGGGCTATGCACAGGCAGGCTGGTCTCCAGTTGAGCTAAGGTCTGAACCCTGAAGGGTGATAATTCACTTTCATGACA
>NC_034602.1:18755521-18806458 GCF_900095145.1 Mus pahari
TCTCTCTCTCTCTCTCTCTCTCTCCTCTCTTCTCTCTTTCCCCCTGCCTTTCTATAATAAAGCTCTAAAACCATAGAGAGTCTCTGCTCATCAAGATCCGCTGCACTCACTCTCGCAGGTATTGGGAAACTCTTCCATCATCCCTCTCTCCTACAACCCTGGTGGCTTTAGCAGAGTAGCTCCGGGAATCCCAGGTAGAGCTACCCCTTGCCACCCCCGGAAGAGTGGGTCAGAGGAGATGCCCACCAGGGGATGAGTGGAAGGTAGATAGCAGTCCTGCCATGCCTGACAGACCAAAGAATAGGTAAAACTCTGGTGGGGTGTGGGTCTTCCTTTCCTCTTCTTCATCAGGGTCCCCGTTTTAGTTCCCAACATTAGAAGACATGTTTTTTTTCTGGGTTTGTGTGGTATTTCACTCTTTTTTTTTAAATGTTGAAAATAGATTCTTTCCCCATAATACATCATGACCAGTTGTTTCTCATCCTTCCACTTCTCCCACCTTCCACCTCTATTCCTCTCTCTCCAAAATCCATTCTTCCTCCTTTTTCTTTTCATGAATGAGCAGGCTGCCAAGGGATGACAACCAAATAGAACAAATCGGGATACAAGACAGCCTTTGTATCAAGGCTGGACAAGGCAGAACAGTAGGGAGAAAAAGAACCCCATGATCAGGCAAATGTGTTGGAGACACAGCAGCTTCTACTGTTCAGAGTCCCACAGAAACAACAAGCTAACACCTATAACATATACACAGAGGACCTAGTGCAGAACCAGGTAAACCCAGTGCTTGCTGCTTTAACTTTCTGTTAGCCATGATTAGCTGATTCTGTAGGCCATGTTTTTCTGGGGCCTCCATCTCCTAAAATTTTTCTTTCTCCTCTTCCATGAGGTGCCATGAGCTCTGAAGTTAGGAACCTGATAGAGACGTTCAATTCAGACTCACTGTCTGTATAGTATGGCCATGGGTCTCTGTAGCTACTCCCGTATGCTGCGAAAAGAAGCCTCTCTGATGACATCTACATAAGTCACCAAAGTACAGCAGAATATCACTAGGATAATCTCATAAGATGTATATAATATATAAATTATATATATACTGATTGTGTGTGTGTGTGTGTGTGTGTGTGTGTGTTATGCCAGGCCTTTTTGGTTGTGTTTTATGTCTCTGAACTATCTAGTTTCCTTGCCATTGTAGGCAGTATAGGGCATGGGCTCACTCTCAGGGCATGGGCCTCAAGTTAGACCAGATATTGACTAGCCACTATCACAAGTTTTGGGCCACCATTGCTCCAGCACATCTTGTAAGCAGAGCAGATTGTAGCCCAATGGTTTTGTGGCTGGGTTGGTGTATAGGTTTTTCTTTCTGCAGAATATCTTCCTGCACCAAAGAGACGAATGCAGAGGAGTGAAGACTCCATGCAGGCACCAGCACAACCTCTCTACTTCCAATGAGCTCAGTGTAAATTGTTCTTATAAATAGGCTCACACTGTGAGTTTTTGGAATGGACACTTATCTAGCATCATCCTGGTTTGTTAATGGATCTCCATAGGGAACCCTTCAGCTAACAACTCAACCTAATGCAACTTGGTCACACCACTGGAAGCCTTGCTTGGTGAAGAAAGATGGCCAATTGAGACTCTGTATTATCCATTACTAGGATTCCTCACTAGGGACACCCTCATAAATTCCAGGAAGTTTACTGTATCAGGTTTCCATACAGCCTGCCAAATGCACTTCCCCCCATTTCCAGCTGCCTCTTTTTAACCTCTCCTCCACTACCTGATCCTTTTCTGTTTTGTTCTCTAGCTCTCCCTTCACAGTCCACCCACAAAATCTCTTCTATTTCTCCTTCTCATAGAGATCCATGTTTCCCTTTTAGTGCTCCCCTCTTTATATAATCTCCCTGGTCTGTGGATTTTACCATTATTACTATTTACTTAAAAGTTGATATCTACTTATAAGTGAATATATACTCTACTTTTCTTTCTGGGTTTGGGTTACCTAACTCAGGATAAATTTTTCTAGATGTATCCATTTCTCTGCAAACTTCATGATGTCATTGTTTTAAAAAGTTGAGTATATTCCATTGAATAAATTTCCTTTATCCATTCTTTGGTTGAGAAATATCTAGGTTGTTTGCAGTTTATGACTCTAATAAATAAAGCTTCTATGAACATAGTTGAGCAAGTGTCGCTGTGGTAGGATGGAGTGTCTTTTGGGCACATTACTAAGAGTGATATAGCTGGGTCTTGAAGTAGATGGAGTCCCAGTATCTGAGGAACCACCATATTGATTTCTATAGTAGCTACACAAGTTTGCACTCCTACTGGCAATGGAGGAGTAATCCCTTGCTCCATAGCCTCACCAGGATAAGCTCTCACCTGTGTTACTGATCTTAGTCATCTGACACCTTAGGATGGAATCTCAAAGTAGTTCTGATTTGTATTTTCCTGATGGCTAAGGGTGTCAAACATTTCTTTCAATGTTTCTCAGTTATTTGAGATTCCTCTATTGAGAATTGTCTGTCTGTATCTGTACCCCAGTTTTAGCTGGATTATGTAGTTTGTTGATATATAGGGTTTTTTTTTTAGTTCTTTATATATTTTGAATATTAGCCATCTATCAGATGTGGTAAAACTTTTTCCATTCTATAGGATACCATTTTATTTATTGATGGTGTCTTTGCCTTATACAAGAGTTTCAGTTTCATGAGGTATCCTCTACAAATTGTTGATTTTAGTGCCTGTGGTATGGGTGTTCTGTTCAGGAAGTTGTCTCCTTTGCCAATGTGTTTAAAGCCATTTATCTCTTCTATCAGATTTAATGTGTCTAGTTTAATGTTGAGGTCTTTAATCCACTTGGATTTGGGTTTTGTTCAAGGTGATGAATATAAACCCATTTGCATTTTTCTGCATGCAGACATCCAGTTTAACAAATCCCTCTTGTTTGAAGATGTTTCTTTTTTTCCCCCATGTGTATTTCTGGTTTCCTTTTCAAAAACCAGGTGACCATACATGTATGAATTTATGTCTCTGTCTCCATTTTTTTTTTTTTTTTTTTTTTTTTTTTGGTTTTTCGAGACAAGGTTTCTCTGTATAGCCTTGGCTGCCCTGGAACTCACTTTGTAGACCAGGCTAGCCTCAAACTCAGAAATCTGCCTGCCTCTGCCTCCCAAGTGCTGGGATTAAAGGCATGCGCCACCACACCCGGCTTCTGTCTCCAATTTTATTCCATTAATCAACATGTCTGTTTTTATGCCACTATGATGTGGTTTTGAGCACCCTCTGTAGTATAACTAGAAATTAGAAATATCAGAAATTGTGATACCTCTGGATAATATTTTTTTTCCTTTTTAATACAGGATTGATTTTGGTATCCTGAGTTTGTTTGTTTGTTTTTCCCATATGAAATTAAGAATTGTCTTTTTAAGATCTGTAATGAAACCGTATTGGAATTTTGATGGGGAGTGCATTGAATGTGAGATTGACTTTGGAAGGTTGGCCATTTTTATTATGTAAATCCTATGAATCCATGAGCAGTATGGGATATTTACATCTTCTGATACCTTCTCCAATCTCTTTTTCACAGACTTGAAGTTTCATCATACAAGTCTTTCACATGCTTGGTTAGATCTACCCCAAGATATTTTGTATTATTATAGGCTATTGTCAAGGGTGTTATTTCCCTGATTTGGCATTTGTTTTCATGGTGATAAACATTCTGTGTGGAGTGAGATGTAATATCAACATTTTAATTTACATTTACCTGATGGCTATTGATATTGAATACTTTTAAAAGTATTTATTAACCATTTTTATTTCTTCCTTTGAAGAACTTAAGTTACATGTTAAGGCTAGGCAGAATGTTAAGGCCTGATTGAATGTTATAGACTAGGTATAACGTTAAAGTAACTGTTACCTATGTAGCTGTCATATTATGAACTACTAAGGAAACTTTCTCATATGCTGTTACTGCTGTTACTAGCATGTTCTGCGCTTTGATGTTCTTGGAAACCAGTCACAATAGAAGTCAATTAGAACTGCCTTGTATAATTATCTACAATAAGTTTGGACCTGAACAAACCACCAGGCATCATTTCCTGAACCTGTGTATGAACGTTTATGGTTTTTACTTTTATAAGATGCCCCTGTGATGGACTCCAACATATGAGAGATACCTGCACCAATATAAGAAGCTGTTTGGATTATGACTCCCATTTTGAATAGGAGTTGAGTAAAGTTTAACTTCCTAAGACCTCCTTAGGAAATGACATCCTACTAGGCAGAAAGAGACATGTACATGGGTAACTGACATCCTGGTTGGCAAGTTAAGACATAAATGTTGGGAAAAGCAAGTGCCCTACTACAGTTGAATATCCCAACTAATGGGAATGGAATAAGTATACAACAAAGATTTCTAAGGAAATCTATCCCTAACCCCTGATTGGTGGCATAACTTGGAGTAGATGTTTGGGGATTTTAGGCTTACTAGCCTTGTGGGATCTTAATTCAATGTCACAGCCAGCTCCTGAGTCTGGTCTATGGCCCTGGTCATTCAGTCTTGGGATGTAGCATTCAATAAACCATCCCTATTTGACCAAGATCAATGTCTGAGTGGTATATGTGGTGATTCCCAGACCGCAACATTGTGTACAATGGTTCAATTTTTATTGAATTGTTTGGTTTCTTAATGTTTAGGGTTTTTCTTTAGTTCCTTATATTTTGTAGATATTAATATTCTTTCAGATGTGTAGCTATAGAATATTTTTCTCTCATTCTGTAGAATTCTTCACTTGATTAGCCTTTGCTATAGAGAAACTTGAAAATTTCATAAGGGCCCATTGTAGGCTTAGATTTTTCAAAACCTACATTAGTAAGGGTTCTTAGACACTTTAACCTCCCTTCTAGGCCACTACCCACCAGAGGCAGTAGAAAGGAAAGGTTAATAGGGCAAAAGGGGTTGCAGGACTGCTTAGAAATATTTTTGTGTGATTCCAGTCTTCAGTGTCAGGATAGAGATCAGCAGTTCAGTTCACATGAATCAGTAGCAGTAGCTCGATCCACTTGCAGACACTATTCATAAATCAGCAATGGCAGCTTGATCCAGAAGAAACCATAAGGGTCTGCTTGTTGTCTGCAGAACTGTCAAGAAGCAGCTGGAATGTCACAAGAAGTTCGTTGGTGTTTTTTTTTTTCTTTACATTGATCATGACAAATGCTGATCAATGAGTAAGGTAAGGTGAGGCATTGTCACAGCATCTTCAGTGAAGTCCAGTGTCAACAAAGCCTAACAACACCAGTAAAGAGTAGCAAGGGGTCAGCTGGGCAGTGGTGGAGCATGCCTTTATTCCCAGCACTTGGGAGGCAGAGACAGGTAGATTTCTGAGTTTCAGGCTAGCCTGGTCTACAGAGTGAGTTCCAGGACAGCCAGGGCTACACAGAGAAACCCTGTCCTGAAAAACAAACAAAAAACAAAAAAAAACAAACAAAAANAAAAACAAAACTAAACAAAAAGAATAGCAAGGGGAAACCAATGCCACACTGTAGTCCATTGTCTGCTACGGTATACTTATATCTTTTCCAAACATCAGCTGTCCTCTCAATCTTCCACTCTAGGAAACATTATATGACCTTTCTCCAGGATGCTTCTAGAAAAAACATCATGTATCTGTTCTCAGCAAAACATCCTCTCATAAGGCAGTTTCCAGAAAAATCATCACATGATACAACTGAGTCTCCAAAGAAATCAGAAATTTCCACTTTAGCCCATTTTTTTCAGTTGCTGCATTTTTCATAGCTACAGTCTTATTCAGAAACCCTTATAGCTATATCTTGAAATATTTCCTATATTCCTATATTTTCTTCTAGTGGACTCGTAGTTTCAGGCTTTCCATCAGTCACTTGATTCATGTGGGTTTGATTTTTTTTTTTTTTTATGAAAGATTAGTGATAAGGATCTCTTTTCATTCTTCTATTAGGGAGATAGGCATTGGCAAACTTAGGAACCATTTGTTATGAACCCTTCCTTCACAATTAGCTTTTACTCAACCTCAAACTTTCCAGGAAACTCAAACAAAGGAAGCATCACAGCTCCTCTTCTTTAGGATTTAAATTACCATATTAAAAGGTGGACATTTCAGGGCTTTGTTAAGGTCCATTAAGGTCTTGTTTAAATTAATAGAATAGGAGTCTACCTCTGGTCATGGATAGAAACAAGATGATTATCATTTGCTGTATACATTAGAATGTTATATACTATAGTTTCCTTTATTAAGAATTAAGTCAGCTGCATGGGTCAATCACCTTGCTAGAAAAACCACCTCACAAAAGTTTGTTTATTAAACTCAAGACATGTAACAAAGATGGGAGTAATAATTATCTTCTTAATAAGATAATGAATTTATACATTCCAGATGCTACATATGTGGCTGGATATTTGTTCACACCTTTAACCTCAAACATTGTAGGGAAGATTAGTTTGTAGAAGGAAGCAGCCATGTTTGAAAGTGGCATCTAATTGGGGGAGGGACAAAATGAAGAATCAGAGAGAAAATGGACAGAATGAGTTAGAAATAGTGTATGTCCAAGACTCACTAGGACAGGAAAATGAGACCAATTAAGAGAACACCACAGAAAAGAGGGGAATGGCAGGAGAAGAAGGAGTAGGAGGTAGAGGAGGAAGCAGTTTTCCTGGGACAGTTGTATAGAGATAGGATGCAGAGAGATAAAACAAGCTAGACACTGGCGGAGACAGAAAGAGCCAGAGAATGAGAAGGAGCCTGAAGATTACAACAGATTGACAGAGTTGGTTTGAGGCCAAGCACAGCAATTAATTGAAAAGCTGGATTGAATCAATGAGCTTGGAGGCATTTTGAGCCAGAACAACTGCGCTGGACCAGCCAGCCAGAGCTGAAAAAGACTAAGAAAGGGTAAGCTTATTCAGCAGTATGTCTGAAAAGATTCTAGGCCTAGATAAGATTGTATGGAGGCAGGAAGCTTCAGGAGTAGGCCTGGGTTAGCAGACAGAGGTGATAACTCTGATAGCCTCAAAGATGGCAACTACATTAGGAGAATAAAAGTTACAATTACATGCATCCCTTGATGCAGTTTCTTGATGATTTTCACTGATTAAATCTACCTGATTTTGTGAGTTCTACCTCAAAAGACATAACTCCCCCAGTTCTATGTTTTCTTTAGATAGAAGCTCAAATAAGATGCTTGCACTTGTAAGGGTCCAAGAATCATGAAAGAGAACACTCCAGACACAAATAGTAAGCAAAAGCAAAGTGTGTTTATTCTGCAGAAATCCAGCATGCAGGAGTCTACCATTCACCAGGATGGAGACCGAGGTGTAAACTTCCCAGCCTCAATTTAAAGCCAACTAAGGAAATTCCAGGGATGAGTAGGTGATCTTTATCCTAATTGGTTGGTTCTATTTGCACAAGTATGAGTGTCTCTGGGATTGGCTAAGGCTCCAGGGACTTTCTAGGGGGAAGGCCTAGAAACTGCTGCTGAGTCATCCTGATCATTTCTTGTTTGTTTGTTTGTTTGTTGTTGTTGTTGTTTTGCCTCAGGCCAGGTGGTAAGGCCACTCCTCATTGGCTGCCAAAGGGGCTGTGATTTTTCTAGTAAACTGACTTTCCCAGACTTGTCCAAGTCTGGGAAACAGAAACTTAGGCCTAGTCTCCTGAATTGGCATCTTGCAGCCTGCCATGGAGTCAGTCTAGCTTGACTCTCTCACACTGATGATCTTCTCATGAAGACCCTTTCTCTCAGTCCTTCATGTTGCTCTGGCAGACATCTATTACTAAACCTACCTTAGTTCTTGAACTCTTACTCAAAAGTTATTAAGGTTGCTCTTTCTTGTATCTCTCTCCTCCCAACTGCAAAGAACTAGCACCTGCTGAGATTTACAGCTTGCCTGTCCTGTTTGTTATCTCCCAACATTTAACAAATTGGTCACCAAGCATTTGACTCCATTTTTAAATTATATAATCAAGGAGGCTAAGAATGTTTAAAAGGGTACCTTAGTTTCTTGTAGCGTTTTTACATGTTGGTATCTAGTTTCCCTAATAGCATTTGTTTAAACGGTATCTTTTATTTATTTTTCTCCTTTGAGTGGTTTTTGACATTTTTGTTAAAAATCAGGTAGCTAATGACTTTATAACTAGGTCTTCTACTCTGTTACATTGACTTATATGTCTTCTCTGGTACATTATCATGTTGGCTGGTTTTATTAGTATGAATGTGCAATATACTTCAAAACCAGGTGTTAATATCACCAACTTTATTTTTTTCTGCAGCATTACTTTGCCTAGTCAAGATTTTTCTCTACTTTCAAACTATTAGGTTGAAAAAAACCCCACCCCACCCAGTTCTTTCCCAATCTCCTCTCTCCAATTCCCTATAACCACTCATTAAGCCTTACTGCTTTTTAAAAATTGCAATATGATTTGGTCTCAATACAAACTCATTGAGCAGAAAATGGCACATTTGATTTCCAAATCCCCAGAGATTGTAACAACTTCTTGGATTTCACAAGCAAATGATCTGAAACATCCCTTTATCTCTAAGCTTTCTTTTTGTTCTTTGCTTTCAAAATTTCTTATCTCTAAGTCTTCTTTACTATTCCTTCTTCTCTCTGCCTCTGATCACTTAGTTCAGTTTTACAAATAATCCAATGTCTTTGGGTATGGGTAATATTAAAATATTTTCACATGCTGTTTTACTTCACTGGGGAAAAACTGGCTCTAAAAATGGGGTTTAATCTGTCTGTTATACACACAAGCGTGTTTGTTTAAAGCTTTCCTCCAAAGTCTCTGTCTTGAGTCATGCTGGCCCTTGACTCTGCAGTGGGAAGGAGAAACAAGATGGTTCACTAAAGTACTTTGTACTTCAGAACAATGTATTTACAGTAGAGGTTTTTGATGTAATGTCAAATGTTTGGCTCCCTGAATTACCCCCTCCCCCTTTTTTCAAATATCTATGAATTAGTAATATTAATTTGCTACAATATACTACATATATAATTTGTATACAGTTCATGTTTAGAAAAATGAAAGTGTTTTAAGATGACTTGTTTTATTTTATTTTTCTTGAACTAAGAAGATAATACCGGACCTCTAAGATATTTTGGATAAGGATGGATTTTTGTATGATTTTTGTTTTAAGAGCAAAAATAACAAATGAGAACAAAGCCATAAAATTTGTTTATAGCAAATAGGACTTAACTAACAAAATACATTTGATTGTAAAGGTTTATAATTTCTCAGGTTATAATAGTCTGTTTGGGATAACCAAAACTGACTTAAGTATATATAATTTTGCTAACTTTGTTAAGTTTTGCTATTTGAAGAAATTGAGTCATATTTAAAAAAAAACTATGATATTTTCCAAAAGTACATTATAAAAGGTTCAGAAAAAGGATATTTCCAATGTTTCCATGGACTTTATTTATGGTTTAAAGTTCATTTTGATTCTAAAGGTTTTTATTCAGGTTCAAATTTACTAGATATTCTCATATCTCTCAAAGAGATCTGTTGAATATGGCATTTAAGTTGTTTAACAGAATGAAGGAGCAGGAAAGGATGGGAAGGACTGTCCATTATACACAGAAATAGTTTCTGGCATCAGCTCTGAGGGCAACTCTAGACATGATGGGACAACAACTCCACAGCCCTACGTGGAGCTTGCTTCATGTGTGGCAGCACTGGTTACTGATGATTTACTTTCCCTGCTTCTAGGATCCTAGCCAAACTATGGACAGGGAGAACATTGGGGGGTTGACTGTTCCTCTCTGCCTCACCAAGTTCCTCCACAGAAAAATGTTTTGATCTTCTTGTCCTGGTGGCTAAAAACTGTTGTTGCCCTGTTCACTTGAGAGCCACCTGGTCACTCGATCCTTCTTAGTTGCACCTCATTGCCCCAACCCTGTACTGGGCAGACATCATGGTTAACATTCTTCTTTTTAAGCAACACTTTCTGAAATTATTCTTTTCCTAGTTTCTGAAGAAGCTCCTTGTGCACTGGCTGACACTAATGCTTTACCTTTCTTATTCTTTTTTAACCTTTCTTTCTTTCTTTCTTTCTTTCTTTCTTTCTTTCTTTCTTTCTTTCTTTCTTTCTTTCTATCTTTCTTTCATTCTTTCCATCCCAAATGCTGCACACCTCTGTTGTGTTTTATAAAAAGATAAGGGAGAGAAGAAATAGGTTTGTTGCATGTGCAGTCAGGCATGGGGGAAAGGGGTGCCTCTGTGGGCTCATGCTGAGGCACCCCTTTCCCCTGAGGGACCAGCCACATGATGGTATAGTGTAGTAATATAGAATAGAGTTTATTCAGAGCATTGGGAAGGGAGTTGAGAGGGCAGTAGAGACAGGAGGGGAGAGAGAACGAGAGAGAGAGAGAGAGAGAGAGAGAGAGAGAGAGAGAGAGAAGTGAAGTAGAGGTTGGCCATGAGCATGTGGAGAGGGGAGGGGAGTGGGGAGAGATGGGGATCAGAATGAGCAGACAGAGAGAGCAAGAAGGCAAGAGAGATCAGAGAGAGCAAGCAGCAAGCCTCCTCTTTTCTAGTGAGTCAAGCACACTTGGCTGTTGTCAGGCATCTTCAGAGCCTAGACAAAATGCTGACACCATTCCAGTCCCACCCTCCCAGAGTGTCTACCCCATCTCCCCTCTCCTTCTCCTTCCCAAGGTCACTACTCTCATACATCCATGCCTAAAATTACTTGAAACCCTTACCTACTAAATCCACAACTTTATTTTCTCTCTGTCGTATCCTGACTGTACTTGGTTCATAGAAGGAAGCTCATCTTCTCTGAACTTGGCTCACAGAAAGGAGCTACGGCCAAGTGGGCTCTTTAGTCTCCTCTGACCAGGTCATAGTGTCTGTCCCCTTAGCAGCAGGCACTACTAGTAATATACCTCTGGGAAATGGCTTTTGCTGACAGGTTTGAAGAGGTCAGCCAGCATCTCCACCCTCCTTCCTCTATTCTGCTCTCAGCTCCTCCATGCTTAACTCCTACCTAATCCCTTCCAACTTCATTAGACATCAGGCCATATCTTCATTAGACAAGTTAGCACTCACTGAAACCTACTGCTATAGCTGCAGGCAACAAACAGGCCTAGTCAGCTTCTCCATGAATGTTGTAGCTGCCTGGTTGGTTCATTCATACCTAGAAAGTGCTTTCACCTTAAAAATATTCTAGCTTTACAAGAACTTCGGGTGCAAAAGATTTATATGTTGCTTGTTGATGCTACAAATCTGAAAGTGTAAGGAACAAGACATAAACAACGTAAGGAAATGATACCAAAGGGAATGTAAACATAGAAACCAAGCCTAGAGTGTGTTGAGTGAGTGTGATAACACTGAAGTAAGGTAAACACCCGATGAAGTAATGTGTGAATGCCTTAATTGTGATTGGCTAAGAGTCCCACGGAGATGCTGTAGTGCTGAGAGTTTGAGTCTACCGACCTGGCCACCAGCCACTGAATGAGAGGAGCCCACATTGCAGACTGAGCTCCAGCTGGATCAGAAAGCAGAAGGACTCATTGGGAACTTTACTTGATGCACTGCCATCAAACCAGGCTATAACACTGAGCCAGACTGGAGGTTAGTAAAGTGCGTGCGTGTGTGTGTGTGTGTGTGTGTGTGTGTGTGTGTGTGTGTACAAATGCAATCCCACTTCACTATTTGTTTGTTTATTGCTACTCACGAATAAATAAGCTGTTATAAACTAACTTGAGGCTCCCTTCTCTCCTCTGTCCTCAATTGTGATTTGCAACAGTTGGTGTAAAGGCCAAACAAGCTGGAGCCCCACTGAGCAGTCCCTTAGCAGCCACTTAGCAGGCACTTTAAATTCAGGGCCATTTACTGGGTGGTAGAATTTGGATATACTCCTAGTCTGAGCCTGAGGACCCTCGTTCAGCAGATGTTGGCCTGATGAAGAAGAGGAAGAAGAAACTCTTCCTTACCTACACCCACAACAATACCAAACCTGTGTAAACATGATCCAAATATGAACTGGACCCAATGGACATAATTTGCCATACCTTACCCACTTAAGAATGGCATACTCCCTCTACCTAAACCATGGAAAATAGGTGCCCTGAGGAGTTATATGACCACCTATATTCAGAACTCCAGAGGACATGGAACCAGACAAATTGGCTCTGTGTAGCAGGCTTCCCGAACCTACCCTGGTTCAGGAAGCTAAGGTATTACCCCGACTTAAGATGGGCCACCAGAATAGAAACGCAACAATGGCCCACTTGGGAAGATTGGGTATCAGCCATGGCCCTGGGAATGGAACAGCATAAACAACCACTAGTACTAACCAGCATCCTACCCCAACCATGGCAAACAGCATTAGATGAAAAAACACCAACACCCTTATGTACAATGCTGAAGGCAAGACATGAATACCTTTTGGTAGCTCAGAGATATTTATCAAGTTCAGGATGGAGTAGAGCAAATGACACCAACAGAATGCCAGGCATCTCCAGGAATTGCTTCAGCAGAAACTCTTGGTCTACAAGACCAGAGGAAGAAAGGCAAAAAGTACCTACCAAGCACAGGAAATCAGAGGGAGAAGTAGGACTCCATATACATGAGGCTCATGCAACACACACCTCGCTCAAAGGAAATACAGCAGCATTCTTACCATTATTTAAGGAGACCAGAGGTTATGTGTATACCTCACTCATGGCACTCTGGGATCAAGAAGCTAGCATTACAGGAATAGTACAAATAAAGGAAGTATGGAAATATATAAAGAAACAGATACCATTTTGGGGGGACTATCAATGATAAGAAGAAATATATCCATGATAGGAGGAGACATACTTAACACATTCGGACTCAAGAAGGGAAACATAAATATGAGTCCAGTAGGAACATACTGTACATTATTATTATAAAACATTACCTACTATAATCAATATCACTATATGACCACATGCCATAAGAAGGAAGAATATAAAACAGTCAGGTATTTTGTGATACAGCAGTAAATAGCACACATGATATAGGTTTTCCCTATACCATGGGATACAATAGGAAACATTACTACAGTTAATTTTTCAGAAAGGGATGAATCCACAAAGTTTGGAGCAGTACCCCATTCAGGTACTCTACGGATGTACAGCATTAACAATCCTTAGTTTTAACTACACCGGATTTAACACTAGATATGAGAAATCCAATTTAACAACAACAAATATACCAGCAGTTGGCTGCTTTTAAAACCTTAGCAGCCTAACACCCAAATACCAAATCAATGCACCAGAAAGGACTATACAATGGTGGAAAACTTGGAGAATCAAACAACAATGCAAAACCCATTTATCATTCAGGGTTATCATATTATTTTAGCTACATATTATGCTACGCATGTTACAACATGTTGTAGTATGCACCTGACTACACATACAAAATGTTGGAGGGAGATTGGTATGGGAATGACCCCACACAATCACACAACCCAGAACTCCTACAAGCTTACTGTCTGAGAACAATATTGAAACCGATATTAAAAGAGTACATTTTCCAATGGAACACATACCATACATGGGAAAGCTACAAAAGAGTTTAAATTACCAGAGTCTTTAAAATAACACAGCAGAAGTTAAATTACCTATCAACCTAAACTAGTTTTAAGTGTAAAGGTCAGGTGTTACCTTTTCGAAGAATTAAGAGGACATGTTTCAATAAGAATAAACTCAAAACTACCACACTGTTGTGAGATATAAAATTGCTTTTTACTATTCCTTTATGAAACAATGACAACTTTAAAAAACACTAGCTTTTTCAATTTCTACTAGCACTAATGAAGCAACTAAGTGCCATGATGAGTGATTGGCTGTGTCCAGGCTAAAAGCAAGGCAACAGTTTAAAATGAAGATGTCTGGATATTTCCTGAATGGAAAGATGAAAATTGTGAAGGTCTAAAGGAATGATTCAAGGTATGTGAAAAAATGAGATGTAAAGATGATATATATAAGGTTAAAATACTAAAGTTCAAAGTTTAACATATCAATCAGTGGAGTTCTGATAAGTTATTAATCTAATCTTGATAAAAGTTATAAGCACTGGCTACTAAAACTTTTAAAAATATTAAATCATTGTAGTAGCAGGCTTAAAAATTTAGATTCCCTTTGATTGTTTTCTTTTCTAAATATAGACACAAGAGTGCCTCTCATTGTGTTGGAAACATTTCTGTTTAAGACTCATCTATAAAGTCCTCTGGACAAAGAAAAGAGTGTTCATGCTTCTGTCCTGTTGACATCTTTTCAGGCTTTAGTTTGCTATGGCTCTGGGGAGTCATGACTTAGATCGATCGGTCACAGGTCAAACTGCTCCCGTGCCTGATAAATATGCCTGTCAGTCAACCACTTAGGTTATCTCTCTTATAGCCTATCTCTGAGGATGGACTCTTTTCTCTACCTAATTCTGGTAGCTCTCTTTGTCCTCTGGACTTCCCAGGCAGCATGACAGGCCTGGAAGTTTCAAGTGTACACTCAAGATTAAGATGCCCCTAAGCACCTTAACTTTATCTTCTGTCCCTAATTTATATCTTTCCCAGAAGATTTCTATGCAGCTTTCACATAGCATCCAGGAATCAACCTTGGCCCTGCAAGTGCTCCAAACCAGAGAGCCTTCAATTTGCTGACAGCAGAAAAGGTAAGCACTTGCCTCAATGAAGACTGTTGCTACTATGAGAGCCCATCCTGCCACATGAAACAGAGGACTAAACATTTTCATAGACTAGCTTATACACTGTGGCCTCCAGTTACCCTGTAGGATTCTTTATATGGTCTTTTCTAGAGCTCGGATTTGACCGGTCCTCTGCACACTGGGATCTACTTCTCATAATAATGAGTTTTGTCCCTTCCCATTCCTTTGGGAGAGTCAGTAAAGCAGATGCGTCTGATGGAATTTCCCCAGGTTTTCTACCATCACTTGTTGGCTTGAGCCTCTGTTTTGGACAAGCATTCCAAATCCTCTTCTCAAACTCCAATCAGCAGGAAGTAGCCAGAGGACTATCACTGTTCCCCATGATCAACACAAAGCTGGAATGTTAGGTTTAAAATATCACCCTTTCCCACCCTCCAGTTGGCAGTACTAGCAACAATGTCCTATACAGAAGGACTTCCTGCTAGATAAACAAAAGGGTTGTTATTAGGTAAACAGAAGCCTAAAGGTGAGTTTCTGTTTACCACAAGATTTTGTAAGCCAGGTTTTTGCTTACCAGGAACCTCCCTTACTTAGTCTGTCCCTAAAGGTCAACTACATCATGAAAGGGAAGTTAGTTTTTTAGGTCAATTGAAACAGCCTTTGTCAGCTTAAAGGACTGAATTCTGTTGAGTAATATAAAATCTGCTTACTTTTCCATTTTGATTCTCTCTGTGTCCTGAGAAATAGCCTTGGAAGTTTGATCCCCAATAAACCTTTCTTTCTACCAAGAGGGGTTTAGTTTGGTGGTATCTTAGGGTTCCATTGCTGTAAAGTTCCAAGTCAACTTTTATAAAGGACAATATTTAATTGGGACTGACTTACTGATTCTGAAGATGAGCCCATTATCATCATAGTGTGAAGAATGGCAACATCCAGGCAAGCATGGCATTGGAGGACCTGAGATTTCTACATTTACTGTCAGCAAGGGGGAAGCTCTTTAAGCCCATCCCCACAGTGATACACTTCCTCCAACAAGGCCATATCTCCTAATAGTCCAAGCCCTGGGACAAGCACTTTTTAAATTATCACAGGGGTTTTCACTATCTCTTGATTATGTGTTTTGATTTTTTTTTTTTTGGGGGGGGGTCCTTTCTAGTAGCATATGCCTAAAATCTCATCACTGTTAAAGGAGAAGGTGGATCTCTGTGAGTAAGAGGCCAGGAAGGTTTACATAGTTCCAGGCCATTCAATGTTATTATCTGATATTCATGATGATTATCTGAAAAAAAGAGAAGAGAAGAAAAGAAAACGCCTTTTCTATTTTTGTGAGGAATGGTATAAGAATTTTAATGGGGATTGTAATGAATCTACATGTTGCTTTGGATAAGAGATTCATTTTCACAATACTGATTCAGGCACTTGATGAGCATGGGTAGTATTTCTTTTAAATTTATTCTTTAATCCTTTTTTTTTACAGTCTAGACTTTATCTCTCTCCTTGTCCACACTTCCTCCTCTCATCTCCAAGAGGATGGTCCTCTGCGCCCCCCCCCCATTTCCACCAGATCTCTCTACTCCCTGGGACTCCAAGTCACTTGAGGGTTAGGTGCATCTTCTCTGACTGAGTCCAGACTCAGCAGTCCTCTGCTGAATGTGTGTTGGGTGCTGCAGATCAGCTGTTCTATGCTTCTTGGTTGGTGAACCAGGGTCTGCAAGATCCCAGGGTTCCAGGTGAGTTGACTCTGTGGCTCTTCCTCTAAGGTTGACCTCCTCCTCAGCTTCTTCCAGCTTTTCCCTAATTCAACCATAGGGGTCCTCAGCTTCTGTTCATTGTTTGGGTGTAAATATCTGCATCTGACTCTTTTAGCTGCTTCTTGGGCCTTTCTGGGGGGGGGGGGCAGTCATGATAGTCCCCTGTTTGCAAGCACACCATATCATAAGTAATAGTGTCAGATCTTGGGGCTTTCCCCTGAGCTGGATTCCAATTAGGGCCTATCACTGGACCTCCCTTTTCTCAGGCTTTTCTCCATTTTTGTGGAGCATGGGGAGTATTTCAATCTTAAAGCAACTTCTCTCTTGAGTGTTTTAAAATTTTCCTTATATACATTTTATGCTTCCTTGGTTAGGTTTACTTCTAGTCTCTCTGTGTTTCTGTGTCTGAGTGTCTGTTTCCTCTCTCTCTCTCTCTCTCTCTCTCTCTCTCTCTCTCTCTNCTTAAAGCAACTTCTCTCTTGAGTGTTTTAAAATTTTCCTTATATACATTTTATGCTTCCTTGGTTAGGTTTACTTCTAGTCTCTCTGTGTTTCTTGTCTGTCTCCTCTCTCTCTTCTCTCTCTCTCTCTCTCTCTCTCTCTCTCTCTCTCTCTCTCTCTCTCTCTCTCTGTATAAACTATATATTCCTGAATTCTTTCTTAGCATGTTTGTTATTTCATTTAGTACGGCTGTTAAATTTTGAGCGTTTTTATCCTTCCCATTTGCTGAAAGTCTTAGTATTGAAAGTACTGTCAGTTCTAAAATCTTTCTGGAAGTGTCTTCAGGGTCTCTATTACAGAATTTCATCATCTACATGTAAGTACACCTTTTTCATTTCATACTTGATTTTTTTCTTGTTTTATTGGTCTAGCTAATACATCTAGCACTGTATTGAATAAGAGTAGTAAAGGCACCTTTGGGTTCATATTTTAGTGAAAATCTTTTAGATGGCATATACCTTTAAATATAATGTTGGATATAGGTTTTTAGAATAAAGCTTTATTGTGATATGCTTCTTTGTTGCTCAGTGTTTTCTAAGACTTTTATCATGAACAAATACTGAGTTTTGTCAAGAGCGTTCTCTACATTTATTAAGATAAACATTTGATCTCTGTCCTTGATCATATGAAATAATTTCTGTTTCTCCAGAATGAACCCTACTTGATTATGGTGAATAATATTTTGGTTGTATTCCTGTATCCTGTTTGCCAATAGTTTTAAAATTATTTATTTATTTATTTATTTATTTATTTATTTATTTATTTATTAGCAATTTTTGTATCTGTGTTCATTGGGAGATAATGGTCTATAATTTTCTTTTTTTATTGTTTTGCCAGCTATTTCTTGTAAATTAGGGCAATATCAGTTTCACAAAAAGTGTTTTTTATTATTGTTTCTTATTTTGTGAGCAATTTGAGAAGAAATGCTGTTATTTCTTATTGAAGGTCTAGCAAAATTTTATCCTGGACTTCTTAGTCAAGAATTGGTTTATTTTCATTTCAACCTCATGGCCTCCTAATGATCTCCTTACATTGTGCATTTCATCTTAGTTTCACTTGGCAGCAAAAATGTACTCAGAAGTTCATATATTTACTGAAAAATTTTATATTTTCTGATTTATTGACTTAGTATTTTAATTTTTTGAATTCTATTGCTTTTTGTCAACATTGCTCCATTTTTATCTCTAAATTTATCAATTCAGTTATTTCTCTTTTGGTTACTTGGTTAGTTCATATAAATTTTTCCTTTCAAAACTCAAAATTTTTGTTGTATTTTACTTTTTTCATTTCTATTTCATTAGTTCTGTCCTGACAGTAATTATTCTTTTAAATCTATTGATGTTGAGTTTGCCATTTTTGTTGTTGTTTTTGTAAATGTCTAACGTGTATCATTTACCTATTTTAAAAAGTATAGATACTTAGAGCTATTTGTCTTAAAAAATAGAAGAAAATTTATTTTGATTAATGAAGTAATTTAAGAAGAAGATATTCTCATTCTAAACATATAAGCATTAAGTATGAGTGCACCCAATTTCATAAGCATACAATGCTAGATAAAAAGAATATCTACAAACCCCATAAGTGAATAGTTTCAATACACCACTCTCACCAACTATTCACTCACTAATGGAGTTTGTGGATATTCTTTTCATCTAGCATTGTGTGTTTATGAAATTGGGTGCACTCATCATTCTAGGAGGAAAATAAACAGCAAACAAACTCCAATCAGTGAACCCACCCCAAAACATGGATTGAATCATATCATAGATTGAATGGATTTAACAGACTTCCAAAGATCATCCTATCCCCAAACTACAAAATATGTGTTTTTTTCTCCGAAGTCCACAAAACATCCTCTAAAATAGATATGTATTTGGATACAAAAATAAATCTTAGAATATATAGGAAAACAGAAACAATTCCTTGTATTTTGTCTAATCACCTAGAATAATTCTATAAATCAATAGCAAGAGTAGCTGAGAGTAGATACATGGCACCTTCCGGCAAATCCATACCTAGATTATCCGTAGAAGATTCGTTTCAACCATCACAGTAAAACAAACTGATCCCTAATTCTGTGGTCTTACTAAAAAGTCTACTGGGGGACATGGCATGTTACACTTTGCCTCTCTACATGCAAGGCTCACTTGGTGTCTGAATTTTGTTGTTGTTCGTTTATTTGAGTTTGTTTTTTTTGTTGTTGTTGTTGTTGTTGTTCATTTTTTTTGATTTTGTTTTTATTTCTTTTCTCTTTGGAGGAAAGAACTTTCAGTAACAGTGGGATTGGTAATAAACCAAAAAAATTTGAATTACGTAAAATCTAGCATTTACATAATACTTTAGAAGTCACAGTGATGAACGCTATAGCAAGAGAATAAACTCATTAATACTGTGTTATTCTACCATTCTTAAAAGGATGCTAGTTGTTTAAATTTTTTTTTTTTGCTGCACAAATAGGCATGTTCAAAAATAATTTTGAATTGTGATTATGCTGAATTGCATACATAGGCATTCCTTGTTCATATTTACAGATGACAGAAAAGTAATTCAATAACTGAACTCAATTTCAGTCCATCCAAGAAACATGCCTTAGGGATTTCTATTTATTACATTTACAGATTATTATCAAAAGTGATAGCTGGAGATGGCTGGGTTCAATTTTTAGTACCCATATGATCGCTCACAATGTCTGTCACTACAGTACCAGAGAATCTCATGCTTTTCTGGCCACTATGCAAAACATGTTCTGGTTATTGTTGGAATCATGTGGTACACACACACATGAAGTCAAAGTAATCATACATATAAAATTAAAAAAATTTGAAACTGAAAAGCTGCTGGTTAACTGAAAATAAAACATTAAGAAAAACCACAGTAAAAGACCAGGTAGGCTGCCCATAGACCTTCTCTACTTCCCTGTTTCCCCAGACCCAATTCTCAGGATTGCCCCTAGTACTAAAACCAAATATCAGCTGCTGCCTCTTCTCCCTCCTAACTGTACTGTTGTGGTTCCCACAGATCATCCCCCAAGACCTACCTTCCACACACTAATGATGTGTTCAAGCCCCACAAATCATGCAGATATACCATGCCTCGCCACAGACCATGCAAGCCAGAAGACCAGCTCCTAACTTGGGTAGACATCTTCTGCTCAGCCATCAACCATGTCTTCCAGAAGACCAGACCATCCCCAGCTGACCTCCCTTTCTGCTTCATCACTGTATTCCAGTTCCAATTTGGGTGGACATCTGCTAATCAACCACAGGACCTGCCTTCCAGAAGACCAGGTAAGCGGCCTGTGGACCTTCTCTACTTTCTCAGTTTTCCTAGACCCAATCCTCAGAGTTACCCCTAGCTCTGCTACAGATCATCTCCCTCTGGCCTCTCCATCCTCCATCCTCCACCACCAGTAAGCATTCCCCTTGAACAGACCAATGGAGCAGGCCAGTACAATAGGCAACACATAGCCAACTCACTCTCTAAAAGTCCAGAGCACAAATCAATGAACAAAACATCTACCCAACAAAGACAAACCCAGAAATCAGTAATTGGAACTATAGTCATCCCAAATCGAGATGTCTAGACACAAAGACGAAAACATAGTAACAGCCAGGGCACTATGTCTCCAATAGAGCCCAGCTACTCAACCACCACAGGCCCTGAATATTTAAACATAGCTGAAGCACAAGAAAAAGACCCTAAAAACAACTGTATGAAAATGAAAGAGGTCCTTAAAGAGAATTGAATAAATCCCTTAAAGATTCTAGGAAATACAAACAATTAGAGGACATGAATAAATCCCTCCAAGAAAGTCAGGAAAGCACAATCAATTGGAAGAAATTAATAAATGCCTTAAAGTAAGCCAAGAAAAACCAACAACCAGTTGAAGGAAACGAATTAAAACAGGGAATGCCAGGGCCAAGAAGTGGGAGTGGGTGGGTAGGGGAGCAGAGTGGGAGTATAGAAGACTTTCAGGATAGCATTTGAAATATAAATGAAGAAAATATCTAATAAAAAATTAAAAAAAAATAGAAGCAATAAACAAAACCACAGACTGAAAGGAAATCCAAAAATGAAAAAAATTAGGAATGTGAACAGAAGCTAGAGGCAAGCTTCCCCAACAGAATAAAAGACATGGAAGAGGGAATCTCAGGAATAGAAGATGCTGTAGAAGAAATTGATACTCTGGTCAAAGAAAATGTTAAGACTAAGAAAACTATGACATAAAACATCCAGAAAGTCTGGGACACTATGAAAAGACTAAACCTAGGAATAATAGATATAGAGGAAAGGGAAGAATCTCAGTTTAAACACCTAGAAAATATTTTCAACAAAATCATAGAAGATATAATATTAGTATCTATATGCAGTCTTTGGGAATGAAGAAAATCTCTTTTCCATAGTCTAAAGGTATTTAGTACCAACTTTATTACCAGTCTTGCCTTTATTGGCCTGATGCCTGGACAAAGTTTAGCCTGTAACAGAGGGTGACTTCATTAGAGGAAGCCAGACAGTGAGCTCCAGCCAAGGACAGACAAGTGGGTTTGTCTTGAGAAAAGATTCTAAAAGAAGAGCTTGAAAATGTATCTATGGCTCAGTAGTACATAGACATGTAACCTCTCAGGAAGGGGTAACCAGGAGAAATAAAGTATCAGTGACCAATTTCTGCAAGCAGAAGCATAAAGCCAACTAGGAAGTGCCTGAAGGAAAATTCTCCCCCCCCCACCCCCGGTACCAATAGAAAAGGCAGCCTGTGGCTGGTGTTCCAGCCTTCAGAAAGCTCTTAGGAATAACAAACTGAGCACCAGCATTGCCTATACTCCCAAAAGTTGAAGAACTACATAGAGATATATCTTGTACAAGCAAAGCTTCAAAGGGACAGAATTAACTTAAGGCTTCTCAGATCTGGCAATAAAACCCCTGGAAAGGAATAAATAAGAGGCTGTTATGGTAGAATATGGACTGACTTCAGTGGTATCATTAAACACTTTCTGGAAAAGTCCAGGTTTCATGGCTCTTAGTCTCTGTTGTGAGCCCCAAACAGCTACAAGACCACAAGTCTTGTGCAGGTCCTATGCAGTTCTGCTGAGAGTACTACAGCTATGTCATGTTTAGAAGATACCATTTCATAAGATTTTTCTCAGTTCTCAGGCTCTTATATTCTTTCTGCTTCCTTTATGCTATGCTTCTTGAGTCTTGGAGGGGATAATGAAAATAGGCTACTTGGGTCTGATCATTCAATAGTCATTTATTCTCATAACTTTGGGCCATTATGAATCTTGACATTTCATGTTTCCCACTGCATTGAACTGCTTCTTGAATAAGGCTGAGAGCAGCCTTAATTAATATGTATATTAGTTGCTCTTTGTTGCTGTAATAAAGCACTATAACCAACAGCAACCTATAGATCAAAGAATTTACTTTGGCTTTTGGTTCTAGGAAGACACAGCAGCATGTGACCAGATAAGAAAGTTAAGAGATTACATCTCTAACCACAAGGCAAGAGGCTATGTACTCTCAGAGCCTGTTCCCAGCAATAGTCTTCATCCAGCAAGGCTAGATCTCCTAAAGGTTCTATAACCTCCCCAAACAGTATCATTAACTAAGCACAAAGTGTTCAAGTACTTGAGGCTATAGAGGAAATTTCTCATTCAATCACCTCAATGAGTGTAAACACAAATAAGTTAAAGGAAATTTAGCAGCATGTCCATTCTGCAAATATCAATAGTAGGTTGCTCTTTAGGGCATGTGACCTTAATCAACCTTCAGCTTTAAAGCATGGTTACAGAACCATGCAAGATTTCCTCACAGTAACAAGGACCTTAAATCCAATCAGAAAGTGATTGGCTACACCCATAACAGTCAAGTCACTATTGTACCAGTGAGCACATCCTGAGTGGTAGGTCTTATTACAGTTTTGAATATCCATATGTGCTAAGACCTTCCATGGCTTTTTGTACCCAGAAACCTAGGCAGCAGTTGCAGGCTCTGTGAAAGCTATCTAGCAGAAAGGAAGCTCCCAGTTTAGTTCCAGTTTACTTTCTCTATGTCTGGCATCCAAAGCACATAATGTCTTCAACAGTTTTATAGTCTAGTTCTAGTGAGCAAAATCAATGGCAATAGCTTATTGGGGGGGGGGGGGGTTCTTGAGACTCTCTGGTGAACTTATAGAGAAATCTCCCATAGCTGGCACTGGAATTTTTTCACTTGACCCATGGTTTCTAGGAGCAGCATGGTTTACACATTGTGGTGGGTTGAATATGCTTTCCCGAGGAAGTGACACTATTTGGAGATGTGGCTTTGTTGGAGTATGTGTGGCCTTCTTGAGGAAAGTGTGCCACTGTTAGAGTAGGCTTTGAGAGCTTCTTTCTAGCTGCCTGAGGATGCTCGTCTTCTCCTGTTTGCCTTTGGAACAAGATTTTGAACTCTCAATGCCTTCACACTGCCATGTTCCTGCCTTGATTATAATGGACTGGATGTTTGAACCTGTAAGTCAGCCTCAATTAAATGTCGTCCTTATAAGAGCTGCCTTGGTCATGGTATCTGTTCACAGCAGTAAAACCCTAACTGAGATACCCATGCATAATAATTTTTAACTTTACATATTTTATTAGCTTACAAAATAGTAGGTATCCATAGGGTTTCTTCATGCATATTTAAATTTGGCTAATTATCTCTCCATAATATGTCCCTATACCTACATAAATCCTTTTATCATCAGGATTTCCTCCCTCTTACTTTCATGAGTCATGTTTTTCTACCCCCATCTCATGATGGCTCTCCTGTCTCACCACTCTTTCTAAATTTCTGGCCACTATACACATTGACTCCAATTTAAACACACATATCTACAAAAGGGTCCATATATGACAATTTGTGGCATTTGCTTTTCTGAGCCTGTGTTACTTCACTGTATATTTTCTACTTCTATTCATTTTCAAATTTTCATTTTTAACAGATGAATAAAATTTTATTGTTTACTTTTTTATTAACTTTTTTTTACTGATAAACATTTGGCTGAGTCACTTCCTTATCAATTGTAAATGAGAGCAACAGTAAACATGGATTTGCAGTTATATCTGTGTTAAAATATGGAATTTTGGGGGTATATGTACATAAATGGTATGCTATTGCATGTAAAAGTTCTAGTTTTAGGTTATTAAAGACACTTGAGGTTGATTTCTATAGGAGCTATACTTATTTACACTTTTACCAACAGTAAATAAGAATTCTTCTTCCCATACATCCTCACCAGTATTATTATTGAAAATAGAATCTTTTCACATACAATACATATGACAACAGTTTTCCCTCCTTCCACTCCTCCTAACCCCCTTACCTTCCCTCTTCCTAAGATCTATTCCTTCTCCATTTACCTTTAGAAAAAACAGTCCTCCAAGAGACAGCAATCAAGTACATCAAAGTTAGATACAATAAGATGAGGCAAAAGCCCCCATATTGTGGCTAGACAAGGCGAACCAATAAGAGGAAAATAATTCCAAGAACAGTTAAAAGAGTAGACACACCCTTTTGCACTGCTAGGAGTACCACAAGACACCAAGCTAACAGCTATAACATATATATAACCAACTCACAGGACCTGATACAGACCCTTGCTGGCCACATGCTTGCCTCTTTAGTTTCTGTGAGCCCATATGAACCCTGCTTAGTTGACACAGTGGGCCATGTTTTCCTGGTGTACTCCACACTTTCTAACTCTTACAATTTTTCCTTCCCCTCTTCCATGGGGTTTCACAAGCTCTGAGGGAAGGGAAATGATGAAACCCTCCAGTTTAGACTCTCTCTGAGTAATGTCTGGATGTGGGTCTCGGTGCCCACACCCATCTACTACCAAATGAAGCCTTGTGAATGACCTTCAATTTGGACATTTTGAGTTGGAAAGATCCACTTTTAATTTGGGGCACATTATCTTCTGGCAGCCTATATAAAGGACATGGAAGAGGAAAGCTTCTGCTCTTGGCATACTTGCCCCTACTCTTGCTGGAATGTCCATTCCTTAACAGGCACTAGAGCTTACTTCTTCAGGATTCTGGTGTACACTGAAGACCAGCTGTGACATCCAGCCTTGTTGACTGAACAAATGGATTCTTGGACTTTCTGTTGATAGAAAGCCATTGTGGGATAAGATGGACAATAACCTATAAGCCTGTCTAATAAATCCCAGTTCTGTTTTTCTAGAGAACCCTTACTAATACAAATATAATCAAGGTGTAATCACTCTTCTAAAAGTATCCTTATGTTCCTTTTCTTTAAGTAATGTTGATCTTGATTATTTAACATAACACATAGGACATGAACAAGTTTTAGTGCACAGCACTGTGTTATGACTTTAGTCATAGTTTGAGGAGCAGGTACTAAAACTGCCTCTTCTTCAGTAACCTTAAGCACATATTCATTGCTTAGAACCCCTCACTTTTTCTATAGCTTCATCTCTTATCAACATCTATGTTATTTTTCCTCAAAGAGGAAACTTGACTCCCATATCTAAAACAGCATTGTTCACAATTGTGAAGCTATGGAAACAATTCAAATGAATGAATTAAATTAAATATAGAGCATGCACACAACAAATCTATTTGTTCAGATTTTAGAAGAGATAATCCTACTGTTTATGACAGTGGGGACAGTGTAGTGCTGAGAATTTTTATTACTCAATCTTTATGCTGCATTGTGATAACCTTTTCATTAAACTGTTTTGGATTGCAATCTATTTATTTGTATCTGGTGAGATACTTTAGATTGAGTTTTAAAATACTATGAGTCAGGACTCTTCATACCATTCGTCCAAGTAAATTTTAAAGTACTAGATCTTGTGTTTGCTTCTGTTTCATTTTTTTCTTCCAGACTATCTTTCACTTCAAAATTCCAAAGTTGATTTTTACCTCATTAATCGTGTTCAGCATGTTTATCTTACTACATTCTATATCCAAAGCTGTTTCCTCTTTCTGGGTGTCACTCCCCAGTCAAGGAATCCTCTAATCACTGTATTTAGAATTCGAAAACAAGGCAATTTGATCATGACAATGAAAGATGACTTTGGCTTTTTTAAGGAAAAGCCAAAAGGAAAGATCCACGTCAATGAGTCAGTACAGGGTCTCGAAAAATGAATGTAAAAGGCATATTTTAAAGGCTAACTAGGAAACTGTTAGAGCTTACTTTTGTGTACTGAGTGTCATTACATATTCTAGATGGCTTGATGTAAATGTAAAGTGTATTAGTTACAACAAGACAATAATTAGAAGTAAAATCTATACTAACTGGAGAGGAAGAAACAAGTCATTGTTTGATACTGTATTGAATTAACAAAAGTTCTTGGGATTTTTGACTAGATAGATTAGAAAAAAGTTCTGGGACATACCGGAAATATAAAAATATCAGCTTTGTCTGTATAAACAATGAAAACATAAAATTTGAAATAAAAATTAAAGTATAAAAATGAATATTTAACTATGAAAATATATATAATATGATACAAAAACTTCAAAAGTCCAATAGAAAAAACCAAGCAAGATCTAAACTAATAGATATACACTCCATGTTCAATGTTAATATTCCCATTACCCCCAACTTCATCTATCCATCAAATACCATTGCAAGCAAATATCCAATAACCGATTTTAACGATACTGATTAACTGACCCTAAGATTTATCAAAAAGTCCAGAAGATCCACAGTATATATTAACAACTAGTATTAAGGAAGAACAAAGCCAGGTGATTGATAGTATTTGACTTTAAACCAGACTGTAGCCTCCCCCAGCCTTAGTGGACTGGCTCAGACCTCGCTGCCAATGAGAATGAGACCACCTGGGCTAGAGCCTTCCCACCTAGATGGTTCTATTGTTCTGTCACCAAAGCTGTTCTTCTCTGAGACACTGCTACCTGCTGAGAGATTCCTGAGAGATTCCAGAGACAGCAAGCAACCCAGTGATTGACACCTTCTTGCCAAACCAGTGTTGTCAGACAGATTGCTTACAGGCTGGCTACAGGCATCGAGAGTGGATCTGTGGGAGATGGGCTTTCCCTCTATATAAGCACAGATTTTTAGTGAACTTTGGGCCATGATCAGAAATTTGTCTTGGTCTCTTTACTTCTCTTGACATTCTCTTCTTTACAGCTCTGGCCTCCCACTCAGGAATTCAGTTTGTGTGACTGCAGGCGGCTACACCAGACTATGAAGAGTCAGTGATTAAAATATATTGGTATTATTGAAGGCATAGATGTATAGATCAACTGAACAATAGATACTAATTGTCAACTTGACAAAAGTTAAGATCACTTTGGAGATGTGTTTCTGAGTGTGTGTGTTTAAGATTGTCCTGGCTGGGGTAATTGAGGTAACACAGTAAGTAGGTTACCTGCCTACTGTGAGTAGTCCATTTTCCTAGGCAAGAGACCCTGGAATGTGTAACAATGGAGAATGTTTACAAATACCAGCATGCATGGATTCACTCCTTTTTTCTGTCTATTGAGATAATGTGACCAAATAATGAGCCCTTGTCATTTTGATTTCCTAGCATTGGTACAGACTTTGGTACACTGGATTGTGAGCCAAAACAAACCACTGCTATGTTTCTTTTTTTCCAGGGAATATTATCACAGCAATAGGAAAGGAAACATAATCAAGTTCAGAATCACTTACTGATGAAAACCAAAGGCAAACCCTAGATAGAGATAGTTTTTACAACAAATGGTGCTTCCACCACTCACAGCTTCTTCAGAAACATAAATCTACACACAAGCAGACCTTCTCCCAAATGAGCTCAGTTTTGGCACTATTCCTAAATATCAGCTGTAGAACATACAACATACCCAGATGAAAAGATAAACTTCAATAAGCTCTTATTCGAAGGTATGACCTATGAATACAGTATTGTCTAATTGTGAGTTATTAAAATTTAGTAATATGGTTCTATGGAAGGCATTGTTAATAAAACAAAAACACTAGCTATAGTTTATGAGAAGGTATTTCCCAAACATGTATTTAAAGTGTACAAAATTCATAAAATCCAACAATAAAGATTAAACATTCAAATTGAAAAATGTATAAAATATGTGAGTAGTCACCTCGCCAAAGTCTTATTATAGTAGCAAATAAACATAAGGAGATTTTCAACACCCTTTGTCACTAGAGAATTGCAAACACGATTATGTACTTACAAGATGGCTACATTCCAAAAACTCTGACAAAACTAAATGTTGTTTAGGATGTGGAAGACGTGGAACACTCATTTATTTTGAGTGGAAATGCTAATAAAACAGCTACTTTATGGTTTCTCTGTTATTTTACAAAGCCCGGGTTTCAGCACCAATTTTATATTTTGGGTTGATAAACCAAGCAGCAGACCAGGCCAAGGTGTTCCACGTGAGAGAGGTTTATTATGAGGGAATGGGGGAGCGGCGAAGCGGATAGAAGGGTAGAGAAGAGGAGAGAGAGAGAAAGAGGGGGGAGAGAAGAAAGAGGAGAAGAAGAAGAGAAGAGAGCGAGGAGGGGGTGGCTTCCTATTTTATACAGAAAATGACATCACACCAGTGAGGGCGGGAACTGAGCCAAGTGGATTGTGGGATTGAAGGTCGTTGAAGAAAGAATGGCTACCAAGTAAATAAAATACTTGGATGAATACTAGTTGCACGTTTCTAAGTTAAAGAAAAATGCCACACTACATGATTTTAGTTGTGTGACATTATGAAGTATAGACATGTTGAGGCAATAGAAATATCAGTTGTTTCCAGAGGTTTAGGAAAGTGGTGAGCAAGAGTATTGGGTAGGAGAAGCACAGGCTGGCTGCTTTTCACATTTTAAAAGCTATCCCACGAAGTACTATAATGGTACATTCTTTGTTAAATACCGTAGAGACAAATGAATGGATGTAGTGTGTGAAAACCACTAAAGTCATTTAGGAGATCAGGGCATTCTGGGATGGAGTGAAAAATGTTCCCCAGCCATCTAATTGTATTGCAGATGCATACACGCCTCAGTGGAGAAAGTGCAGAATAGATGCTGACTCAAGTTATTATGGAGTTATGTGGAGTCTGTAAAACCAAGGACAAAGGGAACAATATGTAAGGATTGCAATTTTACTGATAAGGTTCTTCCCCAGGTATCTGATGCTCAAATGGATACCATATTAAGTATGTATCCAAATTGCAAAGCTAAATATTCATTGTGGTCAGTGGGATCCAGGTTCTGACTGTTGTACTAGCTGTGAAAATAAGAAGGGAAGGGAACTAGAATACATCATGTAACAACACATTATTTCTGAAGACAGGAGACCCATTTTTAGAATATATACATTGTTACAAAGAAATATTGATGATAATATGCTTACATGTTCAAAGAGACATGATTCCTTGGCTTTGTTAGCTGAATGGGCCCCCAAACAAGACCCCAATTATAGTGAATACACCTAGGATACAAGTTATAAAGCAGGAAGAGGAACCTAGGAGAAATGAGTAATTCCAGACTGAGAGGAAGATGTGTAAGTTGAAAGTTGGACCAGAAAGTTTGGAAATGAAAAAAAGCATTTTTTTCCTAAAGCCAAATAAACACTCCAATAACAAAACTACCTATGATGGGGTATGTCAAGAGGCACAGAGAGTAACAGAAGATCTGAAAATAACTAAAGCTAAAGATTTTTAATAAATAAGTAAGATACAACTGGATTGTAATTCTAAGTATAAAGTAAATCTGCACAAATCCATATTGATGTAAATTATGAAACAAATGATCAAATGATATAGGATATTACATCTAGAATAACTGAAGAATTCTTAGTAAATTATACAGTCTGCTTTGTAGACAGCAGGTGTCCTTTAGCATCTCTTTATGTGTGGGCTCTGCAAAATAAATCACATAGCCCCTCTTTTGAATTAAGGAATACCATTCCTTATCCCTGACACCAATGTCCCCTTTTGAGCATAAATTCTTACTTGTCATTGGTTTTTGGTTTCCATCATAAATTGGATAACAAACAATAAGTAAATCATAGGCTGATGATTGTGTGCAAGTATTTTTTAACTTAGAATTTTCATTACCTGCTTTATAAAATGGCTAAGGTTTTCTGTTCATTATTATCTCTCCCTCAAACCCAAATCTATGACTTCAAGAGCAAGTTCTTTTGTCTGGTTTCTGGGAAAACATAAAACAATGATCTACTTTTCAACTGAAAGGCAATTGTGCTTCAGTAAAATGATGTCACCCTGGTCATAAAATTGAACCATTTGGAATAATCCAGAATGTTAAATTCTCATGTTAAATACCAAAACAACAACATAAACAGCAACACCAAAACCAAAATCAAAACGCAACCATCCAACCAACCAACCAACCAACCAACCAACCAACCAACCAACCAACCAACCAAAAAACTCCCAAAACAAAACAAACAAATAAACAAACAAAACAAGAAAACAGAAATGTATCATAGTCATTGAAAACCACTTGTAGTTTGGCAAATTATCCTGGGATTTATGACTAGTGAGAGGACTATTAGGAAAATACAGGAGGTTAGACTTACTGGATATTTAGAGAGTGTGAAAACTTTGTGTCCTGTTCAAAAGTTCAAGTATGTCTTTGCAGCAGAAAGAGCTCTTGGCAATGTACTAGCCATGAAGAGCTCTTCTGTGGCTATCACACTGTCCTCCAGTCAATCAGCACTCCTTATTGGTTCAAAGCCAAGAACCAAATATTTGTTTCCCTTTCCCATACTTCTATGTTAAAAAAAAAAAAAAAATCAAGTCCGTTATTCGGTGGCATTCCAATGTAGGGTACTTTGCGTACTGGTTAGGTTTAAATGAGATAAGGTGTGTGGGGCTTCCATATGGAGGACTGGTGCCTTTATAGAGAAAATAAGGGACTTTTCTGAGTTTACTCACAGAATAATGTCATCTAAGGGCATTATAGGCAGGTCATTTTCACCAAGAAACTAGCCAACCATACAGGTGTCTTGACTTGGAATTTTAGTGCCCTCCTGCTTTATATTGTTAGTAATAAATGTAGTTTGAGGCCTTTGGACTACAGTTCTGCGGCAGTAGGCCCCAAACAGAGCACTGCTGTGCTTAGACCATGGTGGCAGGAGTCACCCAGGTTTGCATGGGTTTCATATATGAACATTAGTGCATTGAAATTGATTTGGTGAGTGCTGTGACTGGGCCATCACTGGCCTCTTGACTTAGTCTGTTTCTTAGGACAGATCAGCCAGCTTCCTGGAAACAATGAAACTGTTATATTGAATCCCTTTTCATCCCAAATTGGTGAGCATAGATGCTTCATTTTCCAGGGTATAGCTTTGTTTTCTTTACTTAGAATGTTTTTGCCCACTTCAGTGATCTTGAAATTTACTCCATCACCCTGAAGCAGTTAACCTGGTAGAGTTCTTTCATATGCACAGGAAGATTGGTTGTGGCTAGAATAGAATTACCTTTGAAACTTCATTGCATTCTGTCATAATGCTTGCATGCTGAGCCAGGAGCACTATCAATTCATGAGTTTTGCTTTATTTCTTCAATCCTGACTTCTTGTGATTTGGAGAGTCTACGCAGTCAGCTGAGACTGCCTCCTGGCTAGTTTGTTTTCTTAGGACTCACTTTGGCATGCACAGTGACTGTTTTATGTTGAATGACAAATCCAAGTTACTAAAGAGAAATTGGATTGCTAATCACAAATAGTCAAGTGATTTACATTTGGAAACAAGGAAATTCTATAGAGTTGTTCTGCACAATCAAAGGTAGAAGTCACTAGACCACACAGACTCAAAAAAAAAAAAAAAAAAAAAAGCATAGAATTAAGGATTTTACCAGTCAAAGACATTTATCAGTCAAGAGAAAGAATGCTTGTTCCTGCAACAGAACTATTTGATTTAAATGATTCCACCTTTTAGATTTGGGATAAAAGTGAAGGATTGTTGCCATCTTCAAAGATGGTATGTCAGAATGAGCACCCTATTTCAGGGTCAGAGTCTTGGCCAGGCTTTCTGTCAAGAACAAAACTTCATGTCATCTACCACAGAAGCAACCCTGAGAGCTTCATGTCTCTGTGAAAGTGAGTTGACAGAGCTAGCTGCTTCATTTTTCGTGAAAATCCAAGTCTCTTAATCTTGATCAAGTCTTATCATCACAGTGACATCTGAGCAGTAAAGCAAGCATGGGCTTTTTAGAAGTGCAGGACCCAGTATTTTGACATAGCCCTTATTAGTCAGAAGAAGCAGAGCTATCTGTTTACTCCAGAGACAACAGCCCTGAAACCAAAGCTTCTGCCTCCCTCTTCCCAGCCCATCAACACCTTGAAAGTGTAAAGCTTATAAACACACAGTAAGATGGTGGGGGCAAACCCATACTTTAAAAAATATCCATATTATAATATGAATAACAGCAAAGGTTCATATAAAGCCTAACGTTTCAGATAGCATCCTAACTAAATGGCTATAAACACCTCCTTTCATGGCCCTCCAAGTCCAGTTGCAGACACCTTCTCTTGTAATTGAGGATGCTATAAGGCGTAAGTAGGTACTTCAAGGTCTTTCTTGAGCAGCCCGCTGACACCATACTTTTCAAGGAACTTGGATTCCATATTAAGATGTGCCCTTATTTGGGGGCAGAGGGGAGAGTTTTTGATGAGTGTGGGTATACTCTGCAGTTTGATAAACTTTCTTTCTCCTCACCCCTGCTGTAAGTCAAGGTTTTATTTTTCTCATTTTCCCTTCCACTCTCCACATCATTACCATGATTTGAATGTCAGAATTGTGAATACAGTAACAACAACTACAACAAACAACAACAAATGCCAGGTATAGTTTTGTTTATATTTTGTTTTTTGTTTTAAAACTCCTTTAAAGAGTTTGTTTTGTACAGTTTTTGCCCAACTCAACAGAAGATTCGATCACACACAGTCACAGCACTCTTTGCACATTCCTGACTCAGGATGAGGTGATTCTGCTCTGGGAAAGGTCAAGAGAAATTAAATTTGGGTCTTGATAATGTAGAATTATTTCTCCTGGACAACTTCTATAAGGTAAACTATGCAACGACTCAAAATAAGCAAACCCTTCTCAGAAATTAAATATGAACCCCACATGCCCTGTTTAGCATCCAACTTAGACATTCTTTCAATATGTGGTCTTAACTCCTTTTGCTATTACATCATTGACAAAACAGAAAAGTCTCTAAGCAAAGTATCCTTAGTAGGGTCTGGCAAATAGGTACCAAACCTAAAACTGTGCTCTTTATATTCTTTTAGATTAGCGATGGATTTTCAACAATTCACAGAGTTGACATATTTGATCTGTTTCCAGTGTTCTAGGCCCTCTACCTTGCTCAAAAACCTCCTTTCTCACACTGGCAGTCAATTCTGGACTCTAATTATACAGTTTTTTCTTAACATAAGTAGAGTAGACAATAACATTGGGCATAATGTCCTACACATTTTCTAACTATGGGCTGTGATAAATAATCACCATGTCATCATTGAAGATGGAAACATCTTTAGCTTTCATATGCTGGAGAGTTCTACAATAAAGCTCGAACCAGTTTGTTAGCTTTGCCAATAACAATTAGATCAATAGCTAATACAAAAAAATGTCACTGGAGATTTTGGTTTTATAGTGCTGGTGATCAAATTTAAGTCCTCACGAATGCTAAGCCATCTTTAACAACAGGGACACATTTGTAATCCCAAAAAGTTGGGGTTTGTTGAATGCATAATTCCTTTTACTTGTTCATCCCCAGGTAGGAAAGCCTAGCATGACAGACAGATTCTAAATTAGCCCTTAGTTTTTCATCTCTTGGTGATCACGCCCTTTCTTCATGCATTTCACTGGTTTCTACTGATCTGTTTTTCTGGCTCCAGCTTGGTGCATTTATTGACCTTGGCATGACTTCTTAGGTCTGGTTAGTATGCTGGAATCTTATAAATAAGCTAATCATATTGCCTTTCATCCTACATAAATGATGAATGTGTGGCCCATGTCTTTGATGAATCTGTAAAATGTGTCTGAAAAAGTATTGGGTATTACTCTTCTATGTTGTTTTGAGTAAAGGTTTTAAATTTGTTTATAATGTGTATAAGTAATTTATTGAAAATTTGTTAGTATCACATACATGCAATGCCTGCAGATGCCAGAAAAGAGCATCACATTTTGTGGAATTGGAGTTACAGGCAGTTGAACACCATCATATGGGTGTTAGGAATCAAACACAGGTTCTCTTCAAGAATAACAAATGTTCTTAACTACCAAGTCATCTCTCTACCCCAGTTATTTAAACATTCCATTTTTTCTGTATATGATACAATAAATACAAGTACATGACTTATCTTAATGTTTAATTGAAGGAATGAGAGTAATGTATGTATCCTATACTTAAGGAATCCAATTCAAATACATTGATTCTTTTGTTATCACTAAACACTTATTATATGCATTTTAACTTTGGAGAGAGTATCAAATGTTACAACATAATAGTTACAACATAATAATATATGTAAAGAATAGTGTCAAGTTTAGGCATCTTTTTTATTATGGGATCTTCTTTAATACAATATGGATATAATGCTAAACTCACCTTAGCTGATAATGTCCAGGATGGAGGTGCATAATTTATTGTCTTAAAAGTAAGGAGTGAAGCAGAAAGGTTGATGTGTGGTCCTCTCTTCTCCACATCTTTCTGCCTCCTAGCATTTGTAGCAGAGGCCATGGATAACCCATCAATATGCTTAGTGGATTCTTAACCTGTCACAGGATCTGTGAAGAGGGCAAGCAATTAAAGACATTCTTTTGGCTGGACTACACACACGTCTCGCCAGCACTTGATTGAGACTCTCACCTTATTTACTGCAGGTCACCAGGAAGTAATAACTTTCACTCTCTACAGTGTAGAATGATGTTTAAACTGACCAGGAAAGATGAGTCAGTGATTCCTAAGCAACAAGACATTTTTGCCTTGACTCTGATTTTAGAAAGACTCATTCCTAAATGGAGAGGGAGGGGTTTGTTGTGTTGTAATTATGTACTAAGGTTACAATAGTATTATAGTACTAATGTACAGTAGTAATGATTATAAAGGTATCGTGAGCATGTGGTGCTTCCTATACATTCCTTAAAACATCTAAACTTCTTTGTTCTGTAGGTATTTGTATGTTATATTTTTTTAATAAAGGAATTGAGACTCAGAAAAGCTAACAGCTAGGTGAGATTTGCATAATTTCAAATTCCAAATATACAAAGACAATAATTGATTTTTTTAATAGGCAAGTTCAAACACCTTTGTAAATGGGACATTCTACAAAGGTGGGTACAGATTGGTACAGAGCTTTGAAAATACTCATATAAGTATTAAATGATAATAATAGGATTTCACACTTTTATCAAGACATATAGAGTGAATAAAAAATTAGCCATGTGGCAATTTAACTCTGTTTATCAATAAAAGTGAAACTGGATGGTTTAAATACTACTGAAATTTGAACAAAAAAGTAACTACTTTTAGTTTATTTTGATTTGAACATGTATGCACAAAAGCTATAGGAAAAGGTACAGAAGCTTGTATTTGCAGTCACCACAGTCATTTTAGCTGCTAAGGTAGGCTGAAGAACTGTCCCCAGGTCTTCATCCATCATCTATTTCTCTCTCTCTGTCTCTGTCTTTGTCTCTCTCTGTCTCTGTCTCTCTGAGTTTTTTCTATCACAATGCCCTACTGTCTTTCTTCAGACCTCACCTTTCAGTTATGCCTTGGAACCTTGGCTACAGACTTGACAACTGATTTCTCGATTAATACGGTGTATGTAGAGGTAGCCATTGCACATGTACAGGGAGGCAAATTCTGTTGTACCTCTCTCACTGCCAGAGAACAAACTCCTTTGCTGTATGAGTCCTTCATGAAGGAAGAGATACAGGTGGAAGAGAGTTGTTGAGAATGATATACTAGCAGGTGAAAAATAAATAAATGCCTTGGTTTCAGTACCATAGATATTTTGGGGATGTTTATGCAGTAGTTAGAGCTGGCTGTTAAAATTTCCAGTGTCTGGCTTTCTTAATACATTTTCTTCTCTTGCCTGACTTGTGTCCATCTAGATTACGGTAGAACCTCAGCATGCTATATTATATCATACCATTTGCCTGTGGGAGTGTATGCCAATTTGGTCCTCCTGTTAGCCTATCTCAGAGAAGATGATAGCCACAGGGCTTAAGGAAATGGCTTTGAGAATCAAATAGCCCCACTCAGTAGACTCTGCTTCAGCTGTTTAAGCTTGGGCACATATATCTGCTCCAACCTTAATATTCTTTTTCTTAAAAATGTAAGCAACAGTTCTCTCTTTTGATCTCTCTCTCTCTCTCTCTCTCTCTCTCTCTCTCTCTCTCTCTCTCTATATATATATATATATATATATATATGTATTTGTATATATAGTGTTTCATCTTTGTATGATTTGGTAATATAGTAAGTTCTATTTACACCAGGTTCGCACAAAGGACACTTATGGAATTGTTTCTGTCTCCCATTTTCCTGTGTGACTACCCCAAATGCAGCATTCTCAATTGCTATGGAATTGATGAGATCTTAAACATTCTATTAGAGAAAATGCTAACTCACAGTAGGGGTGGGAGGTTCATGTTTTCCTTTTACTATGTTGAATTTTGCTTTTGCATTATGACAACTCTGAAGCTCAACTCTCCCAGAGGAAGCCTGACATTATATGTGTGCGTTCCATTTCGAGCTTCTCTGACTCCCTACTTCTGACTGCTTCTGTTTGCTTCATCTAACAAGAACATTAATCATTTTGTATGTTTTCTTCTACTGGGATATGATGGACATGATTATTCATATGCTGGAGTAAACAAATTCAGCTTGTTTTCTTCTGGGAGCCAATAAACCTAGAAGCTATTAATTTATGTTGGAGAATGGGAGTTTAGGAAGCTTTTCTTTTTTAATGATGCATTCCCTATAACTCTATTGCATTTCATCTGGGAAATAGCGGGAGAGTCCTCCTGTGGCTAATTTAACATCTGCTTTAGTGTGGAAAGGTCTTTTTATTTGTACATTTTATTTGTTACCATTAGTGAATTAATTTTGTTGCTTTTCTAAGGAAGAAGAATAATGTTAAATATCTTTCAAAGAATTAAAGAAAATGAAATTAAGTGAAAATTTCTGGTACAGCCAATGTGTAGGGATTTGGGATTGTGAACAGAGGGAACGTCATCATCTTCTACAGTGACATATTCTTGAGAGGTTTTATTTGAAATCTTCTAATATCAAAGATTGCATCTTCATGCAGCTGAAGAAGAAATCACAACTTTGTTTCTTGCAACATTTTCTACAAAGAAGCAAATAGTTGTTCCAGCTTCCAGGTAAGGCCATGTGATGTCAACAATAGGAAATATATTTTTTTTAAAGTTAAAATATGTTTGGGGGTAACATAGTTATTAGTTACACATCTTTGAAAAAGACATTCTCTGTGAGGCTTACTTTTTCTACCCATGTATCATTCATATATCACAAATTGTGAGACTAAACAGAAAAACTTCACAGCACCCTGGCTATCATCTGCATGTTTACACAAGACTTAGGTATTAATTTTTCTTCACTGTGTTGCCTTGAGTAAGGCACTCAAAAATCTGCAGCTTTCTTAACCACAACGAAAATAATTATTGTAAAACTTTGAGCCGTATGGAGTAGAAAAATATAAGGTGGCATAATTATCAATCAGATTACTAGCATGTCTCTTTTGAGGGACAGTGAAGTGGAATTATACTTTGCATGTTGCTCAGTGGATTTGTTTAAACCGTGCAATGCTTTTTAGCTTATGACACTGTGCCAACATCTCTTGCTATGGTTTGAGTATGAAAATTCACTATAGGCTCATGTGAATTACTGTGCATTACAAAGTTGTGATTTCTTCTTGTGAATGTAATTATCAGTTACAATTAAAAAATTTTTTTAGTTCTTTCCAAAGAATTCTTCATGTGATATCATCCACATGAACTTTTAGGAGGTGGTTACTGCAGAGGGACTTGAGGGTTTGTAGCTTCACCCTCTGTTCTGTCTGCACATAGATGCAATGTGACCAGCCACTTTCTACTCCTGCTGCCATTCCTTGACTTCTTCACCACATATGAGGATGGACTGCATTTTCTTCATTGTGAGCCTTAACAAGTCTTTCCTCCCTTAAATTGCTTCTTTTTGAGTATCTGGTTTCTATACTCTATTTATTTGGGGGCAATGTAATTATAAGTTACATTAAAAAAATATTTTCAGTTCTTCTCAAAGAACTCTGCAGGTGATATCATTCATTCTTTATTATGCACACCATTTTATTCATCTCTACACATCAGTCCTATTGTTGGCTTTGCTGTTAAATCTCATCTAGATCCCAGCAGGTACCAATATACTCTTTGTATTTTCATCATTGACAATTTTTAAGGAATTCGGGATTAAGACTAGAGGGAACATCATCATTTTTCACAGTACATAGTTTGGACAAGTTTTATTTTAAATCTTCTGGTAGCAAAAGATGAAGAAGAAGTAAAAAATCATAACTTTGTAATACATAATAAATATGTGGATTTGAAATGGTTTCTTTCAGTTGATATCTAATGCCTCTGACTTAATTATTTTTTCTGTTTTTAAAAGGTTTATTTATTTTTTATTACATTTTTCATACAATTTTTTTTTAGTTTTTCATTTTTTATTAAATATTTTCTCTATTTACATTTCAAATTTATCCCCCTTCCTCATTTCCCCTCCAAAAACTCCCCTATCTGATTCCCCTTCCCCCTGCTCACTAACCCACCCACTCCCACTTCTCTGTCCTGGTACTCTGGACATTACACTGGGTCATCGAGCCTTCACAAGTCCAAGGGCCTCTATACTCACTGATATCCCACAAGGCCATCCTCTGCTACATATATGGCTGAAGCCGTGGGTCCCTCCTTGTGTACTCTTTGGTTGGTGGTTTACTCCCTGGGAGCTCTGGGGTACTGGTTGGTTCATATTGTTGTTCCTCCTATGGGGCTGCAAACCCCTTCAGTTCCTTTTTTATCAGAGAAATTCTAGGAAAGCCAAGGAATAATTAAAATTCCAATTACATCATATCTTTACCACCAGTAGTTTTTCACTGTCTTTTTTTTTTTTTTTTTTTTTAATTTTGACGTTCTAGCAACTATAACATGTGACCACATTCTGGTTTTGATTTGCATTAATTATAAATTATTTTGAATATTTTCATTAGCTTATTGGCCATTTCTGTCTTCATTGTCTATTCAAATTCTTTGTTCAGTTTTAGATAGGATTATTGGTCTTTTTGTTACTCAGTAGATTGGTATAAATTTTCATATGTTTATGAAATAAATATTTCACTACATATATAATTTATTAATATTAATTATTATTATATTTTAATACATAAGAAAGTTATCCAAGTTTTACCTCTGCAGACCAATGAGGTTCATTTCTTACCATAATAAAACTTACTGAATATGTGTATGTTTTCTTAATTCCACAATGCCCCTGTTTTTGTCTAGGATTTGATGGCATTTATTATACTTTACAAATTGACTTGACTTGGGTTTAAATGTAACGTGGTTTATTAAGTTACATTTCTTGTCACTATCACCAGATACCCTACTGAATGCAATATCTGAGCAAAATAATTTATTTCAGCTCATGGTTTGAGAGGGGCGAGTCCTTGTAATAGGAAGGCATGGCAGAGTTTGAGGCAGTGGTCCAGCAATGAGAGGGAAGGCCATGCTGGCGCTCAGCTAGCTTTTTCCTTTTTCCTTTTGATTCTGCACCCACTGGTGATGCCTTCCAATTTAAGGAGAGATCTTCTTCCCTCAGTCATTCTTTTCTGGGAAGATCCACAGACTCCACCCTTGAAGGTGTGCCTCAGTCATGCTTCATGGATTTTTTAGTCTAAATGACTCAACAATCAAAATTAATAGTCACAGTAGTTAAATAGTTTGGCAAACAGTGTGTTCTGTAAACAACCCATTTTTTGATACCTCAGATGCTTTTTCTGTAAATATAAATACTCAATATCTTAGAAGAATGATAAGATAGGAAAGAATATTTTAAAAAGGGACATGTAGAAACTCAAGGCCAATCACATGAAGAAAAAGAAGCAGGGGGGTGTTTGTATCCTTTCTTATGTGGGGCATGGGATGATGTACAACTTCCAGGATTTCTTTACTTTGCTGAAACTTGAACTGTATAATTCACAGTATAATATCAATATAGTACCTGGCAGCCTTTACAGCTTAGCTGAGCATGTATGGTGTAGGCAGAATCCAGAAGTCACAACTGAATGTCACAGTAGAGCTGCTTTTGGTTCTTATAGGTATCCATGAGTGGGGTGGGATAAAAGAGGTGGGCATGGGGATTGAGCATTACTCTCTGTTTTCTTATCTGTAAGTAGAAATGGATAACTTACTTTCCACTAGAAATTGCTAATTCTCAGAGTGCCTGTGAAGAAGGTCCAGGCTGGAGTAATGGCTGAGGCTAGAATTGAAGAAGGTCGGCAGTGGAGGTGGTGCTGGAGTCTTTTCAGTTATTTCTGTTGCCACTCTCCCAAGAATCTCAGATGCTTTGGGCCCTTTCATGTCTAATTCTTCAGAGATACCTTCTTTGTATGAAGTTGGCCCAGGCCATTTGCCTACTTTATGTCAACTTGAAAGAGAAGGGAAAAAGCCAATCTCCACTGGCTTCTCTGAGAGAAAGCAGTAGAGGACTAGATAGAAATATGGCTCCAGCTCTAAGAGTCCTCAAATGATTCAGTCATGAAAGAGCTAGGCGAAGATATAAGTAAAATGATTTGGGACATTACAGGTAACTTCAAAGATGAATATCCCACTATAGGATTGTATATTTAGTAAGACAAGACTAATATTTTTGTAATCTTTCTACTTTGCTTCAATTTTCCCCTCTCTTGGAGCCTCCATAGTCCAGTAATTAGGCAATTGGTGGATCTACAGGTCAGCTTTCCTCTTTGTTACAGAAGACCCTTTTCTAGGAAATAATGCTGAATTGTGTTTGTAGGACTCATGATTTGCTGAGTCTTGTCTTGGTCACTGGTTACTATGATCCACTGTGGAGTTTGCCTGTGTTGTTTAAACTCAAAATATCACCCAGAAAATTTTGCGTGTTCTCTGGTTCAAGAGGCTGAATGATGTTCTCATTTTTCTCCATGGATAACTGCTACTTAATTATATAGAACCTAGTTCAACAGTCAACTCCTCTCTGAAGTTTCTCTTTCTCTTGAATATGCTTGCTTCTCTTAAGTGTCTATTTGTGTGTGTGTGTGTGTGTGTGTGTGTGTGTGCACGCGTGTGTGTATGTGCATGCATGATTTCCTTCTTTATATAATTAACTCCTTAAAGACTGATGGTAATTCACTAGTACTTCACTGCATTATCTTAGCCACCAACAGAATAAATGGCTTTTAATGCTCTTGCAATTCAGGGATATTAAATACCATGACTATTATGGAAGACGTTTCTGTCTATTGGACTGCACTTGACTTTGCTCAGATTCAGCAATTGAGATTTCTGCTTGCTATCCCTGCTGGGAGAGGCAGCCTATGGGTGCTTGCCAGCTCCTCCACTCTCAATCTGTTTTAGACTGTGCAAGCATCAGATTAATTTGGCAGTCCAAGGACAATTTCCCTCCAACGTATCTCCTAATTCTTCCTTTCTGTTTCCATGTAAACATTTGCACTTGCTGACACAACTTCTAGTTAGCATTTATTTCTCTTTTTACCAAATTAGGCTAGTTATTGCCTCATTTGCATACAAGACTCACTATTGGGAAAGTGTTCACAAATCACAATAATTAATACTTACTCTCACTCAATATCACCTATCTACAAAGCAATTTAAATTTATTAAGGAAGTCAACTAATTGGTAAACAAACACACACCACTGTGGTGCTGACAGAGAGTGGAAAATTGAGATGTGGTGGCGCTGAGTGATTTGTCTAAGCCATTCAGCAAATGAGTTGCAAAAAGAGTGTCTGTACTAGGCAGTTGTTGGCTCTCAGCCCCACATCTCGACTACTGGCACAGATCAGGCTACACAGACAGCAGAGGGCAATTAGCTATGCAAATCAGGTAATTACAGACATAAATACTCATTGCCTCTCGCCATGTCTGTTGGCCAGAGATGGCCCATTTAAAGCCAGGTCCTGAAGGGCTGTATTAAGCTCAGCAGGACTTGGTGGCTCCACCTGGATAGGAGAATAAATTATTATCTGGTGAATCTTTCTCACATATGGGCCATAGTAAGAATATCTGTGCTTTTCAAATCCAGTGTTGTTTTAAGTGAAGCTCTCATTAAGGTGTGAAATATCTGTCTCACCAGGGTTGGGGGGAAATGAGTAGTAAGTTCACCAGCCCATAGGTCATTTAAATTAAATAGTTGTTAATGCTTTCCACGAAAAGACATTTGAGTGAATGGAAAAGCATGATCTTCTTTTATGAGAGTATCAAGGAAGGCTGGTATATTTCAGGGGTGTTAAAACTCATCATTTCTCAAGAAAGCTCTGAGAAGTGTCATTATTTTTAGTTTATGAATGGAAGCCAAGGCAAACTCGGACATTTGCCAAGAACCCAGAATAGAAAGGAACTCCTGAAGGTTTAGATTTGGATCTGTGTGGTTTCAGATCACAGATACACCATTAAATGTGTTCGGAATGAAGACAACTCTCTGAGGCCAGAGACAGTACTTAAAAGACCTGTGTGACTATCACTACAGTATGTCCTACATCAGAATCAGAGCTGCAGCTTCTGCCACTTGCCAAGAGATGGTCACTGTCCCAGAGAGCACATGTCTTAAGTCATCACTTTTATGGGAGGAGATATAGGCCAAGAGCAGGTCAAAGCTACTGTGTGTCAGAGCAGAGACTCACACAATTCTTACCAGGCCTGTGCTCATGAACCTGCCAGTTGTACCACCCTCCTTTGTCTGAGAGCTATTCTCACAAGGTGTCAAAACCAGAGCTATTTTCTGATCTTGGAGTCTTTGGAAGGTTGGCTACTGCTTATCTGTGACAAGCACAAGGAAAAGAAGAAAACTCACCCCAGCAGGTAGGAATTTTGGACCCTGTAATTGAATGCCTTTCCTCTGAGAAGTGGCCTGATACCAAGACAAAGGGCTACAACTATAGAGACAAAGTGTCCAGGTAATAAGAGAGGCAAGGAAGGACTGAGAGGAAATGAAGGTAAAACATAGGTTGTACTGGTTCAGCACATTCATTCTGGTGAGGCCAGACTCAAGAATCCAGGGCAGAGCTGTACTGCAGCCTGGTACCCTGGCTGAACAGGTTTTAAATGGCAGAGGGCAGCATGAGATAGAGACCGGAGGTTGCCAGTACATTCTCTTTAGAAACCACCCTGGCTCTTGTATCCTCTCTCCTGGTACAAGAATTTTGTAATAGATAATCTGTGCTCTCGAATATTTTGCAACAACTGGCTTTGCAGTGGGGATGCCCAGTGCTGAGGGGGGTAGAAAATGTGATACAGCCAAGGCCTCATAGGTCAGAGTATGGGGGTTATCCATGTCTGCATACAGACCTGGGTCTGTAGCTCACAGGTCACATGTGTTGGGAAAAGTCAGTTAGGGAATCCAGTGCCAAACTGCAACAATAGTGACTTCTGTAAGATATTTCTTGAGAAATAAAAAGACTAATAAATAGAGCCCAGCAAACAATAAATACTCTCTGAAATTCTACAAACTCAGGAACCACCCTTTAAGTTACATGAGACCACATTTCTTCCTGGGGAAGATTTAATCAACATCTGCCTCTCCTTATGAAATTGAAAAAACAAAATGAAGAATAGTTCCCCCAAAGTTCAACCTGGGGAATCGATGAATTTACCGGGCTTTTTACCCAGGAAGAGTATGGGTGAGGTGTTGCTAGCCACAGTGTGAATGGCTCCAAAACAGCCACACTGGAAAGTCTTGGTTCCTCACCCCTTCTCTGAGGGAGTGTCAGCAGTCAGTAGCCCAGTTGTCATAGTCTCTTCTAAACAGTTGTAGATGAGCTGATGAAAATGACTGTTGTTTTAATGAGGTGGTACAGCATTTGTTGAAGTCTATATAGTTCACTGAGGGAATTATGCACAAACTAGGGCTGACTTCCAGGATTCTGGTCAACACAGTATTATCCTTGTTTATTCCTTTGAGCATAAGCTTTATGGGGGACAAAAAACTCTCTGCATCAACTTAACACTAAAGAAGTGCCTTAAATTGCACTTTTCTAGTGAAGCACAAGGCTGGCCCCTTGGAAATTGTCCTTAAAACACCTGGTTCTTTCTGGCATTTGTGTCTTCCTATGTCTCACTGTATGGCAGGAAGAAGGCAGCAAGTAAGAAACCAGGCAAAGATTTTGGGAAGGTACTGTGTTGACCATCCTGGAAGAAATGAAGCCTGGGTAGATCTCAACATCTTTTGGCTCTTTGCTTTTGGCATGGGTGTTACATCTGGGCTCTCAGTTGCTGGGCTGGTTTGAAAGTGGAGAGTATGTAAAAACCCCCAATACTGAAGGCCTGCATCCTCTTGGGTTTCAGCAGAACCTGGAATGAACCTTTAAAGCCCAGAAAGCAATCACATTTGAATAAAATCATGGCCACCCAGAAACAAATAAATAAAAAGAAGCAAACACACCTCTCAATGAGAACATCATATCTCACATTGGAGAACAGAGTGTCTCTTTGATCTTTCCTCTGCAGATAAATTTTTTTGTTATTAAGAAGATAAATAGTACACAATCAACACTTCAATCTGGATAATGTGGAAGGCAGCTGATTAATTTCAAATGAGAGAACTGTACTTGAATGAACTTACCCTGAAAGGAGAAGCTCATGGATCATGGAGAAAGAATCAGATTAAAATGGGCAAAGTTTGTAATAAAACTAAAGTATCCAGCACCTGGGAATTCAGCCAAGGAGAAGCCCAGAGCTTCAGTGTTTTATGAGAGAGAAAAAAGAGTTAGAAATTGTTATGTGATGGCTGTTTCTGTTAGGTGGAATCCTACTGGATGATAAGAATGTATATTCTTAACAATAGAGATATACCAGAAGATGCTCCATTATGTAATAAGGACACATGCTCTACTATGTTCATAGCAGCCTTATTTATAATAGAACCTGAAAAGAACCCAGATGTCTCTCAACAGAGGAATGGGTACAGAAAATGTGGTGCATTTACATAATGGAGTACTACTCAGCTATTAAAAACAATGATTTCATGAAATTTTTAGACAAATGGATGGAGCTAGAAAATATCATCCTGAGTGAGGTAGCCCAATCACAAAAGAACACACATGGTATGCACTCACTGATAAGTGTATATTAGCCCAGAAGCTTGGAATATCTAAGATAAAAATTCACAAACCTCATGAAGCTCAATAAGAAGGAAGACCAAAGTGTGGATAGTTCGGTCCTTCTTAGAAGGGGGAACAAATTACCCATGGAAGGAGTTACAGAGACAGAGTGGAGCAGAGACTGAAGGAGTGACCATCCAGAGACTGCCCCACCAGGGGATCCATCCCATATACAGTCACCAAACCCAGACACTATTGTGGAAGAAGCCTGTTATAACTGTCTCCTGAGAGGCTCTACCAGTGCCTGACAAATACAGAGGCGGTTGCTCGCAGCCAACCATTGTACTGAGCATAGGGAGCCCAATGGAGGAGCTAGAGAAAGGACACAAGGAGCTGAAGGGGTTTGCAGCTGCATAGGAGGAACAACAATATGAACTAACCAGTGCCCCCAGAGCCCCCTGGGACTAACCACCAACCAAAAAGTACACATGGTGGGACTCATGGTTCCAGCTGCATTTGTAGCAGAGTATGGCTTTATCAATCATCAACGGGAGGAGAGGCTCTTGGTCCTATAAAGGCTCTATGCCCCAGTGTAGGAGAATGCCAGGGCCAGGAAGCAAGAGTGGGTGGGTTGGTGAGCAGGGGGAGGGAGAAGGGAATAGGGTGTTTTCAGAGGGAAAACCAGGAAAGTATATATATATATATATATATATATATATATATATATATATATATATATATATATCAGTAGAGATATATTTGTATTTATTCATGAATTCAAACATTTCTTGAATATGCATGTACCATTTTTGTTTTTCTGCACATGTGTACATGTTAGGAATGTAAAATAGAATTTAATACAATATTCTCAAGTTATGTTACAGATCACTGTGGTGATGAATTGATCATGGCAGGGATACTGCAGGTACCACATATTTGGGGTGTTAGGTATTGATGTTTTTAACTTTGCATAGATTTAACTAATGTTCATATAGAGAATTCACTTTCAGTGGCTCTATACATTTATTGAAATATGCAAAGATTCTAGATATAACACTATAATTATCTCAGAAGATTGGTCTTTTTCCTCAAAAAAAAAAAATCAAGAAATAGTACCAAGTTACTTTGATGTACTGACCAGGTATCCCATAAAATGAAGAGAAATATATTTTTCACTCCAAATTGTTAAATACTCAACATAAACAAAACCACAGAGTCTGGGAGGTTTTTACCTCACTGAAGATGTCACCAAGTCCTCCCTCACAGGAGCCTGCCCTTGAAATATGGAACAGTTTCCACATTCACGGTCAAAAAAGGAAATGCATAAAGACTCTATATATCATCTTTATATATATGACCCATTAACTTTTAAAATCAGTTTCTTATATTTATTATTATTATTATTAATTATTATTATTTGAGAATAATTTCTTTTTTTTTTATATGACAAAATAAATTATAATAAGGTAAAACCAAAGCCACCATATTGAGGCTGGAAAAGGCAACCCAACAGAAGGAAACGAGTGTAGCAGCCTATCATTAGAGACATTATATGGCTGCTATTGCTGCTTTTTTGTAGACCAGCAGAATTTGGCTTCACCCTAGGTCTCTGGGCTCTATAGTCTCTGGGTCTCAATCACCCAAACAGTATCGGGTATGGGTTATGTCTTATGGAATGGGCTTTGAGTCAAACCAGAAGAAGGTTGGTGACTTAAAAGTTCTGTGCCGTCATTGCCCTAACATATCTTGTAGGTAGGACATGTCGTGGGTCAAAGGCTTTGTGAGGAGCTTGGTGCCTCGGATACCTCGTTAGAATTGCCTTCACATATTTGGGGGATTTTACACAGCACTAGATTTCTATACCATCTCTAAATGCCCCTCAACTCTCTGTCCTTATCCTTGTTTCCTGCTTCAACTCTGTGTCTTCTCCCCCTCCCCATCTGATAATCATATTTGCATCTTGATCTGCCCCCAGTTCACACATAACATTTATACCATTTTCCCCTCCTAGAGGAACTCATGTGCCTGCAGTCTCTCCCCAGACAGTATGCAGACCTAGGCTCTCTGGGTCTGTGAATTATATTTGGTTACCATTTAGTTAATGGCTAATATCCACTTACAAGTGAATATATGCCATATTTATCTATCTGGGCCTGCATTACTTACTCAGGATGTTTTTTACTAGTCCTATCAACTACCAGAATATCATCCGGAGTCATTTTATTGTAACTTTTTTTTTAAGACCAGTAGTATTTGATTTTATCCTGGGTCTCTGTGATCACTAGTCTTTGGTTCTAGGTCACAAAAAAGGTGTCAGGTATGGGTTTTGCCTGCTAATTTGCCTACAAATTTCATGTTGTTATTTTTAACAGCTGACTAATTTTCCATTGTTTAGATGTATTGTATTTTTAATTTATTGTTGTTGTTTTTCTTTGGTTATTATTATTATTATTATTATTATTATTATTATTAATCTCTGCATAATGTCTGGATGTAGGGCCCTGTATTTGTTCCCTTCTGCTTCAGGAGAAAGCTTCTCTAATGATGGCTGAGCAAGGCACTGATCTGTGAGGATAGCAGAATATAGTTGGGCATTGTCTTACTGCTGTATTCTTTTAGTAGAACAGTAGAATTTGATTTACCCTAGGTCTCTGGGCTTTCTTGTCTCAGATTTTTAGCCACACAATCAGTGTTGTGTCTGGGTTCTACTCCTTGGAATATGCTGACAGTCAAATCAGTTATTGGTTGGTTACATCTACAAAATTTTTGCCACCCTTGCACTAGTGTATCTTACCAGCATGACACCACTGCGAATCAAAGGGTTTGCTGCTTGGTTCATGTTTATATTTTTCCTTTGGCAGTGTGCAGAGAACCTTATTATAACAAAGATGCTAGCATGTAAAGGTGAAGACTCTTCGCAATCATCAGCTCAGTGTCTCCATGTTAAATGTAGATATTGACTTCATCAATGGGGCCTGGCTATCAATTTGTGGAGAGCAATCTATAGTCTTAGCAACAGGCTGGTTGTTTGGGGGTTCTCATAGCACCTCTTTAGTCAACAACTCAATTATATGTAACTATCTCAGTTTTTGGAAGTTTTCTTTGGTGACAAGAGATGACCACTCGGGTTCCAGCCTCCCTCATTTGATGATTCAGTTAGATCACCTTCATATAAATACATATCTTCTACAGCATTAGGTTTTTATATTACTCTTCAAATAACTCTTAATTTTAGTTGTCTCACTGCATATTCCCTCCTTCATTCTCTTTTTCCTTCCCATCTCCATCTTATTCTCCCATCTCAATACCTCCTATCCATCCATATCTATCCATTCTACTACCTTTCCTAGGGAGATCTATCTGTCCCTCATAATCCCTTATCTTTACATAACCTCCGTGCTTCTAAAAATTATAGATTTTATATCACTGACTTAATAGGTAATATCCAGATATAAGTGAATGTGTACATTATTTGTCTTTCTGTTTCTGGGTTACAGCACTCAGGTCAATATTTATCTAGTTCCAACCATTTACCTGTGAATTTTATTCATTCTTTTTTCTTGTCTTCTCTCTCTCTCTCTCTCTCTCTCTCTCTCTCTCTCTCTCTCTCTCTCTCTCTCTCTTCTTTCCTTTCTTTTTTTGTAGGGGCCAAATGAAATAAATAAATTACAATTTCTTATCCATTATTTTGTTGAGATATTTCTAATTTTTTGCAATTTCTAGCTATTATGAATAGAGGCACAATGAACATGGTCCATGTGGTAGTGATGAGGCATTCTTTGGGTATATGCCCAAGCGTGGTATATCTGGGTCTTGATGTAGTTTGATTCCCATTTTACTCAGGAACAGGCATACTGATTTCTACAGTGGCTGTCCAAATATGCACTCCCACCAGCAATGTATGAGTGTTCCCTTTAATCCACATCCTCACCAGCATGAGATGACACTTTTGTTATTAGTCTTAGCCATTATGATAGGTGTAAGATGGAACATCAAAGTAGTTTTGGATTTCCCTGATGGCTAAGTGTTTCTTAGTCATTTAAGTTTCTTCTACTAAGAATTTTAGATATGTACCCTATTTTTAATTGGTACATTTTATTTTCTTGTCATATAGTTTTTTGAGTTCTTTATCTATTTTGAATATTGGAGTTAGTAAAAACCTTTTCCCATTCTGTAGACTGCCAAGTTGGCTGAATGAAAGTCTTTTGTCTTATAGAAGTTTTCAGTTTCACAAGATCCGAATTATTAATTATTGATCTTAGTGCCTATGGTAATAATGTTTTGTTCACACAGTCTTTTCTGTGCTAGTGAGTTCAAGACTACTCTCTACTTTATCTTTTATCAAGATCAGTGTTCCTGGTTTTATGTAGAAAGTTTGGTCCATTTGGAGTTGATTTTTTTTTTTTTTTGCAAGATGATAAAAATGCATCTATTTGGATTCATCTACATGCAGCAGCTATCCAGTTTTACCAGCAACATTTGTTGAAGGCAAGGCACTGTATTTTTCCAGTGTGTTTTTTCTGGCTTCTTTATAAAATGTCAAATTCCATAGATGTGCAGACTCCCGTCTGGGTCGTCATTTCGATTCCACTGACCAACATGTTTATTGTTGTGCCAACATTATGCAGTTTGTTTGTTTGTTTTTAACTATAACTCTGTAGTGCAATTTTAGATCAGGGGTGTTGATACCCCCAGCAGCTCTTTTATTATTCAGGATTGTTTTAGCTATGCTGTGTGTATGTGTGTGTGTGTGTGTGTGTGTGTGTGTGTGTGTTTATATGAAGCTAGTGTTCATTTCCCATGTCAGCAGTTATAGAAAGCCCAATGATTAGTGATAAGGAGATATGAAAATAAGATGCTCTTTGTCTTTCATTGCCAACATTCAGAAACTGATAGAGAAAGAAGTAAGAGTTGAGCTTTATCTCTTGCCAGGTCTGTTGTGATTATATATGTGGGAACCCAGACATGTATTGAGACAGTGAACATAAAACCTACTCATGTGTATGTATGAACATTCTTTTCTTATGGAAGAAATCATTTATTTTTTTCTTACAATTCCAGGGTAAGAGTCCATTGGAGTAGAGAGGCCAAGGTTGCACGATCATAAAACATTTGGCCACATCACAATGACAGTCAAGAACAGAGTAAGACAAATGTATGCATGTTGCTTGAATGTGCTCAACTTTGTTTCTCCACTCATACACAGAATGGGATATCCAGCTTAGGGAATACTATCACCCAAAGTGGACTGGGTCTTACCACATCAATTAGCTTAATTAAGGCAGTCTCCTACAGATATGCCCCCAGGAAACCAATGTACACGATTCCTCAGTGAAACTCTTTTCTCAGGTGATTCCAGGTTGTTACAAGAAACCAGTTATTTCACCAAGTATGTCTGTGAACCCTTGAACGTCCAGCTTCTACCTCCAGAACCCCAGAATTATACTCTAGTGCAATTCTGTCCTATACCATGCTCCTGATAAATATTTTAAAGCCTGTCTGCCATGATGATAAATATTTCAAGTTCATTTTTGGTGTTACTAATGAGAAAAAAATGTGATTGTAGAAGAGAATGTCCTGAAAAATGGCTATAACAGTTGTTAAGTTTTGTTCATGTTTTTTTGTTTTGATTTGTTTTAAATGAAAGAACTTTATTTGCTTCAGTTACATTAATTTCTGTTATTTCT
>NC_034602.1:18807618-18816716 GCF_900095145.1 Mus pahari
TTCCAGTGCCTGGCAAACACAGAAGTGGATGCTCACAGTCAGCTATTGGATGGAAAACAGGGCCCCCAATGGAGGAGCTATAGAAAGTACCCAAGGAGCTGAAGGGGGATGCATCCCTGTAGGTGCAACAACACTATGAACATTCTTATAAGATAAATACCATGAGCAACATTAAACATAACATGACACAAATTTATAAGTGCTGTATTAGAGATAGCCCTAAGATTTCATGTCTATCTTTTCTTGAGCTTGTTAAGGTTGGTATTCCATTAACATCCATGGGAGAATATTTTGTGCATGGATTTACCAGTGAAACAGATGATAACTTGTCATTCCTGCTCCTGGAATTGTGGTAGCAGGTGATTTATAAAGTGCTTGCTAAAAGAGGATCTGGAAGATCTCCAACGAGGAATCATTCAGTCTTCTGACTTCTAACAGTGGCAGCTAGAAATCCCTAAGGCTAAACCTCAGATGTGCTCTGTTGTTCCTTGGAGGAAATAATGTAATTTTATTTTAGATGTTATTGTTTTCCGCACCTAATTACTGAGTTAGATTGACTTATTAAGGGAAATTAAGATATGTTTCACTGATGTAGTCTTCAACTTGATTAGTCACATATGAGTCAAGAGATCACAAGGACATATGGACTGTGATTGAACAGTGTAGTAATTTAACTTCATAAACTTGAAATATCCATATGTATGATTAAAATCAGGAGCAATGGAAGCAAGAACAATTTAGCATTTATGATGTGCCAGTCATAGTGCCCAGGATTTACAACCATTACCTCATTCTTGCCTCACAGTAATCTCAGTGAGAAAGCAATAGAACCACCATTTTGTCAGCAAGGTAATAGTGTGTCTGAGAGCACACACACACAGGTAGAGGAGTTTTATGTTGAATTTAGACTGGTGTTTTTAGAATGAAAGCTTGTGCTACTCGCAAATCAAATTGATATAGGTCTCAATTATAGGTTTTGAGATCCTCAAATGTATACTTTTTGTTTGGAAAACAAAATTAGAAAGATACAATAGAAGAGAGAGACATGCTAATATACTTGGAAAGGGGGAGTTTATATTATTGATAATAAGTTTAAGATACCAAATATATATAACATTTTAAGATTAATTGTTATTTCACCATAAATAGTTTGAAAAGCTGTATTCCAGATCCAAAATGTGATTACAGATTAACTGCAAAAATTGTGTAGAATGCAGTAGGGATTTGACCTAATTAGTAACAAATGTTTTGAGTATTTTAAAATGACTTAAAGATAGTACAATGTTGTGTCATAGTTTTCATAAATATTGATCATCTTAACATCTTGATTCTTAAGTAGTATAACTTGTAAGATATTAAACTTCAAGAAAAAGTTGAGAATAGGTCACTTTAAATACATTAAAATAAGGCAACCAGCAGTACTAAGGTGATATATTTTAAATATTCATCAATAAAGAGTTTTACAACTAAGGAGAAGACAAATTTGGTAAGATCAATATAAAATTAAAAATGGCTAATCTTTAGAGTAAATGCAAAAAGATTTTAATAATATTCTGTATAGGACTACTTTTTATTTTTAAGAAATTGAAGTGACTCAAAAAATTTATACGTATTTGCAGGGGGTTAGAGTGTAATAATTTGAGAAGTAAATGCAATGTGTAATGAACCAATAAATATTAACTAATGTTTTATCATCCATCATTTATCATCTTTGTGTTGGAATCTCTGTTCTAATTATTTTGAAGTTTATACCAAACTGTTGTAGGCTGGGAGGGAACATCAGAACAATTCTGATACCCCTGTATTTTGGTATCTGCTATATTGAGCCCTACACTTTATCAGTCATAAGAGGAAGAGGAGTCAGGGGAGCTTCTCAGAAGAGTCGTGGTGTAGCTGGGACAAATGGCTGAATAATCAATCCTGCTGCAGAGACTTCTTGGGTTGTTCATAGTAGATGTTCTTCATTCCCACTGCTATTACTACAATGTGGTTCTATGGACCAACCAAATGTGCAGTTATTTGTCATATTTTCTGCTTGGTGATGGGAAGACTGCATGTCAGTGCTGGAAGAGCTCACTCAGCTTCTCTGTTAGCCACTACATTTCTAATTCTTGGGAAGTACATGCACTGCTAAGCTAAGAAGGGCATCCAACCAACATCCCCAGAGCTTTACTTTCTGACTCCAGGGAACTGGGGTTGTGTCAATTAATAATCTAGGGGAAATTTTGTCATTCTCTTTGCTTATTTATTTATTTATTTATTTATTTATTTATTTATTTAGTGAACCAAAAGGAATGTGGTCAGGAACCAGATGAGAAGTACCGGAATTGCTTAATAGACTGCACTGTTGAAGACTATCAGGTAGTATTTATGGACTTCCTTCTATTTCTTTTCTAACATTACTACAGAAAAATGGGAAAGCATCAGCCCTGCAGATTTATTTTCCTGTGGGGATGCCTGTCTGCTGACTATACAGAATAGAAAGGAAAGGAAGAGAATTAAGGCAAAGAGACACTAATGGGAAGGTTGTCTCAGTGGAAGGAATTGTACTTAGGCATCTTTTTGTCATTTTACTAGAATTATTTGAGTCATGTTTGAAACAACAAATGCATATGGCCTCTGCCAGAATTTCTGGGTAATTTTATCTTTGACATCGATGATATTTCAACTACTTCAAATTTCTCTGCTTCTCACCAAACAACCTCATTATAGTTCTCTTCTTAGGAATATAAAAGCTTTTGGACCCCACAAACACATGGAAAATGAAAAAATATCAGAAGGAAATGACATGCCATGGTGACTAGTGGCACATTTAGCCTTGCCTTCTGGGGAAAGGTCTTTATCTCAGTCTAGTTTTTTACACTGTGACTAGATGACACAGGCTGGGTGATGTACTAAGATGTCTGTGGCTGGAGGTCCAGAACATGATGTCAGCATCTGTTAAGCTCAGAGTAAGGACTTTTACTGCTTTAACCTATTGTTTGAGTGTAGGAGAGCGATTGGCAACAGTCTCAGTGGAAACACAGCATAGTGATAGACACTGATGCCTCTTACAAAGGGCTCTCACCCAATATTGACCACGATGAACTTGCCTATGTGAAGCTGAGGAGCAGGAATCTATACAATTAAGCATCAATCCAGAGTGAACAGAGAAGAGAATCCTGTGGATGTAGAAAGGGTGGGCAGAAGGAATCAATTAGAATTCTGACAGGGCCATAACTAAAGCTCTCCTCAGAACCTTGTGAACTAGGCAATGTCAATATCTCTTGACAGAGAAAACATGAATTTCATCTCAGAATCCCTTCAAAAGGATACCATTTATTTAGTTACTGTTTGAGTACTTGTTTATAGGGATTCCTGGCATTAAGGGAAAGTAATGTGCCCTATACCAAGCCACCCTTTTAACTGTAATGTCTTTGCTACAAATTTGTTTTGAGTCAGATTTTCTGTTTTTAGCAAAAAAAAGTTTGTTCCTTTGATAAAAACTAATTTAGAAGCCAAAAGCTTAAGATTGAATATATATTACGCTAATTCCAAATGATATCCCAGTGATTCTAAACAAATATTTGATATGTGATATTTCCTGGGGACATATGAACAAGAAGTACCTAGTCTTTCCAAATAGGAGACCAATGATAGACTAAATAATGATTCTATGGAATCTAACTTGGAGAACCAATGAGTTTGCTGGTGTCATTTACAGGAGTAAATGGGATTACTTATAGAAGCACGGGGGACCAAAGGCAGCTCTGTCACTGAAAAGCCAAAATCAGCATGGATAATGTCTTATAGACATCACTGCACAAGTTTTAAGCATTTTTTCTAATCTAAGTCTCCTTTTTTTCTGCAACATTGATTATATTCTTGATGAGGGGCTTTGTGAATCTTAAAAGTTTCAGGAACTTCCTGGGACTTTTGAATTGCTTTTTCCGGAGTCTTTAGGTTTTATTTACTTCTGAATCCCAAGGATCCTTCTTCCAGGATGAAATGTTTCAATTTGTGGCAAATTGCTACACAGAATTTTTTTGTTTTGTCACCATATAGTAAATCACAGTGGCATACACTACCACACTGCCTGCTATGGGCAGAAAAAGGCACACGCAGATTCTAATTTGGCTGTTTGCTTCAAGTGCTGAGGAGGTTCAGCAGTGCCTCCACTGAGACAGACTTTTATTATGGTGTTTGCACAACAAATTTTTCATGCTAATCATTAACAGATTTTTATGCTTCTGTCAAATTCTCATTCAAATATTGTTTAACACACTAAACTTTTGGATAACACAAAAATGAAGAAAAGCATCAACTTATGTCTCTCATATAGCACTGCACAGATAAAAACAATTAAAATGCGTATGCAATCCTCAAATATCACAGAAGAGCATATAATTTAAACAAAGGTTTATATATCTAAAGCCAGATGGTAATAATTCTGTTTGTTTTAAAAATTATTTTTATAGTAAAAATTATAGCCATATAATGGTGTCGTGTTTTTTACACACACACACACACACACACACACACACACACACGCACATGCACACACACACATGCACACACACATGCACATGCACACACACATGCACATGCACACACACATGCACATACACATAAAACCACATAAAATATGGAGTAAATAGTTTTATGTAATTAACATGACTTTTATCTGAAATACATATCATTCATTCTTCTTACCGTGCTCCGCTTACACTGAAGAACACTCTCAGCTTTTTTAAGTTCAACAGGTTAGATTCCATGTATATTTGACACCATGTAATATTTTGTGTATGTGTGGGAGGTGTTATATGGCTTCTTTCATTGGACAGGATGCTGTCCATATTTATATATGTTGTCACAAGTATCATCTCTCATTTCCCTCTTTAAGGCCAAATAGTATTTTTCTCCCTTCCTTGCTGTGTCTCTGGGTGTAAGTACCACATTTGCCTCATCCATTTGTTGATTGACACAATTTAGGTAGATTCTATAAATTGATGTTTGAACATAGGGATCTAACATCCAACATGGTCAAAACAGTTAATAATATTGTTGTGATGAAATAATAGGTTTTGTGTGTCCACATCACACATGAATGCAAACATGTCCAAACATACTCACAAATGGTCAGTGTGAGTGGTGGTGAGATATTTACCACTTTGTAGTAGCTATCAGACAGTGAGTATACATAATTAAATTAGGGCTGTAAACCTTTACTGTGAACAGATTTTGTCAGTTTACATTTTAAGTACAATGATTCAATTACTTATTGTATTGCATCAGATTTTCTAACTTGATGGGGAGACCACATCTGGAAAAATCAACAAGGTTGAAAACTTCCAGGAAAATGCTAAAAGACTCAATAATCAGGCTGAGACCTGCATGGTTTTGAGATTGCCTTAACTTGGGTAATGAGAGAAGGAAGAGAAGACACACACACACACACACACACACACACACACACACAAGTGTATGTACAGAAAAATTTAGACACATCAACAGCAGTCAGTAACTCAACATGTCTAATGTATACTGCTGAGCAGGAGGCAGGATAATTGTATGCAGCTAAACAAGGAGAGGGCAGATTTAGCTGATCTTGTTAGATGGTCTCTACACAGTAACAGTCTCAGGGTGTAAACTTCTGGGAGGAGGGCTCTGCAGTCATACTTTCTACACACACTGTCAATAACCACACACTGATCCGGGCAAAGCCCTGTGAGCTTTAGTTCGGGAAAGCTTTACTGTGTCTACTGGTCTCAGGCACTGGGGTCCCTGACAAGGCTGTGTTAATGCCTGCAATACACACTTACTCAGGACTACATCTGTTCGCCACTTTGTCTAGTGCTGCAGAACATGGAACATAGGAATGATCTCAGGTGTGCAAACGCTGACTTGTCTTCATGACTACTTGATTTGGGTGGTGGTTTGAATCAAAATTGCACCCATAAATCTATAGAGAGTGACAGCATTAGGAAGTATGGTCTTGTTGGAGTAGGTATGGCAATGTTGGAGGAAGTGTCTTACTTGAAGATGGGCTTTGAGGCTTCAGATGCAAAGCCGGCCCCAGTGTTGCTCTCTCTTCCTGCTACCTGTGGATCCAGATGTAGCTCTTAGCTACCTCCCCAGCACCATATCTGCCTGCATGTCACCATGCTTCTGGCTATGATGACACTCCTGATCTATAAGCTAACCCCAATGAAGTGTTTTCCTTTGTAAGAATTGCCGTGGTCATGTTGTCTTTTCACATTAACAGAATGCCTAACAAAGACAACTGGGATCTCTAGTTTGACTCCTGGAGACATCCATTATGCTGCTCTTGATGGGGCAGTGCAAGAGCAGGTTCACTCACTTCAGAACTCAAATTTGTTACCATTGTTTGCTACTCAGCCAAGCATTGATTTTTCTCTTTTCCAGAGGAGGAAACTAAAAGTTAGAAACCCATCTTGTCATAAACCTAACTCACAATAGAACTATTTAGACTGCACCCCTTGAAGCTATTCTTATCATCACAATTATCTATTCCCCCATCCCTTAAAAGTGGATTTTTAACATGTAGTCATTCCAGTGCCCTGGTGAGGGCCTTCAGTGGACCAAAAGTAATAGTCTTAATCCCACGTCTGTGAACCTGGATTAATCAGGCTGCTATGGCTTCAGGGCTCTGATTCAGATTTTTTTTTTTTAATGTGTGAGCTAGTATGGAAGCATGGCCTCATAATTTACATGGCTGAGTTAAAAGTGTAGGAGATTGTAGTGTTTTATTTTAATTTTATTCTACAGAATATGCTCCTCTGAGAATTCTTCAAGGCCTAATGAACCTGCACAAATAAGCTATTTCATGTAGGCTATTGCTGAAAACAATATCTTTCCTTTATTCTTTAAACTTTAATTTGAATTTTGATGTGATTTTATTAATTCAAATATATCTGTTGCTTTCATCCCTGATTTGTCCACAAATGTATCTATGCTACATTATTTTAATGACTGTGTATCTAATTATGGTCTCGTCTTTTTACAATGGCCGGGTCCACTAAGTCAAATAAAAATGAGCTCTTGAAGATCTCGATCCCTCTTTTCTTTTCCCCTCCTTACCTCTCTCCTATCTATCTCCTTTTACCAAAACTCAACTTGTCCTTGGCTTTAGAAATCTATATGCCTTAAGCATCTATTTCTGGAGCTTTTACATTTCAATCATCAAAATATCAAATATAGTTTTCATGTTCCAATTCCAAATTATTGAAAGGAGGAACTGATTTTCTCAGCTTTGTTCACAGTAACCTGCGGTATAGTTATCTATAGCCTAATCAGCAGGTGTGGAAGGAGAATGTTTCCTTGTAGGCTATGGCAACTGACTTCATGGAGCATGTGAGCAATAATGACACCCAGCAAAGAGGATATGTGTCAGGCCAGTGTCAGTACTATATTCTAGGTGGACATTTTCTTATGATTAAGCATCTTTACAAATATTCATGAGATAAAAGAATTACAGGAATAATGGAAAGTGATTTGAAGTGGAAATCTACGTGCATGAAGGTAATATGGAAACACACATACATATGCACACACACATACATTCACACAAATAAATACACACACAAACACACACACACAGTGAGAGAGAGAGAGAGAGAGAGAGAGAGAGAGAGAGAGAGAGAGAGAGAGAGGAGAAGGAAACAAACAAGGTCAATATCCAGTGTTACTACAAAGAAACATAATTCATATCAAACTATTGTATGGATATGGTATTACTCTTTGTCTACCTGTCTAGATATCTCTGGGTATTTGATGGTCAACTTAATCTATTTTCTAACTTTTATTTCTCTATTCTGTTATTTATCCAACTCACTCTTTTACACACATTCTAGTATCTAATAATTTCTTTACATCTATTAACCAATTTATCTATAATTTATCTAATCTATTTATCTATCTACTACCTACCGTTTATCTAATCTATCTATTATTTATCTAATTACTCTTCTATTTTTCTATCATATATTATCACTGGGTTTGACTTCATTGATTTGTTTCCTTCACCTTAATAAAGGGTTGTCTTCAATTCACAACAGATAGAATTGTGTGATGTTAGTTTTTCTGTACATAGGGGAGAGTGATGTTCAGTGAACTTCAGGCCTGAATGTCTCTTACAGATGCATACAGACCACTGAATACTGTGATGTAATTTGAGCTCCATCCCCTGTTACTGTGCCTTTCTTCCACTGTTCTGGACTCTTAGTGTTGGTGACTGAAAGTCTCTTCAGTGGTGTCAATGGATGATTTTTCTATTCACAATCTGAAGGACTGTTTGTTAATATCAAAGGCAGCATCTAAAGCAGACAAATTGCAAGTTGGATTAATATCTTATATGTTTTTGTTTGTTCAGTAGTTGGTTAAGAATTCCTCAGTGGCTACATATTTGTACAGTCTTATGAACGTCCTTTGCCATGCACATTTCATTTATATGTAATTTCGTTATTTGTCTTAGACTTTATAGTTAGTGGCAGTGAAGGTAAACTACTATTTTAAGTTCCAAGATTTTGCACAACATCTATAGTTTTAATTTATAAAATATTTTAAAAATATTAACCCAACCAATACTGATCCTTTTAAATTATTATTTTATATTTTAAAAGGTTTGCTCATTAATGAATAAATCTGATTTTAGAAGAACCAGAAACTATAAGGAAACCAGGAGAAAAATATAAGCACTATAATTTTACTGTCCATGGTAATCACTGTAAATAGCATGATGAATCTTTCTCATTTTTTAAAAATTTTATGTGGGCATATGTACATTTCATTTTCAGATAATGGGATCATATGATATATTTAATTTGATTTTGTAACCTTCTTTTTTTTATTATTATTTTCTTTATTTGCTATCCCGAAAGTTCCCTATACCACCCCCCGCCCCTGCTCCCCTACCCACCCACTTCCACTACTTGGCCCTGGCCTTCACCTGTGCTGGGTCATGTAAAGTTTACAAGACCAAGGGACCTCTCTTCCCAATGATGGCTGATTAGGCCATCTTCTGCTACATATACAGCTAGAGACTCAAGCACAGGGGGTGCTGGTTAGTTCATATTGTTGTTCCACCTACAGGGTTGCAG
>NC_034602.1:18816983-18834791 GCF_900095145.1 Mus pahari
TCTTTTGTGATTGGGTTACCTCACTAAGGATGATATCCTCCAGATACATCCATTTGCCCAAGAATTTCATAAATTCATTGTTTTTAATAGCCGAGTAGTACTCCATTGTGTAAATGTACCACATTTTCTGTATCCATTCCTCTATTGAGGGACATCTGGGTTCTTTCCAGCTTCTGGCCCGAAATATGTAGAGAGATGCACACAACCAACTATTGAACTGATCACAAGGTCCCCAATGGAGGAGTTAGAGAACGGACTGAAGGATTTTGCAACCCCATAAGAAGAACAACAATTTCAACCATCCAGGTCTCCCAGGGCCTAAAACACTAACCAAGGGGTACACATGGAGGGGTCGATGGCTCCAGCTGTATATATAGCAGAGGATGGCCTTGTCAGACATCAATGGGAGAAGAGGCCCTTGGTCCTGTGAAGGCTCAATGCTCCAGACAAGGGTGGGGAGGTGGGAGGGGGCACACCCGTATAGAAGCAGGAAGAGGGAGGATAGGATAGGGGCTTTCTGGAGGCAGAAATCTGGAAAGGGCATAACATTTGAAATATAATATATAAAATATCCAATAAAAATGACTAAGCAAAAAAAAAAAATTAGAGTTTCCTTTCCCTGTACTCCTCCAAGGTCCTCTCCATCTCTTCTCACCTCCAGATCTACTCCCTTCCTGTTTCATTAAAACAGAATGGGTTTCTAAGAGATAGCAACCAAACCTGATAAAATAGAATAAGATGAACCAAAATGATCTGGTTGATGTTGTAAATCACAATGCAACAGGAATAAGAGTCCCAAGACACATGAGTCAGAGACCCACTTGTTCTCAGAGTCAGGAGGTCTATAAAAATATGAAAGCCAATAACTATAATATATAAACAAAGGACCTGGTACAGACCCATCTAGACCCAGAGCTTGCTGCTCCAGTTTTTGTGATCTCATGTGCTGCTTGCTTAGTTAATTCAGAGGGCTTTGTTCTCCTGGTATCCTTCATTCCCCTGGGTCTTACATTCTTTCTGCCCCTTCTTCCCAAGTATTTCCTGAACTCTGAGGGGAGGGATTTTATGGAGACCTTCTATTTAAATTCTCTCTTCACATAATGTCTGGATGGGGGTCTCTGCATCTGTTCCTATCTGTTGTAGTATGTAGCCTCTTTGATGATGACTGGATAAGGTATTAATTTCTATGTAGGGAAGAGTATCATTAGGAATCATTTTACTGATTTTCTTTCAGACCATACTGGTTGACTTTACCCTAACTCTCTGGATTATCTAGTCTCTAGTTCTTGGCTACCCAAGCAGTGTCTGGTGTAAGTTCCTTCTCATGAAGCAGGCCTTAGGTTAAAGTAGACATTGGTTGGCTTCCCCCATAAGTTCTGTGCCACCCTTGACTTAGCATATTAAGCAGACTGGACAGATTGTAGGCCAGTGGTTTTCTGGCTGAGTTGATGTCCACATTTCTGTTTCTATGCCCGCAAAATATTTATTTACTTGTATTGTATGTGCATGAGTGTTTTTCTTGCATGCATGTTTGCATACCATGTTCATGCATAGTGCTCATGGAGGACAGAAGGCATTGAATTCCTTGGAACTGAACATCGTTGATAGCCACTATGTGAGTGTCATTTTGAGCTGCTGTGTGAATTCTGGTAATTAAACCTAGGTCGTCTGTAAGAAGCAAGTGCTCTTCCACATAGGTCCATCTCTCTAGTTCATTAATAGTATTCATAAAATTATTATACTATGATAGCTATGATTACTCAATCACAAGAGATTTCTTAAAATTGGTTCTCAATGAATCTAATATACACCAATATAAAACCAATGGGTTTTACTGCAACTATATATATTACATTTTGAATGTATCTTATATCCATGCAGTTTTGGCTGTATATAAATAATACTGGCTGCCTAGCTTGTTATTAACTTCCTTTAAATGCTAAAAACACTGGAAAGCCTGAAGCACTTGTTTCTCTCTTTCATGAACTGAAACCAACTGCTGAGGTCTCCATCAAAAAAGGAGAATCACGTGTCTAAATCAAATGCGGCACACTGAATAAGACAAAGGGGCATCCTAAATCTGTGAAACAAAGGGGCACAGAAAAATAATTGACTATAAAGATTCTATCCCAGAACAAATTCAAGAACTAATCTGGGAAATGGTGCTATCTTAGGAGCCTATGCATCAGCTCTGACTGTTATGGACATCTGAGGCAGCGCTACCACATTTTGAAGTAGTCTGTTGTAGCTGCACACCAGAGTACAACTCTCCGCTTATAGGTTGCATGCCCACAAAAGGTAGGTGTGTGAAGCTTCAGTTTGATGGTGCTAGAGGCAGATGTGCTTTTGTTAGTATGAGAATAAACGCTCCTCTAGGTACTTACATTAGCAGAGACTTCCTGTGCTCCATCCAGAGTTGTCCAGGTGTTGAGAATGCAGCTGAAATTTTCAGTATTCCTTGGAGGTTGATGGGCCCATTAAATATTGAACATATGAGTTATTGTCATGCAAAAAGAAATCTCAATATCAGTCTTTACATAAGTGAGAAAAGTCCGTAAAGAATTAATCTGCTTCTATTGTATGTGACATTAGCTGATGTGAATACAAGGGTACTACATACGGTAAAGCATGGCCTATGCTTATTCTGTAAACCACACAAGGCTTGATTTGTAAACAATTTCATTAAAACAAACAAAAACAAAAACAAAATATCGTCCTCTACGAACTTGTCTGACAGTGGTGGCACACGCCTTTATTCTCAGCACTTGGGAGGCAGAGGCAGGCAGATTTCTGAGTTCGAGGATGCCTGGACTACAGAGTGAGTTTCAGGATAGTCAGGCCTACATAGAGAAACCCTGTCTCGAAAAAACCAAAACATTATTTAATAAAAATAAATGGATATAATTCTTATGTATCCTCAAATCAACAGACAACACTTCATGTCAAACAAATATGTAGAAAAAAAAAAGAAAAAAATGGGTAGAGAGAAAGCCTTAATCAACTATGTAAATTGAGTCTTAACTCAATTTGAATAGAAATAATCTTTTAGAGAAACTAATCAGTAACCCTTGATACGAAAATAAGAGACAATACAAAAGGCGATTTTAGAAAATGTAAGGAAATAAAAGTAAGCTATGTTACATATAATGTGAATATAATACAGCTCATTCCAGGAAACTATTTACAAAAGTAAAGAAACAGTTCAAAAGATATAAAAGATGAACCTAAAGAAACATGTACAAAAATAAATAAACCTCTAAAAGTGTTTAGAACAGGAATGACCAACTCTTTGCAAAAGAAGCAAAAAATACATGCAATTGCAAATACAACAATAAATGTTGAGAAATCATGACATATACATCATAAGATGATCTACCTGATGAATTACACTCTAAAAACATGGGTAGATCTCACACACATAGTAATCAGGTAGAGAAGCAGACATAAACATGTTTATAAGCCCTGGGTCACATTGTGCACCAGGAGGAGTTGATCTAAGGAAAAGCCTATATTCTCCTAAAGAGACAATGATGGCCTCCTGTGGGAATCATAAAGGAAGGCTACAACCACAGGAACATGCTGAACAACCCAGACTAAACATTGCTCTAGTCATTGAATCTGTAGTTTAAAAGAGATTGAGGGTTCTCCACCAAAAAGCTCTAGGGCTCACAAGCCTAGAATCTGGTTGGGGGCTTTAGAAAAGATGACTCAGTGGTGGATAGCAATTCTATTTTGTCAGGGAAACCTATTTTGGAGGGAACCTTGTGGGGCAATGGGCTATGCACAGACAGCTTGGTCTCCAGTCGAGCTACGGTCTTGAATTCCATGGGACCCGTGGGTGATAATTTCCACCTACATGGGACAGCAGGCATTCCCTCATGTCTCCTGGACCCCTGGCTCCTGTTGAAGTTACTGCCTCCACAGCCCCCACAAGAGAAGTGTGTGGCTAGCAGTCACATACACAATGTCCCAAGCTTCTGGCCTTCTGGATAGACTCCTCCTCACAGTTACCTAGTAAAAGCAAGATAACACAGCCCACTATAAGAGGGGCTGCTTGGCTCCTCCTTGCTCTCTTAAGCTTTTAATTTCCTTACTCTCTCTCTCTAAGCTTTTACCACTCTCTCTCTAAGCCTTCACCTTTCTTTCCTAACTCTCTCTTTCCCTTGCCCCTTCTCTCCTCTTGGCCATGGCCAGTCTCTCTCTCTCTCTCTCTCTCTCTCTCTCTCTCTCTCTTTCTCTCTCTCCCTTTTCTCTTTCCCTCTGCCCTTCTACAATAAAGCTCTAAAACCATAGACTGTTTCTGTTCATCAAGGCCTGCCGTGCTTGGACGATGGGATAGGCTTTATTCTAATGAGCTGCTTCTAACCTCCTGCCAGAAGGCCTTCCTGTGCTCCAACCACAGACTGGACTAAAACTTATCACCTGCATGGGAACCACCCAGCATCCCCTCTCTCCTGCTGACCTCTCTTCCTTTCCCCTCAAGGGCCGAGTGTTGCCCAGGCATGCCTATTCTGTTCTCAGCTCCTCCACCTATCCAGCATAGGATGCCGGAGACTGAGAACCTGGTACCGGGGGCTGACCCTTGTCCATCCCCTGCTGTGTGGGGTCAGTGGCTTCATACAGCTAGATACCCACCAGGGGCCATGTGGAAAGTGTCCAGCAGTCCTCCCATGACCGCCTACCCAGACCACAGGAACTCTGGTCAGACTCGGGGCTCTCCCCCCCTTCCCCTACACCCACAGCCCCATAGAACCTGATTTTAAAAATTGATCTACATTGAGGGCCTGAGATCAAGGAACAACTGCAAGTCAAGGAGCCTAAATTTGGCATGTCATAGCCTAGGATTAGAGGCAGATGTGGGAAGTAGTTGAGGAGAGCAGGGACGCCAGAATCATTCTTCACAGATGCAGAACAAAGAGTTTATATATTTATATGAGGGCTCATACAAGGAAAGGTAGGCAAAATGATTCTGAGCAAGAAGAATACTAAAGGAGATATCACCATGACAGATTTCAAGTTAGATTACAGAGATATATTAATAAAAACAGCATGGTACTAGCATATAAAAAGGCATGTAGAAGGTTCAAACATAGGTTCACTCAATTATTGTCTGATTTTTGACATAAAGAATAAAAACATACATTGGTGAAATGATGCTAGAAAATTGGATTTCAGCATGTGAAAAATAAAATTAGATCTTTATCTCTTGCCTTCGACAAAAGTCAAACCTCACACATCAAGGACCTCAACAGCTGGCCCAATATCTTGAAATTACTAGAAGAAAAGGCAGTGAGTTATCCTGGTTTCTGTTCAATTACTGTGAAGGTAGAGGTGACTACAAGGAAACATCTGAACACAACAGGGCTGTAACATGTATGAGCTCTTATCAGTTGAAACAACATGTACAAACCTGTGCCATCCAAAGCCAGACCAAATTGCATCATGGAAATGAGAGATGAATGCACAATTCCACCCTAGCTTTATAGTGATTATGAACATATTCTGTAAGTGTGGGTCATCATTAAGTTGACTAGTCTCTACTGGAAAACCAGGCATCCAAAAAACATTTTGGACAGTGTAAATTGGTCTTCAAATGTTTAAAAAACAATTGGGTGCATAGAGAAGAGCGAAGAGTTTTTTTGGGGGGGGATACATGTTATCAAAACACACAAAACTTAGAACTGTTAAAAAAAAACCCTAATATTAAAAATTAAAGAAAATGACCACAGTGTTGATAAAGATTTGTGGAAGAGGCATATAAACTGCTAGGAGGAAAGCAATGGTATATCCAGTATACAAATCAGTTTGAATGTCCCTCCAAAACCTAACAATAGAGATACCATATGAACTGGGCTATCACACTTCTTGTATACTGGAAAGACTCTGGAAGTTAGCATTCTGTAGAAATGTTCGCATACTCATGTTTATTCTTGAGATGTTTATAATACCTAGGAAATGGAAATTTCTTGGATGCCTACCAATAGATGAATAGGTAAAGAAAATGTAGGTTTGAAGGTCAAAATGGTACAATTATATTATAATCTTTAAAATAGAAATAATTAAATTTCAGGGTTGGAGAGAGAATTTGGAGTAAGGAAAGGAAAAAGAAAATGATATAATTATATTATCCAAAAATAAAAGTAATAAAAAACAAATGTGTATATAGCCACAGTTGTTTTTTATTTTTCACATAGAAACTGAAATCATGATATGTCACATGAAACTGATGACCCTGGAGAACAGTATCTTAATGAATATAAAGTCAACTTAGAAAGACAAATATTGCGCATTTTGTCTAGTATGTGGAATCTAAATTTGTGTGTGTATGTAGCTGTGTCCTGAAAATAGAAAAAGATGCATGAAAGGAAAGCAAGAGATTTGAGGGGAGGCTAAGGGGAAGAGAGAGAAGGCAACAGAATAAATGTGGTCTGAAATTGAATTGTGACTATTTGGGCAGCGGAAGGAAACCAGGAAGAGGGAATCAAGGGGAATGAAACAATGGAGGATGATACAGGGGGGTTATGACTAAGAACAAACATAATCAGTATTGCTATACCCACTCCAGTAGTGACAGGCCTAGAAACCTGGATGCAGTCCAGAGGCGAAAAGTTCATGGAAACTTAGTCACCTGGAACCATGGCCTCTCATATAATGAATACTCCAAACTTGTCCTTGCAAATGGATCTGTGTGCTTTCTTTCAGTATTGATTTATTGTAGGTGCCTCCAAGCAATGACTTACCAAATACCTAAGCAAAATTGAACTTTGCTTCCTGACCTTCACCAATGCCCTAGGTAGTCCTTGAGCCGACCCTGGGCTTGGAATTCAGTAAGAATGTTACCTATTCAGTAACATTCAGAATTACTTCTAGTATTGTAAGAGAGATAGTGAAAGAAGTCAGGCATTACTGTCTACTACATAGAGTTAGAAATCTCAGGGCAAGCTTAGCAAAATAAGTTTAGAATTCTTATTATAGTTATGTATGGCAGACTACATTATTTATTAGTAGAAAGTCCCCTCACACAATCTCTTACAATAAAAGCCGAGCTACTCACATATACAGGAATTTACAATGGTTTAGGAAGTAGATTGGGCTGTGATTTGAGGAGAAACTAGAATATTGCATTATTCATGAGAAAGCTAGCTAGAGCGGAACTCCCTAAATAGAACTATGGCTTGGGTGTGAAAGCCCATGCCCCAGGAGTGTAAAGACCTCACACCTGGCTTCTAAGAATATGGCTGACCTTAGATAGGGCTGACTTTGTTTTATTGCCCAGTTCCTGCCAGTATTTATATTTGCATTCCTCTGTTTTATTTAATAGTCATTAAGCATTCGATAACCTCATTGTACCTTGCCGATGTGTCACCTAACTTCTCTATTTTCTTCTGTATTAAAATTTTGATGTTTGATTTGACAAATTACATTCAGATACACACTCTCTCTGAGTCCATGTCTTTTTGTCACCCACGCCAACTTCTTGCTCGCCTGTAAACAGAACCCCCCGATTTCTTCCCCAGATTGAAGGAGGATGACTGAGGGCAGTCTGTTGCACAATATATATGAAAGTGCCACAATGAACGATATATTTTAGTCCAAAGATAAATAAAATAATAAAAAAATAAAAATAACAAAAAAGTGGGTTTTTTTTTGTTTTTGTTTTTGTTTTTACTTTGATGCTAGTAATGTGGATCTCTTAGTGACTTTCATTATTATTGCCTATTCTCAATATGAACTTTTTTTTTCTTCTGCTGTGGACTTCTCCGAAGAAGAGAGGTAGCATATGGAAGTTACCCAACTATTCCTAGAGGAATTTAAATGCTAACAAAATTTAATCATTTTGGATGCAGTCTCTGTAGGTTCATTTCCTCATTGGCACATCAGATGACTTGCTAAGTGTCAAACTGAACTTTCAGTCCAATGAAGTGGCAGTTTTGCAGTTCCACTCATACAGTAACAGCACTTTCTCTCCTAATTTGCAAGGCTAGAAATCTTATTACTCACTGTTTGAAGGTAAATACTTTAGAACTATTGATATGTGGAAATGGTTCTTACAAATCTCTGGTATAAATTATGGTATAACCATGATCTATCAATAATCAAAAAATCCAAGCATCAAGCAGATAGTTCAAATAACACCCAATCATCAACATACCCAAGAGATCACTTTATGCCTGGAGATTTTTTTCATCACAGAGTGAGCAAATACTGAAGCAATAGGAGCTTTAGCAGCTGCAGATTCAGTGTGTGCCAATCGGCAGTTGTTTGGGTACTGTGAAAATTATTAGCACTTGTTCTATAGTTAGAAGGCAATTTTGCAAAAACCTAGGAAGTAATTTTATACTTACATGGATTTTAAAGCTGGAATGTTGCTAGGAAAGCACACTGGGCCAACATTTACATCAAATTGACTCTTAAAAGTATATGGAGAGACTAAATGTCACTTTCATTTTAGAAACTGTAACCAGGCTTTGACTTTAGAAGATAAAAGGAAGTTTTCTTTCCATACATAGTTGGTATATGAGTATATTAAGCAAAGTCACAAAGAGCAAGTTCTTCTAGTAATAAGTGAGCAATACGCTCCTTGTGCACAATTTTAAGACTGTGTAAGTTTAAAGTAAAATAAAAGTCAACTGCATTTTTCTTTCTTGTAAATGGTTATGATTATTTTCCCAAAGTTGAAATCATTGAGGGGGTTCATTCTTAATCTTTATTTCCAAGCAACTTTTAATTATATTGTTCCCTACATTTATTGCTTTTCTTGTGTTTATTTCCTCTGGAATGACCTAAAACTTCATATTTTCCTTCTAGTCCTTCTACAACTCTATGTTAAGTGAGTGCTTGAATCAGGCGTATGTTACCATGCCCAGCTATTATTATTTGTTTTAAAACATATACTTGACCATGATCTCTGGTTGCACATCGAATTTATTCTATAGTTTAGCCATCCCTATGTGGCAGTGACCTGCTTTTTTATTCTTATTTACAAATGTAGTAAATGTTACCAATGTGAATAATACTTAAAAATTAGTTTTTCCCTAGAAGAAAAATAAATTATTGAGTGAGGAATTATCTTTATTTTAAGTTCTTGAAATATATTCTGGAACTAGTTTGCAGAAGATAATAAATATTAGTTATAATTATTGTGAATTTTATTCACTGTTAATTTATTGTAGATTAATATAGTCAGTAGGTAGAAAGTTCTTTAAATCTCTGATCTTGACACAAACCAAAAAAGTTTCTTTTTCTATCTATATTCCTTTGGACTACTCCATAAGAATCGTATGATCACATTTGATTAGGATGATGAACATTCATCCAATCATTTCAGGATAAACTAGCCTTTGTTTTGGAATGAACTGGGGATACTGATGCCTTCAAACAGCCAAGTATTTGGAAACTAGTGCCTGAAATAAGCTCTTTCCATGTCTTAAATCAGATCCTGAGGCAGGATTGGGGTCAGCATGATCTAGGGGAAGCCTATGATACACACTTTGACCTGCTTTGAACTGAATGTAAAGGGACCCCACAGGCTCCAGGTTTGAGCATGGATTTCCTTCTGGTGGTGCTGTTGGGAGAGAGTAGAACCTTTGGAATCTTTGTAAGTGAGACCAGGCTCTGGCTCTCGTTTGTACTCTGCTTCTTCACTGTAAGACATGGTAACTTTCCTCTCATGCTCCCTCTTCTGTGGGTGTTTCCAGCTGCCACGTCTTCCTCATCACAAGGGGTTAAGATCTTGGAATCTGTGAGCCAAAATAAACTCTACATTGCTTCTGGCATTTATTTAGCTACAATGACCTGCATTCTTGATGGAGATCAATCAATCCATCCATCCTATTTTCCCCATTCAATAACGCCTTAATGAGAAACTCCTGAAATGACTTTTCTGTGATTTAAAAATTCAAACAAAGTGATTATCTACAGATATATTTATTACTTAGAGAATGTATTTATTATGTATAGCAATTTGAATAAGAATGTCCTACATATGCTTAGATATCTGAACACTTGGGCCTCAGTGGTGCTGTTTGGATAGATAGGTTTATGAGACATAGGTTTTCTCCAGGAAGTATGTCACTATGGGCAGACTTTGAGAGTAAAAATGTCCCTACCACTTCCAGCTTGTCCTCTCTGTTTGTGTTTACAGGTCGATTGAGCTTCTGGTTTCTGGTTTCTGCAGTCACGCCTGTGCTCACTGTCATTAATTCTTCCATCTAGAACTGTAAACCTAAATAAACTCTTCCTTCTGAAGTTACCATAGTATTTTATCAAGGTGACAGAACTAATGGAGTACGTAACAGTTTATAACACAGTTCAGGGATTGGCAGCCCCCTGCCTCTTCATGCCATCTCTTTTAACCTATAGGCCTGTCCTTAAATTGACTTTTAAAAATGCTCTGGGACTAATTCTGCATTTAATAAATATTTACTGAATTAATGATTGATTGATTCTGTGCACATATAGTGGATTTCCTGTCAAAGCCTCAAGAGCCTCAAAATATCTGTGTATGAGTTAGATAAAGGTTACTTTCCTATCAACATATGCTAGGTAGAGCCAGTATAAATAAGCACAGGTATACTGGGAGGCAGTCTCTACACAGTTATGTTGGGTGATGATTTCTCTTAATGTCACAGATACAGAGGCTGTGTGTAGCATCTGGAATTTGTGAAGAGATAAGAAATAGGCCATGTACTCCTCAGCCTTTGCTTGTCTCCCGGTTCTCCTAGTTCTCCCTTGGGCACATTGTCTTGAACCTTTCAACTGACGCTACATATACTCCATGCTTCCTGGTGTTAAGTCCTGACCTTTGCCCCTCACCCAGTTCTGTTGAAATTTTCATAGCAGGATTAGGCACACCCAGTATTTTTAGAGCATTTAAATCCCATTTTCACTTCAGTTTGTGTGCAAACACTAACACCCAAAAGAAAAGATTCCTTTAAACATTTCTAAATGTAAATCTAACAGATTCTTGGTTTAGAATTTCCAGCTAGCAAGTTATACAAATCCAAGTTCTTGCAATATGCCCCAACATCAGTATTTGAATCATGGATCATGTCAAGTTTATGGTATGAAGGTTAGACTAAGGCTCTATATTTTGTTGCTCATGTTTAACTCATGACTCATGACCAGAAGCTGCTGCATTAAAATGAACTATAAAAAGACCGTAAGAGAGTTCACAAATTAGCCACTCCAGGGCAGGAGAGATGGCTCAGTGATTAACAGCATGTGTTGTTCTTGTAGAGGTCCCTAACTCTGTAGACAGCACCAGTTTTGGCAGCTCACAATGGCCTCTAGCTCCATCTCCCTGGGGTCTGATGCCTTGCTCTGCATTCTATAGGCATTACCCACACAAGTGCAGCCCACCACTACAAATTCAAATATATTTTTAAAATCTATAAGCAAATGAAACCAGCCATTCCTTGTAGAATGCAACATGTATGTGCCCTAAACAGGCTTATAATATTGAGAAGCAAAGTGAAACACCAGAATTGATAAATGTGTGGAGATTGGTGTTCCTGAAAACAACCCATTAGTATTTACTTAATTTTGATGCTAAACTAAGAACTGGCTACAGTCCTGTAACTTTCCAGCATTGGGGGAACACTGTAACCTCTACTTTCCTGGAGTCTTCTGCTACAGACTGAGGGGACATGCCAGGATACATGCATTTCTGGAGTCTGCAGATGTTTTTGTGGATACTCCAACAATGGGCCCCGCTAATGTTCACCAGATTCTCTTCTAGGCATTCATATGTGTGGTTCACTGAAGGAATTGTTTTAGCCAGGGCATATAAAAGGTGGAATCAGAACATCCTTCTCTTTTTTTCAAGATCTTCATGGAATTGTTCATACCTAACACTTCTGTTTACCCAGTGTTAATATAGGCAAGGTCTATTTTTCATTCCTCCATGAGCTTATGGAAGACTGCTGCCTCATGCAGGCTCCTCAGTAGTCTTCTATTGTTTCCTGTGTAGATGCCAGCAAGGATCTCCTCCAATATGGCTTCAGAGGATGCTTCTGTTCCTCATAGTCATATGAGCATTTTGACTGGCTCTACATGCTGGTCATGTGAATCCAATGTTTCTCCTGACAAAGGTGAAATAGGTTGTCAGCTATGAGGTATAACTATCACTGGAGGATATTCCAAAGTGACATCTGCCTAAGGGAAAGTTTGTCATGCATATGAATGTATATCTAGGACACTATAGAGAGTGGAAACTCTGTAAGAAAAAGTGACCTGCGTTCTTTAGGTGTATTCTGCAAACAAGACTTATACAGTGAGGGGCTTCTTTGTCACAATAGTTCAGCCAGATCTAGGGCTTCAGCTTATTGCCCAGTGGCTGTAGAATTCCTGAGCATCTCTCCATATTGCTGTTGGAGTTAGCTCTGAGATATGCACACCCTCTCTATTTTTTAATATCTCTTTCATTTCTTGACCAAAGTAGAATTATCCTTTATAAATGCAAGTAGATCTTGTGGCTATATTGCTGAAAGTTTTTTTTTTATTGATATCTGAGATGTATATCTGCAACTTTTATGCAGCACCATGTACCTCGTCAGTCAGGCAGGTTGAGACTTGGATGAAATTCAGGATGATGACGGGGGAAAAAAATGTGTGACTCTGTCCATACTGCTGTGACTGGAGCACAATGAGCACAGGGAACTTTACTCATGGAGACGCGGCCCTTGCAAGGTGGGAGGTACCAAGAAGGATAATCCTAGAGACAAAAAGACCCTTCTGGTTTTAAAGCAGGTATTCCTATGAAATTTCCTTTACAGACTCTTTTTACCCTGTGACTTCAACCTCATTCTGCCTGTTCCAATGTTCTGTTTTCAATATAGTAACACTCTATTCTATCTCAGTCTCCCTTGTTTATTATTTTTTTATAACTTGAAATGCTCTTTTATAACCTCTACAGAATCTACTTACACTTGGAGACTTGGCCTTGTGAATCTTTAATCATGTTTTCTGTCTGAAAGTCATTCCTTTATGGTTCCACATGGGGTACATCAGTTGCTTCTGTTATTCTTAATATCTAATATTTACGTAATAGACAATTTTCTGTTGGTTAGCTGTGTCTCTCCTTTTCACTCATTCACTGGGAGTTCCTTCAGGATGATACACAATTTCATTCATTGTCTGCCCCCTCTTAATGAGTCTTTGGGATTCCAGACCCATGGCTCTATTTCCCCTTCTCATTCTCTTCTGCATGGACTTATTTCAATTTGTGTCACCCCTCAGTCCTGTTGTTCTGGTGGTTGTGATGCTAAACCACTTCCTGACTTTAAAAGCATATGAGTAGCATCTCTCTTTAACACCTTTACACCATCATCACAAAGGTACCGAAGATATTTTATTTCAAAATTAGGGTGGTCTAGTCTCCTTATTTGCCCCACAATTTCCTGATATCAGCTCTGACAAGACAGAGATTACTTCAGAATCTCAGGAGAGCCAGAGTATTCAGTCCCTTAAGTCTGAGGTAAGTCCCAGTGGCAGGGAGTTATATGCTTTAGCATTTGTTCTCTGTAAAGCATCGTGACATGGGGGTGGAGGAAATGCTCAGGAAATGTTTCTGGAATGAAAGGACTAACTGGAAAATACTGAGCTGATGCAAACAGATATGACTCAAGCAATGTTTGCATGTCACAGATTCTGGGGGTGGTTTTCCCAGCAGCCCTCCTGTGTGCAGCTGGAGCTGAGGAACCCTTTCACCTAGAATCAAGCATTTCAATGTTAATGACAGGATGGTATGATTCCCACGAAAGGGAGAACACTGGTGCTGAGTAAGCTGGATATTTGTATCTTCTTGATCCTGAGCAGAAAGCTAAGAGAACAACAAAGATGCTCTGGGGACATAGGCTCCTCCTGTTTCTGTCTCTGTCTTGGTTATTATTCATTTCTTGCCTTGCTACTGATTTCATTTATTTTCCTTTAGATTTGTGGTAATATAATTCCAACAGATACTTTCCTACTCCCTGGTGGTTCCTATAACCTATAAAATACAATAATTACTTGTTGATGTTTCTAGCTTTCTAGTTTGAGGCTATGTGTTCAATGTCATAGTGTGTTCTGTGAGAAGCTCAGGTTGTTTTCTTATAACATATGCATGCACCTGCACACTGCTTTTTTTATTTCAACCACTTGCCAAGTAACTAAATATTAGCTGATGCTTATTCCGAGCAAAGAGTTGTCCTTAGCTAAGTCCCTTCTGAAAACTGGTGTTACAAGTTCTTAGTTCAGGTTGCTTTGGCAACCAGAGCTGTGTGGAAGAGTTGTGATGGAGAGTTGATGCCAGAAATTGTGTGTGTGTGTGTGTGTTTGTGTGTGTGTGTGTGTGTGTGTATGTGTGTGGTCAAAATGTCACATGGGAGAAACTAATCTCAGATTAGAGAAATCATCTTGTAGAAAATGGACCTGAAGGGATGGGCAGAGTGACAATATAGGCACGAAGAGCTAGAAGAGATAAGGGAAGTCACTATGCTCAGGTCAGAGGGATGGCAGTAGATCTTGAAAGAAACTCTAATAGCCTGAAAGATAAGAGTACATAAACACCTGCTTATTCATGTGCAAGAAAGGTACCATGGTATGTATTACTACCACACATTCTTGTGGCACATCAGACAACCTGGAAAAGTTCAGAGGCATGGGGTATCTTCCACATGATCTGACATTACTAAGCTTTAGTATATCACCCATTAGAGTGGATAGAATCAGCCTAAACTGTCTCAGATTTTACAATCATGAAATGCCTGATTTAATTTTTGAAATATTTTCATTTTTGTTTTATAAGTATAAATCATTAACTAGAAGAAAAGTTAGAGTGATGCTGAATTTCAAAGGAGGGTTTTTTCCTTTCCTTTGTAATTTCAGGAGGAGAAAACTTCACAGAAAAGTCTATGAGGTATCTGGAGAGGAACTCATTGGACTAGTGGGGTTGGGTTTGGTTGACACAGTGATGTCTTTACCTACTGCAGACTCATAAAAGTAGGTCAGGGAGCTCAAGGGTATCACTTGTCAATAACTAGAAGTTTGTATTTTATATACTTAACAGTTTTCTATCACTGTGATGAGTACCTGAAAGAAACAATTTATATCTTTCAATCTATCCTATCTATCTCATCTATCTCATCTATCTATCTATCTATCTATCTATCTATCTATCTATCTATCTATTAATAAAGAAGAAAACTAAAAGTTATTTTAGTAATGTGAATGAAAGTCAAATAGGTATAATGAATTTTGACAAAAAATTTAAAAGGCAATAATAACGCAGCCTAAAATTGATTTACTATATCACTGTAGAATTATTATTATTTCATTTTCAAATTTTAGAGCATTTCATTGAGTACTGTATTTACATTATAGCCTCTTGATTGTTGTTTATCTATCTCTTGTCAAGGTCTGTCAGCTTTCTTTCAAGCTCATCACTTCTTTAATTATAAGCACTAAATATACATATATATATATACACATATATTCATAGATAATATCCTTGTCTTTAGATCAGTTTGCTATTGACTTTTATGTGATCTGAGAACTTAATTTTCTTTTGACACGAATACAACTCTGGTCTTCTACATCCATCATTTTGCTATATAAGGATTAAACTATTTAAGTCTGAAAATATATAATAAATTTTATGTCTCTAAATTTACATAGTATGTTTCTCATAATTATAAACCATGTGGTAGAACTGCATTGTATTGATTATTACAAGGGAGTAGTTTTGTAGTTTCCATGAAAATATTCTATCATTTTTTTGTGAGGCTTAAACATCTATAGGTTTTTGTGCCACCAAAATCCTGGAACCCAAGTTTTTTCCATCCTGAGAGACAATGTTCACATTCTCTGAAGATCTTATGGAGAAACTACCTAGATTTTTGGTGGGCATGGAACATTATTCTACATGTAACACATTTTACTGATGGAAGCCAGATGATTGTATCAACAAAGCAGGCACAATACACTCATTTCTGTGTGTACATGCATTTTTGAATGGATATCAATTCAATACAATATATATTGATAGTAACAAAGGTGATGATGTCATAGAGGGCAAAATAAGAAACAAAACTCAAGACAAGTCTATTGGAAGAAGTGACATCCGAGAAAAGGGTCAAGGAATCCTGTTTTCCACTAAGGAGGCACAGCACTGTTCATACTGTGAGTGCAGGACATGACTGGAACTAGCCCTGCTGAGATGAGAATTCATGAGCCATCGAATTTGACTCCATGTGGTTTTCATTCTGTTTTCATAACAATACTGTCCAATGCTACACAGCCACAACATTGTTTTCAATACAGAAAGATGTGATGTCTTTTGTCATTTGCTCCTTTCCCGAGTTTAGAATAATTTCTGCATCTAGAGAACGTTAGTAAATACTTGTTGAATCAAAGAGTTCACATTGAATTTGTGCGAGTGTTGATTCAACAGGGGCATTGTTGGAGATATTTTCAAATGTATTTCCATATATTTCCATATTCTTGTTCTTTATTTTGCCTTGGAGGCCTCACTTCCATCCAAGCAGTGAGCTTTAGAGAAAGAAGATACACCTGCTAAATCAATAAATTCTTTCCCCAGTTTGACTGTCAAGATAGATTTCTTTGGTCTAAATCTATATTGAGATAATAAGGATTGTAAATCAAGCTTTGCAAGGACAAATTGGCTCTTCAGTAAAATTGAGAAAGAGAGAGAGAGAAAGTGAGAGAAAACAGAGAGAGAGAGAGAGAGAGAGAGAGAGAGAGAGAGAGAGAGAGAGAGAGAGATTTCATGTTTCTTAGCATGTTAAAAACCAAACATGTAATGGGGTTTTGTCTCAATGGTATAGCCTTTGCATGCCAATATGCATACTCCAAGAGTTCTATCTCCAGCATACCAACTCGTCTAACACACCATCAAACATGGGGGATTTATATCATATTAGTTTTCTTTTTTTTCTAGAAATGCAGAGGTGATGCTCAAAAAGATGTTGATCTATTCTGCTGAAGATGTGGAAGTGGATGAGGAAGAGAAACAAAGGTAAAGAAGGAGACAACACAATTTGAACAAGAAATCTTTCCAGTCTGATCAGTCCAGGCTTGCATGATGGTGAGGAGGAAGGAGACATAGCTGGCGCTGGAAGTATGCTTTGTCTTCTACGAAGTGGAACCTGTGTGTTGAAAGACAGTAGAGTGTTTAGAAACACACCGACAGACATAAAGAGAGAGGAGAGCATCAGAATTGTTGCTGTGTTGGTGGGTGGACAGTTGGAATACCTTAGAGCAACCCTCCTTAGAACAGTACACATCAATGTCTTTTAGTGATATTCAAACCCTTTAGCACAGATTTCTAGATCCAACACTGAGGTTTTTTTTACTTAAGGACAAATATTTACCGACAATGTCTCAAGGACTGAATACTTGGGTGTCTAGTGGAGAAGGGTGCTTTCTTGTACCCAGAATATAAAGAGTCAGCAACTTTGGTAGCAGTCAGCAAATGGAATCTGTTGGGCCATTTCTGGAACCTTCTTCTCCTCCTGTGTCATGCAAAGGATGTGGATATCCCTGTACATACACTTGAAAGCTCCAAGGTCAGCAGACCAGCGAAGCTTGAGAACAAAATTAAAATGGATGATTCGGGAACGTAAAGGGAATACTGAGGCAGAAAAAAGTCAATATTGAAGAACAGAAATATAAGTTATGCATTTTAACAAACAAATATAAGACTCAGGTAAGAGAGATGTTATTTTGTAAACAAACTGAAGTTTCTTTCTTTCTTTCTTTCTTTCTTTCTTTCTTTCTTTCTTTCTTTCTTTCTTTCTTTCTTTCTTT
>NC_034602.1:18834921-18845697 GCF_900095145.1 Mus pahari
ACTCAGAAATCCGCCTGCCTCTGCCTCCCAAGTGCTGGGATTAAAGGTGTGCGCCACTATGCCTGGCTCAAAACAGAGGTTTCTTAATTGTGCTTGCACTCTGGAGGTAGACACCTATGTTTACTAAGATGTTGTGTTAACATATATTGTACTCATTGTACATTCAGAAGAAAAACAGTTTTCAAATTTCAATCACAACTCATTTTTCACACAAGAGCTCATCCACTAAATTGTTTAAAAAATAAAATAAATTTTAGGAACAATTAAGAAACCTCTGTTTGTTAATTGTTCCTAAAATTTATTGTTCCTAAAGTAAAACATCGGTGTCTACCTCCAGACTGCAAGCTTTTTGAGAATAGGAACATTATCTATCTTCTTTATTTGAGTAGGTACACAACAGATATTTGAACCATAATATTTTTCAAAAGGGAAAGAAGGACAAAAGATAAACAGAATTGGCCAGAAATGATACAAAAATATAAATAGGACTCATCAATTAAATTATTCCCCAGCATAGCCAGAAAGGTTTGTGTCACATTAACTGTAAACGAAGGTCAGAATGCAGTGTGCTTGACATGGAGGGAAGCTTCACCAGGAAAAGCAGTATAATCGGCTGAAAATTTTACTGAGAGGGTTTAGGGTTTTGTTGCTGTTGTTGTTGTTGTTTGTTTTTTGTTTTTTTTCTCACTTCATGCTTTTACTAAACCCACCTTTTTATTGTTGTAAAGTCCTTGATGAAAGATTCTATGCAAGCCATTTCATTACACACAAGTACACGTGAAAGAATGCAGCTCTAACCTGTAACAGCAGGATCACAGTAACGTGGAATTAGAACTTAAGGGCTATACCAAGCCACGATTGCATGATGCATGCTAAGGCTGGTGAAGGTAAATGAAAAGTCCAAACTCTCTCAACATCATCACTTCCTCCAGCAGCAATGACCAGGATGTAGAAGGCTGACAGCCATGAACAACCGAGGGAAGACTATCCTGTCAAAACACCTTTTTTTTTTCTTTTAATTTTGAAATTTCTTTAATTAATTAATTAGTTAATTAATTAATTAATTATTTTTACAGTCCAGATTTTATTCTCCCTGTCCACCCTCCAACTGTTCCATGTTCCATAAAATTTCATTTTTAATTTTAACATTTTGAGAATTCCACATACAAATACACTATGCATCACAGCATTTATATTTCTTTTCCCCTTACATCTATTTATATTTAAATTGTAGTTCCTAACTCATGTGTTTAGGACTGACCACTTGCGAATGAATAATCTATCCAGATGATTGACATTAGAGAAAAGACCTTCTCCTTCTCTTAGCAGCCATTGACTGCCTGGAGTTCTTAATTTACAGGTAGATCCTTGCGAATGTTCGCCCATTCGTGTTGGCGCATTGTCAGGTGCAATCATTATGCAGGAGTTGTTTAGGTAACCTAATTACTGAAAAAAATCATGAATTCAGCATCTTATGTTTAGAAAGCCCCGTTTTAAGAACATGTTCTCTTATAATCTTTTCACCTATTCTGCAAAGTTACCTGAGCCTAAGATATAGGAGATACATTACTGATGTAGAAATTGGGGTTAGGCATCTTATGGACATTTCTCTGTGTTGTGACAAATGGTAATTTTCTGTAAATTGTTTTTGATAAGGAACTGTGAACTATTTATTTATGAATATAAGGATAAATATTTAGAAATTAATTAGAAGTTATATTGATTTAGGAAAATAGCTGTAATAAGTTCTCCTGCAGAGTTTATGGCCTCTCTAGCCATGGGTATTTGGGTAGGTAGATCAATGGAACAGAAAAAGAGACCCAAATCTAGTCACACATAGTTATACCCATCTCAAATTTGACAAAGTTATCAAAAATACAAGATGGAGTAATAATAGTATCACTAACAAATGGTGCTGGAAAAACTATATGTGCACATATATAAGAATGAATTTGGATCCACATCTATCAACTGGAAGAAAATCAACTCTAATTAGGTAAATGACCTTAATGTGAAAACTGTTAGATAGAAACACAGTCAAGTCGTAAGTGCAAGAAAGGACTTCCTGTATAGGAGGCCATTTGCCCCAGAATTCAGGACGAGAAATAAATGGGGCCTCATTAAAAAATTAAAACCTTCTGTACAGCAAAAGAAAGAGTGAATTTAGTGTAAAGGCAGCCTGAAAATTATCAAAGACTTTCTTGTTCATCTATATATAAAATAAGTGACTAATATCAAGAATAAAGAAAAATACAAAGAATCAAGAAAACATAGTGTCTAATTAAAAGTAAGCTGTATATCTAAACAGAGAATTCCCAACAGTATAAATAATAAGAAACATCTTTTAAAATATACTCTTAGCAATAAGGAAAATACAAATTAAGACTACTATGAAATTTCATTCTAGCTCAGTCAGAATGGCTAAGATTAAGAACAAACAAACTAGAAAATAAATGCTGGTAAGGGATTAGGGAAGGTGGAAGTACAAATTGTGACAATGACCATAGATGCCACTGTAGAGATTTTCTCAAAAAGGCTAAAATCAGATCTGCTTAGCTGTACTACTCATTAGCACATACTTCAAGGGCACCATACCCTACTACAGAGACAGTCATTGGATTCTGTGTATTGCTGCTCTATTCACATAATGTAGGGAATGGAGTGGCCTAGGCCAAAATTTACAGATAGGAATAATCAACTTGTAAATATTTATCCTTATGTTCACAGATAAGTGTAACTCTTACTTCCTTATCAAAGGACCTTCTTTTTATAGCAAATTACAACTAGTCACAACACAGAGAGTATGCTTATCCTGCCATTCACCTAATGAATGGCAATGAAACTGTAGTCCATATCAACAGTGAATTCTATTCTCTTCAGTTTAGAAAAATGAAATCATGAAATTTCAAGATAGGTGGATGGAACATCACCTATCTTTCTTGTTTAGTTGCATATGAAATGAATGGCTAATATCAAGACTATATAAAAAATACAGTGAATCAAGAGAACAAACGATCTAATAAAAATAAGCTGCATATCTGAAATAACTCAGACCCACAAAACCCCCCACACAATCATAACTCAGAATACTTAGATATGAAAATATATTTTTTTATCTAATAAAAAAATAAAGAAAGAAAGAAAATATAACCTGGAATAACTGTAGAAGTCAGGAAGGTAGGAAGGGCCAAGGTATGAGGGGAAGAGAAGGATCTATAGAGAGGAGGGATAGTGGACATAGGGGCTATGAAAGGGTAAGGGGGAGGACTTAGCAGAAAGAGGAAAAGGAATACAATGTAGAGGAAGGGGCAAGACAAAATAACACTAAGAATGTTTGAAAACGTTATAGGGAAACCTATTTTACAAGAATACATACAAATACACCCTCTCACTCTCCTGCTGTCTCTGTCTCTCTGTCTTTGTCTCTGTCAGTTTCTATGTCTCTCTGTCTGTCTGTAATATAAATGGCATTACATCACATGGGATGATAATTCCCACCCTCATCAGCCATAGACTATCTAACAAAAACTCCAGTGTTAAGAAAAATCTACCTATGAGTTGTTTGGTGAGAGGGTGTTCACTAGACTCACCAGAAAACATAAGATATCACTGTTGGCCTTGGTTGCTTCACAGAACTCAAAACTACCACATACTTCAGACACAAGGTTTGGACTAATTGAGCTAGAACAGATTTGGAAGCCTTCTCCTTCAGAACTGACTTTCACAGTATTGGAAGGCACTGAAAAGGGTACTAAGCAAGGAAATTAATCAGTATTACACAGCTATAAATCCTGCAAAGGACAACAATGAGTGGTCGAATAAAACATCTCCAGTGATGTAATAGTGGCATTTATATCCTCGGGATAACCAACAACTGTATAATTGGACTCAAGATCTCCTCAATGGAAGAGAATTCATGTCTGATACAATCAGCCCAGCCAGATACACCCAGAAAGTCTTGAACTTTTTTCAAAAATGGCTGAGGCATTTCCAGTACAAGTAGTGCAGAAAGAAATGGAGGCACAAACTCTTTGGTGACATATTAATGGTTTTCTCTCTTTCCTGAAAGAAGACACTGGAAATCATGAGCATAGACACAGATGTTTATTTATATATATGTTCATATATATATATATATATATATATATATACATACACACACACACACACACACACACACACACACATATATATACACACACACACACAAGTTTAGTGTAGTCCTGAGTAAATATGTTTTGTTTTACACAGACACATATCTGTGATACCCCGAAGTCTCAGCCTCAGGAGAGTGGCAAAGCCTTTTACAAGTGAGGGTCAGAGGGATGGCAAAGACTTCTTTGAGTATGAGTTCAAATGCTGGTAATGTGTGTAGAAAATGTCCACTGCAATGTAGTTTTCTTGCCCCAGATATGACTTGAAGATTGTGCCGATTAGCTTATCCTACCTCCTTGATTCATATGTATGTTAAATCCAGATTCCCTTTTCAGGTATATGTAACTACCCCTCTTCCCTGTTCCACTGAACTTAATAAGCATGCTGAGCTTTCAGAGTGCAATGGCTTCTCCATCATAGAGCCCAGTCTTCATGATCCTATTTTTTTGTGTGTTCATATGTCAATCCTTTCTTCATTCCCCCACTACCTCAGTTTGGTCAGCCCCTATAGACAAATATATGAGAAAGGAGACAAGTCAAAGTAGAAGTAAGTGTAGTTATAAATGTAGACACAAAACATTGTGAGAGATGTAGTTGTAGGTATGGATAGAGGAGAGGCATACACAGATATCTATCCGTGTACATGTGGAATTAGATGATGGAGTAAATATGGAATTGTCAAAGGTGTAAATGTAGATGAGATCAGATAAATGTAGATACACATAGAAATATAGGCATGTTTGTGGGTGCAGATGCAGACTATGTGTACACAGATATTTGGATATAGGTTTGGATGATGTAGAGGTTGATAAATTAATGTGCATGGAGGTAAAGATGTAGGCATGTTTGACATAGATACATAGATATGATGATACAGGTGTAGATTATAAAGATGTAGATATGTGTAAACACTGTCATCTATTGTATAAAAGGGGTAAGTACATATGTAAATGTGGGCACTGATACAGATCTATAGATTGAGATGATAAAACTACTTAAAGAAAGATGGTAGATAGATACATATGCATGTGCTCATGTTTAACTTCTACGTGCTTCTCTAACCTCTTTTTCTCTCACATATTCCTAACACATTATGTATTCTTTCTGCTTTGTGCATGTACCACGTCCTTTCACGTTCTATGCCTTTTCTTTGTTCTGCTTGGAACTGCTTTGCTTTCTCAACATGACAGCTTTTTCAAGAGTTGGCCCAGATGTCACAGTTTCTGGAAAACTTTCCTGTATTCTTTCTACAATAGGGCTATTTATTTACTGCTATAATGCCCCTTTTTTCCCTGCACTGATTCTTATCACAGGAGTGAGGTGTTTTCATTCTGGATGAAGAATGTGGTTGGACAGAGCTAAAAGTCAAAGTATTTCTCAAGCTGGAGCCTAGTATTTTCCATTCTGATAGCTTATATCTGACTGTATCCTGGCATCTTAGTGCACAAAAGATTTTGTTTGTAATTGAGTTGGTACTGAGAAATGTCTCCTTCTATGACACAGTTAATAGGAGAAGGACCAGGGAAATCTGATTCATGTGCCCTGTGCTTTCACCTAGCAGAAGCCAGATGGCCCCCATGGCATGAGGTACTAATGAAATTTCATAGTCGCTCAGAAGAGGTCAAATGGATGGAAGGCATAAGCCATGTCAGGCACTTTGCTGAAGGGTGTGGGTGCTATCAAAACTATATCCTCTACCACATTTATCTATTATTTAAGTTAAAGTTTTCATTTTGTGTTTGAATAACTTTTATATCATGTTCCATCCGCTGGAGAGCACAGGAAATTTACATTCTGACTGTTGGTGGTTAACCACAGCATAACCAGTGAGATAGCTACAGCACATTCTCTGGCTCCCTCTGGCAAAGGCAAGGCTGGTGGTTAAGCTCATGGACTCTATTCTAAAGGTTTAGGTGCAAAATTACCCATCTCCCATCAGCCCTCTGAGTGGCCTAGAGAAAATATCCACAGTATTTATGAACATGCGTACATTTAAAGTATTTTCCCTTTGATTTCCCCTTTGATTTAACATATATTTATAAAGGCATAGCACAATAATCTTGCATAGCTCTACAGAGTATAATGAATACCTTGAAGGAAATAGTATTCTAGTATCCTCCAATGATTGTCATTTCTGTGCATTCTAAAGACTTTGAGCTTCAATCCCCTCACTTAAAAAAGTGGGAAAAATACAAGTATGTACTTTACACGGTAGCTATAGGGTTGAATAAGATAAATCAACACATCATGGGGACACTTTCAAATCAGTGTTTATTAAAGAACTAGTCTCAGCACCAATGTTATGGAACCCACCTAGATGATCAATGAGAGGCCAGTGGATAAGAAAATGTGCCATACAGTCAGGTAGATAATGGCTTTTTCCTCAATGAAAAAGAAAAACTTACACTATCTACAGGAAAATGGCTGTAAGTGCAGACTGTCATATTAAGTGATATTAACTGATTGAGTCTCAGAAAGATACATTTTTGAATGTTTTATTCTATTTGAAGTTCCTAAATGTAATATAGTGATATAAAATCATGTATATAGTTATATTAAAAGAAAGTAGAAGTGAAATCATTTAGGGGAACAAAGAGGATTAACAGTGAGATGGGGTTAGAGGGATGGTGGGATAATGGGGTGGTAAAGTCATATACTCAATCTGTAATTATACTTGTAACAATCTTAAAAATGCATATATCCAAGATACTTTTTTAATGTGTTTGGCACAAGGAGTCCTGCTGTTACAAAGCTCATATTTTTAGGCAGTCTGAGGGCAGATGCTTGATATTATTAAACTCTATTCACTGAACAATGCAGAAACTTAGAATACAAAAAGAATGAAACAATAATTAATGAGAATTTATTTTTCTTCCACTGTTTCTCACAAAGGTACTCAGTACTTTTTGAGTTGGTCATGATGAAAGCATAAAATATATTACACTGCACCCCATAAGTACATATAAAATACTATGCATCAATTGAAGCTAAAACGTATTAATAATTTCCATACACATGTATAGCATATGTATTGTGCATTCATGCACACATGTACACATATGCATATGTACATGCACATGTTCAATGTCTATAGAATTCTGAATCTTACCTGGAATACATAGTTCACAGCTCTTGAAACCATATGTACATTGTATGATGCCACCCTTTGCTGCCAGTCTTTCCTGAGTCCCTTTATCTTAGACAATTATACTTTTATTTTTATTTATTTGGGTTTTATAATGGGTTGTCTAGCACCTCTATCATTTCCACCCAGTGGCAATCTCATCCTTTCTCCATTCCTTTGTGTTGCTCTACGACATCCTTCATGAACTTTATACCTACATCCTGGGCTTTATAGTTCTAGCCCATTTATTTTCCATGTACCCCAGGCCTTCTGCCTCTGGAGGGCCTGCATTTCTTTGTTCTTGCTGAATGATTTAGTTCCCTGACTATAATAACACCAGAAGGAAGTTCAGAAATGTGCAGGCTTGAAGGTCCAGAGTAATTCATCCACCATAGGTGTCCAAGGCAATCATTGGAACCAGATGAGATATCTAAAACAGGACCTGCTAAGACACATCCTGCTACATTCTCCAGTGGGGACAAGCACAACAGACTCCCAAAACCTGGGCACTGTCCCGAGGCAAAAGTTCAAGGAAACTCAGTCTCCTGGAATGGTGGCATTTTGTATAACGAATGTTCCAATGTCCTTGCTTTAGTTCGAAAACAGATCCATGTGCTTTCCCTTAATACGTAGCCATATCAGATCCTGGGCAGTCAGTCCTTGAGCTGACCCTGGGTCTAGGCAGCTAAGTCACTGCCCTACATAGGAATTTACCATTCTCTAGGAAGAAGGAAGTTTGTGATCTAAAAAATGAACCAGGGTAGATACTTAGAACCAGCTGAGTTACACCCATACAAGCATTATAATGGCCTAGGGGGAAGGTAGACTATAGGAACTGTGGCAAGGGCATGAAGCCCTTGCCCCCGCTACTGACTTTAAGCTGACTTTAGGTGGAGCTGTTTTTAATCCTAGCTGTTAACATTGAATGTTATCCCAGTCGGTTCCTGCCAGCCTTTCCATGTTTGCATTCCTCTGTTTTGTGTAACTTCCCTATTTTCTTCTGTATAAATAATCTGATGCTCGATTTGAAAGGGTACATTCAGATACCTACCACACTCTCTTGTGTCCGTGTCTGTTTGTCACCCAACATTCACCGAACCCTCACTCACCTGCAACCAGAGACCCATTTCGCGCAGATCGGGGACCCCAGTAAAGTCCGTCTGCGGCAACATCCTATTGCAGACTTCAATATCATCTTTCCATTCATTTGCCTTCAGTTTCCCTCAGTGTGATGATGGCTTGCCCTAAATTCTTCAGAGGTAGAACTTATCACATGTACCAATGGTGAGAGGGACCAGCAAGAGACCTGGAAAAGTCACGCTCCTGACTATTTTTCTCAAGGAGGGTATGCAGGCAATTTCCATGGTGACAGGCCCATTATAAGCATGAATGATCAAGAGAAAAATGGGAAGAAACCTGAACAGACATCCTGAAAACCTCAAACATATATCTAAGAAACCCACAAGGACCTCTGCAGTGCCAACAGTGAAGAAAGAAAAACCAAGAAGATGACAGATTGGGGTTTTAGAATCTTTCAGTAGGTCCTGAGAGTCTGCACATTCCTTTCTGAAGAGCATAGACACATACTGGTGGAGGAATATTGGTATTTTTATGGGAAGTAACTAGACCTTGTTTCTCAAAGTAACAATGTCTTTATGCTCTGTAACCTCTGCTCTTGTCTTGATATTCTTGAAGGAAATATATGCATTGTATACCAAAGACAAGAACAAAGACATTCACAGCATCCTTGTTCATAAAACTGAAAACTAACAATGACCAGACATGTATAACCTGCAGAGCAGGCTATGTAGTTAAGGTATATTTCCATGATAGGTCAGTCATCAGCAACTCAAACAGGTACATTCTGACAGAAGGTAAAACTATGGAGGAATCATCCTAAGTCCTCGGTGTTGCAAGACATGTGATCACACTGTGAACCCCAAGATTTTGTTTTTTACGAGAAAAAACCTGTTTCTAGTTGTCATGTGGCTCAGCCTTATTGTCTGTGTGTGTGTGTGTGTGTGTGTGTGTGTGTGCATGTGTGTGTGTGTGTGTGTGATGAACACACACAAACACACCCTTTAGTCCCTCTTACTGCAATACAAGCATACACATAGTACCCACCTTTAATCCCAAACAATGAAGGTAAAGTTAGTTTGTAGAAAGACGCACCAGTGTTTGAAAGTGATGTCGAATTGAGTGGCAAAGTGTTGAGAGAAAGATTTGGCAGAATAGGATATACCTGATTCCCAGTGCAGAAACAGAAGGTGGCATGGGTGAGGGGAGAAAGAGGAAGTTTTACTGGGAGAGTTTTACAGTGACAAGTTGAAGAAAGAATAAGACACAGGTGAAGAAAGAACAAGCCAGAGAATGAGAAGGATCCAGAAGATTATAATAGATTGATAAGAGTTAGTTTGATATCAAGCAGAGTGATTCAGGAAAGACCAAGTGAGAGAAGCAAGATTAAATCTGTCAGTTTGGAGAGGAATTTGAACCCACACAGCTGAGTTGAACCAGCTAGTTAGAGTTCAGAAAGAACAAGAAAGAGTGAGCTTATTCAGCAGCATGTCTCAGAGGCTGAAAATATTCTAGGCCTAGATTAGATTGTACAGAGGCTAGATGCTTCCCGGACTAAGTCTAAGTTAGCAGATTGAGGCAGTAAGCCTTGGAGAATAACTTAATTTTACACTAAAGCAAATGGAGAATATCCAAAGATTACACATAGTATGGTATCCGATGCACAGGTGTATGTATATGCATACATATGTGTACATAATCAGACAAGTTAAGTGTCTCTTATCTAAATAATTGAGAACAGTAATGTTTAGATTTTAAAATTTTATTAGATTTTATATTTTCATATACATAAAATATGTCAAAGTGATATATATTTAATTACATATGATATATTATATCAGAGATAATATAACATCTAAACATGAAATTAATTTATTCTTCCTATACATGTTATATAATAGCTTGAAGATAATTTTATAAAATAATTTTAGTAATTTTGTATATAAAGGAAATTTTATGGTATAACATTTCCTTTTTTCATTTTTTTAAATTTATTTATTTATTTATTTATTTATTTATTATTTTATTTATTTACATTTCAAATGCTATCCCGAAAGTTCCCTAAACCCCCCTGCCCCTGCTCCCCTACCCACCCACTCCCACTTCTTGGCCCTGGAGTTCCACTGTGCTGGGTCATATAAAGTTTACAAGACCAAGGGGCCTCTCTTCCCAATGATGGCCAATTAGGCCATCTTCTGCTGCAAATGCAGCTAGAGACACAAGCTCAGGGGGTACTGGTTAGTTCATATTGTTGTTCCACCTACAGGGTTGCAGCCCCCTACAGCTCCTTGGGTACTTTCTCTAGCTCCTCAATTGGGGGCCCTGAGTTCCATCCAATAGCTGACTGTGAGCATCCACTTCTGTGTTTGCCAGGCACTGGCATAGCCTCACAAGAGGCCGCTATATCAGGGTCCCTTCAG
>NC_034602.1:18858573-18899313 GCF_900095145.1 Mus pahari
AGCTTCTGTGGTCCACACTCTTGCTAGTGCTGACTGGAGCCCAAGTGAACTGGAGCAAAGATGGCTCTCCTTCCATGTCAGTCCTTGAGACTCCTCCTGGGCAGACACCCCTCCTTGGGCGGGAAAGTTGCTGGGTGACTGGAGCCAGAAACAGGATCTTTCCCAGAAACTGTGAGACTTCTCCAGCCGCCCTCTCCCCTGCAGTGCACAGGAGCCAGTATAACATTTTCTACTTGTGTCATGTTGGGGCTCTAAAAGTTTCAGAGTTCGGAACATTTTGGATTTGGAATTTTCAGGTTGGGAATGTCCAATGTATGGGCATATGTATATGCAAATTATATTAAATATATGAAAATGATAAAACCAAAGGGAATGATAGACATGACTTTCAAAATCTATCACCTAGGGTGGATGAAAGGAAGACAATGAGAGGAGCAATTATGTGTTCAATATGGGTTATAGTCAAAGTTTCAAGTCCTGGGCTTGGTTTGGTATAGCTGGAGATGCCATGGCCTTCATATTTATTTTCTTTTTACCAGTAAGTAATTGCAATAGTTTGGCTTGCATAAGTGTAACATAATCCTCAAGAAATTAGCAATGCTATTTTAAAGTGAGAGGATTTACTTAGTTTATAGAATTGAATGTCTAATATGATTTGATATAGTACTACTGCTCCATCACCACATGCATAGATGCCAATGTTGGGAAATGAAGTAGGAACTAAATACCCAGCTCTCCAAGCAGAGCAGAGAGAAAAATAAAGGAGGGTGCTTAGTACCTTGTATTCCATTTTGCAGACATGTATAGAATGGTCTTTTCCCTAGCTACTGTCTCCTCAAGCTTTGTGGTCCATTCCTACACTGCAACTCGTATACAGACCTTGAAGAAACCCTGGAATCATCTCTAAACCGTGATGACTACTAAGCAGTAGTCACATGGAAACAGTATGTGAGGCGTTCAGGATTATGATCCATATTTTCCCATGCACCTCAACTCCATAGGCAAACAACAAAAGACCCACCCAGAGGAGAACAAAAAGAACAACAAAACTGGAGACCCAGCTCCCTCTGCTCAGAAAGTTAAATTAGATGACACTTGTAAACTTCATGCTACAGTGCCTAAAACCCAGGGTGAGAACCTTCTGCATGGCTGGAATTAATTTGTTTCTTTCAGTCCTACTTGGGACATCTACTTGGGTAGATTGGGAACAGAGTCAGGGGCTTATGGAGAAGGGCATTAGGGGGTGAACATGGTCATATAGATTCATTCCAGGCTTGGCATAGGAGCCCTGGTATTAGGTGAGGCAGATCTGGAATGTATAGGCCAGAAGCAGCAACAGGATCTTAGCAAGGCATGGAGGCTGTGGTCAGAGAGGGTGCAAGAGGAGTCTATGGAGGCAATGCAAAACAGGTAGGAGATGGAGTTAAATTGAGTGAAGGAGAGAGATGGAAGCCAGAGAGACACAAGGATAAAAGCTCAACACACAAACTCCAGTGTCAGTACTCAGGATGGGTCTAGAACCTGATACCACTCTGCTAGTTACTGCTGTGTAGCCTGAAATGAATTAATTAACTTTTCCGTGTGCCAGTCTTCCTTTATATAAAATATAGTACAAAGAGATAATCTAACTTACACATTGAAATAAAATAAGGCAAATATCAACATGAAAATTTAACAGAAGCAAATCCCTTATCTGCTCTGTATTTATACAGAGGAAAGGATCAAATACTAGAAATAATATTATTAAAATTACCATAAATTCCAAATCATTGTTTTAAGCAATAACTTAACAGCGAATTCAGGGCCTTGGATTCCTGGCTTGGGAGGACATGCATCTTCAGCGAAGGCCCTTATCTGGGCTTATTTTAAGTATGTAGACGCTTTCCTGGGATGTTTACTGTAATTTGGCTTGCTAGGAACTCAGTCTTGGAAGCATGGTCCCCATGTCATGGGGTGAAAGGTGTTGCTACATCCAAGTGCTGGGTCTTGTGTATAGTTTGGTGAATATGGGCAACATACTTAAGAGAGACTAATGTAGCCCCTGAGGGAGCAATTTGTCATGAAAAAAAAATGCAATTGACTAGACATTATGATACACAGCTATAATCCCAGTATTCAGGAAGCTTGGGTAGGAGGATTGTGATTTGGAAGCTAGCCTGGGATAGAAAGTAGTATTCTATTTTGACAATGATGACGAGGATGATGACAATGATGATGATGATGATGATGATGATGATGGTTGATATTGTTGATGATGATGATGAGAACTGATGATTATGACGATGATGATGATGATGATGATGATGATGATGATGTTGTGATGATAATGACAACCATTATAAAAAAAAAAAAAAAAAAAAAAAANAAAAAAAAAAAAAAAAAAAAAAACAGCAAGAAAGAGCAATGCACCTCCCGTTCCACACGTTTTGACTTCCTCGCTGGCTCTGTAATTTCCCTATCACAAGAATTCCTCTCAAGATTATATCTGCTATCCTATGATGTAGCTAAGGTGCCTCCAGCAGAGTCAAACTAAAAAGGGCTGCCTGATACTGAGTTTGGCTTTAAGGCTAAACAAACTTCTTTGGTTTATAAGGTAGTTAGCTTTTCCATTTCACTTTAGCAATGGGAAATAAACTGGTGCAGTACTGTTGAGAGCTAAAGTCTGATATTAATGAGACCACGTTCAAATCTAAAGTCTAGCTAGCACTCCAGTGGTCTTTGATCTCTGAGAGCTTAACTACCCTGAGTTTTAGCTCCAGTCTTCAAAGCTGAGACAGTACATGCCACTTTAAGATCTTCTGCAAAGAGTAAATCCTTAATACAGGCATCCCTCACCTTTCATGTTTGCACTGTACCATTAGCATAAATCGACAAAGTTAAGCTATGCAAAACAATTTGAATATAATGCAAAAATTGTGGCTATTTCATGACATCAGTGCTTTTTTTAAATGCTAAAAATTCATGCACTCAGTTTCAGATATCTAGAAAAATAAAAAGTAATAAAGCTTGTATTAGTTAGTAAAATGTACCTTAAAATAACAACGTTTTCAAGGTTGCTGTGGTTTCTTTGTTGGAAACTTATCAAAAGCTGTTTCAACGCTGTTCTTCTTATCCTATGACTTAGAAGTCAGCAGTAGCGTGGCAAATCGCCATAGTCCTACTTCAGCTTGGCTCTGCTTCCCACTTTCTGTCTTTTGTGCTGTCTAGGCAGTCAGAGTTCTTGTAGTAAATGTCTTTGCTTAACTCAGACCTAGGACTGAAAGTCATTTTGTCACAAGCACTGGTCAATGACGATACAAAACTAACTTAACCGAATTCTTGTGGTGGCACATCTAAGGCCTCAGGCATCCGAGACCCACATTTCACCTACTAGAAGTCTTTTCCACTCAGCTGACACTTGACTCAGTTTCCCTTATTGTCACGGTTGGTGTTTGTTTCCTTTCAGCTCTTTCTTCTTTGATGGTGAACTCCCTCTTTAGATTTCTGTATTGGTCACTTGGCCTTACTCAGACGGTTCTCCTGACACAAACAACTTAAGAGGGAAGAAGAAATATATTTTATCTCATGATTTCCAACACATTTCCGTCTATCCTGGTGGAGAGGGGATGTCAGTGCAGCTCCATCCCTGGAAACAGAGATGTAAAGCAGCTTTCAGCTCATGTTGTGGAGGATCAGATCTGGTAAAGAGCACCAACAGAAACAAAAGAACATAGCCCTCAGATCCATCTCTGATGATCCACTTCCTCCAGGAAGGTCCCACAGCCCAAAGGCATTCCAACCTTCAAGACAACAGCTGGAAGTAAAATGCTCAGAATATGAGCTCATGAGGTCATCATAGGTTCTAACCACAATGATTACTAATATTGATAAAAAGGTTCTATCAGTTTTTCACGGGAGCCAAACAGTATGCTTTATTGTTTGTTCATCAAAGATATTTTTCATCTGATCAAGAGAGAGAGAGAGAGAGAGAGAGAGAGAGAGAGANAGAGANAGAGACAGAGACAGAGACAGAGACAGAGACAGAGACAGACAGACAGACAGAGGCAGATTCAGATGTGATTATTCATGCCTCATATGGGTAACTGGAAAAGTTTGACTCCTCAAGACACCTTTGTAGCTTGTTCTCTTGGCACCCGGTCAATGAATTGTGGTCTTTGTAGAGTGATGGAGCCACATTTTAGGCCTTGCAGCCACCCTCAACCTTTGGTGTATTTGTTCAGTTCCCTTGTTCCTTGATCTTACATGGAGGTTTAAGTGAAATATTCTCTGATAGCCCATGTGTTTGAATGCTTGGTCCCAGTGTTGTTGTCGTCTGAGATCATGGAACTTTGGGGACATAGAGTCATGCTGAAGGGAGAATCTCAGGGAGGGGCTTTGTGTGTTTATAAGCTCACCCATTTTCAGTGTTCTCTCTTTGCTTTCTTTTAGTGGCTGTATAATTTCCCTGTGTCTTGTTCTGGCTCTCTTTTGCTATGCCTCCCTGTCATGATGTTCCCTCTTGCTCCTCTCTCTCTCCCTCTCTCGCTCTCACTCTCACTTGCTCTCGTTCACTCTCACTCTCTCCATTTCTCATTCATTTCTTGATTATCTGCAATCACAAACCAAAATAAACTCTCTTTTGTAAGTTGCTTTGGTATTGACATTTTATCACAGCAACAGAAAAAGTAAGTAATACATCTTGTTATCTGAAATCTCAGCAGTGTCTGCTGATGTCTCCTTCTGGAGATATGGAGGAGAATTACTGTCAAAATGTTTTTTTCTGCGTCTCAATTCTATACTGGGTACTTTCCCATTCCGAACCTTCTCTCTGAAATGGTAAATACAGAGGAACTGTTTGGGGACATTCTAGGGTGAGATAAACTCTTGCTCTCGTCTATGCTGATCTACCTTTCCCTTTAGAGAAAATGGAACAGAGTTGTACTGTGTTAAGAGAGTGAGATTATCAGTCCTGTTCTGTTTAGTGGCTCGCACTGGCCGCTCCAGCATCTCATAGCTCACCTACTTCCCTAGTGATACTGAGCTTGATGAATACATGACATAACAGCTGGTGTTCAGAGATCATTGACTGACTTTAAGAAGTGGCATGATTAGTCGCTAATTATGGTGCATATCTCTTTCCTGCATTAGGAGTTGTTTGGTGGAGTGTTAAAAGTGATGATTCAACTTTATGTAAGTACGTATGATGAGGATACCATAGGAACTGAATCAGCACTCTTAGAAAGACAAGCATTTTTTTTTTTTAAAATTACAGTAATTGAACTTGTGCATAAGTGAAGACTATTTTCTGCCTACATTGCTTCTACCAGTCCTCTTCTCACCTCTATGTCCCCAGGCAAATACTGGCCCATGCCATGGTCAGCAATCCAGCTGGGAATAATTCTTCCATCTCAGGTGAAAGATGTACCAGATGGCTGCCAGTGAGGACTGCAGGCTTAGCACAGTGCATTTGCCCAAAGGAGAGAAGAAGGCTCTACATAAGCTTTGTGGATGACTGGCTTTGCAAAGCTCACCATCCACCTCCTTTGCGTAGCTCAGCATTCAGCAACCACACTATGACCTGTCAGCCCTAGGTATGTGTGATGCTATTTCAGTGATTCATAGTAGAGTGCCATGGTAGGGTGGCACACAGAGGTTGTTGCACACAGATGTTGCTGCACACAGAGGTTGCTGGACAGAGGTTCCTGCAGTCCCTCCAACGCATTACTGTTTTTTATTATTCTTTTCACGAATGTCAAGGTATAATCCTAGGTATTATTGGATCTAACAGAACTGAAATAATTAATATTTTTTAGTTTTTTATATTTTTAGATACAATTAATATTTGCTATTTATGCCACTAAGCATCCAGATTATACTGGGAATAATAGCAGTGCCATTTGCTCAGTTATATCTGAGCAAGCTTTTTTGTTTGTTTTTGGTTTTATTTTGTTTTTAATCTTTAAATCTCTTCCAACAGGACAGTAATGGATCCGTCTCCTGGGAATGAGCTGGAGTCAGCAGCAGAGGTGCTGGGGAGTTCTGAGAACTGTCCTTAGCAGGTGGGGGGGGGGGTCTGAGGCTGTCAGCTATTATCATTGAGGTTGCTTGTGCTTCCCGGGGTTTGTGCCTCCCTCACATCCTTGTGTTTCTCTGTGAGGTCTTTCTCAGGGCCTGCTGGACATGCTGTGTTTGATGGTTTCTACACTAAGCAGAACTGGCGTCTACCCCTGAAATGGAAAGACATGCTTTAAAATTGGTTTGAAGTTAGCACGGAATGTCAACATTTGACTGTAAAAGGAACTAGAACTTTTTTTTTTTTTTTCTGTGTTTAGAGCAGCCAGAGAAACCCTTTCCTTTCACCTGGCTCTTGTGCCTCCTGCCCTCAGTATGGATCAATCTCTGAGGCAAGTAAAGCACAAATCATTTGCTTCAGTTAAGGCCAACTGCCTGCAGGCTGCTGCTGCTGTCCCATAGGCTTTGAAAGCATCCTTTTAGGGTCACTGACTCTCTGCTTCCTGGTTGCTGTCAGTCTCCTCGGTAGGCCTGGCTGGCCTTGCCCACCTATCCAGCTGAGGTCAGCTCCTCCAATCTCAACCAGCACATATAGGTCACTTTGAAGGAAATGTTTATTCAGTGTGGTCTCAGGGCAGCTAACTGAAGCAGCAGCACATGGACTGAATGTGGAAATACTCTCTCTTCAGTGCAGGCTTGTCCAGTGTGCAGATAGCACTGTCCTAATTTTTGAAGCCATTTGTGAGATAAGCTTGGCATTTTTCTGTGCTGCCTGGAACTCCTCATACAGGATGACTGTTTTTATTTTTCTTGGATATACAAGGAAGATTCTCTGTCTATAAAGCCTGTGTGGAGAGAAGTAGTGGTGTAAGGTAGGATATGACAAGCTGTCCCTCTGGAGGATATGACAAGCTGTCCTTCTGGAGGATATGACAAGCTGTCCCTTGTGCCAGAGGAGAGGGATATCAAGGAAGCTGGTTACTCTCTTTATTTCCTGTGATTAAAGTCAATGGGAAACTACAACAGCCTAATCCAAGCAGGATGACAAAGGACGCAGACACATCAGGGATGAAGGAATGGGTCACACCTCCAGGAAAAGGGACAAGACCTGCTGAGGTGCTTGCCAAGGGTGAAGGAAATACAGAATGGGTAGTAGAGGAAGGTAGTTGTAAATACCAATTAAGGCCCTATAACCAGGTGCAGAAACAAGGATTATAAAGTAATGTGAATGCTTCTGTCTTATTTTGCTAATGAATACATTTGTCTTTCTTCCAATTTCTTTAACATCAATTGGCATTTAAGTTGAGACATTAAAAGAATGTTCCCAAGGGACATTGCCCCATTGTAAATCTACAAATGCATTTGTGTTTGTACGAGGATCATTGTAGGTGTATTCATGACATTGTCATTATTTCATGTGGACATGAGATATTATTTGTGTCAAGTTGATAAGGGGTGGATTGTAGCAGCTATTCCTGGTTGTCAACTTGAATATATCTGGAATGAACTACAATCCAGAATTGGAAGGCTCACCAGTGAACCTAACCTGGAGACTGGGAGATAGAAATTTCTAACCTGGATCTTGGTATGGAGATCTTGAGGCATAGTGGCTATGGATTCCAGAAGATTAAGACAAGGAGATCTCCGAGTTCAAGGTCATCTGGGATTAAAGGTGTGGTGGCACACACCTTTAATCTGGGCTACACCTTCTGCTGGAGACCTACATAAGGACATTGGAAGAAGGAAGACTCTCTCTCCTTCCCCTGCTTGCCTTGTGGGACTGAGCAACTGCTAGATCCTTGGACTTCCATTCATAGCTGCTGCTGACCATTGTTGGGAGTTGGTCTGCAGACTTTAAGTCATCAACAAATTTCTTTACTATATAGAGACTACTCATAAGTTCTGTGACTCTAGAGAACCCTGACTAATACAGAAGTTGGTATTGAGAGTGGTTCTAGAGGAGCAGAAGTATAAGGATGAATCTTTTAAAAATCTGGAGTTGACTTGTTGATTCACCAGCACCTTCAACTACTGTAACCTTTCCACATTCTCTCCATCCTGGGAGCTCAGAGAATTTTGAAGACCCGTGGTTGAAACTATATTTCAACCTTAAAGAAGCTAATGCCCTTGATTATCTTGATGAATTAGGTGATTCNGTGTACAAAGCTTTCTACAAGATGGGGAAAAAATTGGAAAATGATTTTACTGGCTGATTGCTCTTAGCATCTCAGGAAAAAACGATGAATGAAAAGGAGTTGTGTGATAAAATCGAATGGCTCCAGACACAAGTAAATGATCTAAAAGTTGCTAAATGCAGATGGTGGTTTGAGCATAGATGCAAAGCCAGTCTTCTTCCCTGGGTGCCGACTGCCCTAGATGGTTAGTTAAGTCAGCAGTAGCAGTGAAGGTTGGCACTTGATGTGATCACTTCCCACACAAATACAGCATTGTTTTATGCAGGCAAATGTATGTTTGCAATCTCTAAAAAAGGAGCAATTATGTGTTATTTCACAAACTTAGCTTAACCATGGAATTTACCCCCACAAACCTCCTACTTGGGAAACACTGAGTCAGGGCCATGCTGCCAGAGGAGCAGAAACAGGCTCACACCTGGTCACTCTGGTAATAACTGTTTTCTTTCCCCAAAGTGATTGTAAAATACTTTTGAATTGTAGTTATGGAAAATTAATTTTTGAATTTATGAGGAAAACAAGTGAAAATGGTCTATTAAAAAAGTAAAAGAAAATGCTTTATAAAACATTCGGGAACAGTTAGACATCCACATGCACACAATGACTCTATGCTGCTATGCAAAGCAAGCAAGCAAGCAAGCAACCCAGAAACCAAAACCCCAAACAAAACCATTAAACCTTAGCAAGATAACATGAGACCTTCCAGATGACCTTGGAGAGGCTAATGACCTCTAAAATATAGCGCCAAATGGAGGATCCCTGCAGGAAGTGTTGATAATTAGGGCCTCAAACAACTCTGCTCTGTGAAGGACACACAGGAAATGAAGGTTTGGATATGTGGCTCATGTCTGGAACCACAGCCAGCACCGAGAATGCAGACACGTGGAAGGCCGTGAGTGTGAAGTCAATCTGGGCCACATAGTCAGTTCTAATCTAATTTTGGTTACAGTAGGAGACTCTGTCTCAAGCAAACAAATAAATAAAACCGAGGAAAGAGGAAAATAGAAAGATAACTAAAGAGAAAACCTTTTCCAAATCCTCACCTGATCTAGACCTGTTGTTCAGAATTATGCTTCTTCCAGACCCAACAGTAGAAGCTGGGGTTGTTGGTGCAGCCTACAAACTCAGCTAGAGTTCCAAGCTTATCAGTGCAACTTAGCAAGGTGGACAGGGTGCCCAGGGAAAAGCTCAATGGTAGAGAGCTTGCCTTACAATAGCATGGCGTCTATTTCTCGTACTACCAAAAAACTCCAAATGCTCTAAGCAGAAAGAAAAGAAAGCAAAGAAAAAAGAACGATGATAACAGAGACAAGAGAAAGTCTGTACAGTTTAAAAAGATGATCTGCAGATGATGAGGGCGTGTGAGTCCATGTACTTGCACATATCTATCCAAACACAAGACAATACACACATGCACACTCACCACAGCTTGTATATTATCAGGGAACTGCAGAACAACCTGCACTGAGGCATCACCACACACCCAGGACACTGAGATGTAACAAAATTCCATCACCTGTGGAAGGACATATGCCAAAACAGTGCTTCCCTCAGAGCTGGGGGAGCTGGGACTTGCCCAGCTACTCTGAGAAAAGACTTTATAGCACCTTAAAACACTAAATATAGTAAAAATCCAGCAATCTATTATTTGGTGTTTACCCAAAGGAGTTGAAACTTACATCGACACTCAAATTGCCACCTGAATATTTTGCCGCATGCCTACTCAGAATCACCAAACGTTAGAAGCAACCGATGTGAGTGAATGAGCTACCCAGCTACCCAGTGAAAAATTTCAGCAATAGAAATGAAGCAAGTGGCCATGCAGTAGAGAGCCATGGGGACTGTAAGTGCACATTACGAAGTGAAATCCCAATAATAGTAATGCTAAGACTGGAGTTTCTAGCTATTTGGAGAGAAGAGTGATTAGATGGGATGTAGGGAACATTGAGTCAGTGAAACTATTCTACATGATCCTGTAATGGTAGATGAATGTTTCCCATCCTGAAAACCCTCCAAGCAGCACAATGAGGAAGCCTCAATAGAAAGTATGCATTTATTTAGTTATTACTGATACGTAACTCTACAGTATAATCAATAGCACATGTACTAAAATAATGTAAGAAAGTAGGGTACTTTCTGATTAATATCTCCCCATCACTGATAGGAAAAGGATGTACTTAAAATACAAATTAAAAGAAAACGGTGGTCTTGATGGACACAATGCACTGGTAAATAATTATTGGATGATGTCACTGTTTTAAGTAAGTGAAGTGTCCCACAGGCAGTAGGCTACATGAAAGGCCCCCTGCTACATGTCACACCCTTGCATACACCACATGTATTCACTCAGTCTCTGGGTGTACACCTACTGATTTGTAATTTCTGACTAGAAAAAAATGGCAACTAAAAAACTTTAACTCATCTGTGGTAAGGACATCACTGTTGAGATTCGAGCAAAAGCTCCTTAGTGCCACAGTCTGTTGTACAACTGCCTCCTCTTGACTCATATGGCTGGTTCTTGCCTAGTAAAAATGGTGCGTATAAAAGTGACAGATTTTACTTTCATTGAAAATGTGCTGTTTTGGCATCCATGGGAGGAAAAGTTATGGAAGTCATTAAAGGCCACAAGGGAGGCTACAGCTGTAATGCGGCAACATTTCCTCTGCAATTCTACACTTCCTGTTTAAAAAGAATCTCAAGACAAGACAAAACCCACACAAAATTGATTGAAGTACCCGCAGCAGTGCTAGAGAACAGAAAGGTCTCATGTTTTGACAATTTTTGTAGTTTTTGACTGTATTAGTTATACCAGATGTGATTGTCAAGGCAGGCTCACCCTAGTCAGCGTTTCCAGCATCTCTGTACAGGTAGAGACAAATCCAGAGGCTTATACAAAGTGCAGAGGACACACTCATGCCCTCCCTTCCCCCTGTCATATACTACTTGATTACACCAGCGGCTGAAAGCTGTAGGTGATGTGCTGGGGAGCCCTTACTTGGCACCCTGGTTGTTAAAGTTTTTGTGTTTATGTCTTATGTGTTTCTTGTTCTTTACTCTAATGTTCTCACGTTTTCACTAACAGGATCATATATGGCACTAATCCCTTTCCCCACAATCATAAAGGGAAAACTTATCTTATGCTTGCATATCTCCCACTTCACAATTCACTGACAGAACAAAGCTTTCTGGTTCTGATGACAACCTATAAACCATGAAAAGCAGTGAGTTTACTCTGAACCTTAAATAAATACCACATAAGGCCAACAGAACACACACACACACACACACACACACACACACACACATCACACATGCATATACACATACACACATCACACGCATACAAACACACACATACATACACATCACACACGTATACACACACATCACACATGTATACACACACACATACACACACACAAACAGAGAGGGGGGGGAGGGAGGAGAGTCTAGTGTGGCAGAGGTTCCAGTTTATTGTAGTTCAAGCAGCTGACCTCTGATGGTCTGCATTAACCCAACAGTCAGTAGGGGTATCTGGTGCCATGGGCAAAATGACTTGTCTCAAACCATTCACAAAGATGTACAAGAACTCATTTTACTGTGAGAAAGGAAAGGCCTAACGCGGAGACTGAGATTGTCTTACTCAACAACAAACAAGAAAAACAAAATTCCATGTTGTTTCTTCAGTCATATGTGGTAGTAAGAGTGAGATCAATCGCTGTGCCATCTCTTGAAGACAAGATTTTGAAGGTGTGTAGTCTTGGAAAGATTACAGCAAGGGGTACAGAGGGAATATGCCCCACATGATTCTTTTATATTTTGATGATAAAGTGAAGGTAGAAATGTTCACATAATGGAGTTTTTTGGAAGCCTTAGAGACCCTTGTAGGTTTGGGGCTAATCAGGCCATAATCAGGCTATACCCACCTGTGGCAGCCTGGTTCTCTCTCTATCCTCACAGCTGCCATAGAATAAATGACAGGTCCCCCACAGAGAGAACCCATCTCTGAATCTAGCCTTCTATAGAACTCCCCAGGTGCCCTGATTCCAGGAGAATAGCAGGTGCCCTAATTCTAATTTCTTCCAGGAAATTTAGAACTCCAGGCTACCAGGCTCCAAGGCATCAGAGAACTTCTGTTATAAAAGGTAAGATTCTATAACTAAACCCACATCCTTAGGATCACACATTCCCTCTCCAGGAGTCAGGCCCCTCTCTTCTTGCCTGCCACCTTGGAAAAAGAAACAGCCTGAGTCCAATCAATAATTGGTACTACCCAGAAACCACATGGAATGGAGCCTCCTGCTTTTTCTGAGACCTGTAAGAAAGAAACACCCACTCTGTATCTTCAGAGCTTCTGTATGTCTATCCAGGTCATTAAAATGTTCCCTTCCCATACTTCTGTCCCAGAGACCTTGAGTAGAACTCCTAGTGTAGTGATAAGAATGAATGAAGAATCTGCCCCACCTAGATGTTCTAATTTCCTACCTAGTGGACCATATCCTCCTCTCTCAATTCCCACCAAATCTGTGCTTAGAGGATATACTAAATATATGAAATAAACCAAGGCCTCTGCAAATGCTTGAATGATAGCTTGTTTGCATTCTCTATTGTATCACTCCCGCACTTCTACACTCAGTGGAGAGCCTACCTGGGTGTCACCTACAACTTGTAATTATTTTTAACTGCAGAACTTACTTGGTCAGCATTTGGATGATGCACAACATAGAGAAGAATGATTTCCATTGGAAAATTTTATAATCAATCACTTCTGCCAACATGACATTGACTGGTACAAGTACAAACCATTTCCTTTTGCATTTTATGGAGAATCTTACCTAGTAAAAGTTATAATTAAGAAATCTGTGGACAGGAGATCAATTTGAGAGTAATAGCAGCTGGGATTATTAATAATGTCCTGTCACCTGTCATCTTGTTCCAGTACCCTTAAAGGCCACTGAATATTAACTCCTTCCTCATCATCAATTTTGAGCCCTGCCTCCCACTTCTCTGGCAACATTAGAAAAGTAAATAGTGCTTTGCTACTCTTTAGGTCTCTTGGTCAGAAGAATACCCTTGGCTCTGTGATATGATGTTGTTGTCGGCTTCAAAGATTAGAACATTTCATAGCACTGTTCCTTCCCTTAAGAGTTAATGGAGTAGAGCCTGTCAATCAACTGGCCAGGAGTCCACTGCCCAGGAATGCTGACATGCTAAGGAGATGGGAGGAATAATTAGCCTCCTACTGAAACAGAGGTAGCTGACCTCCCCTGAAACCTCACTGCTGCTGTGCAGTCTTTGCACAGTTTCCATCATGTAGAGCCTGCCCACTGTGCTGAGTTATTCAGTAAAGCATACATCTTCTTTTTCTCCTTTTTCAATTTATTTTTCTTTCAGCGAGGGACCGAAGCCTGGGAGTGCTCTCCTGGGCACTGTGGACCTTCTGACTCTCCATGAAGACTCCCACCTTCTATCATGCAGCCGCTTGATGATGCTAGTTGCCAAGCTTTCCTACTTTCTTGGTCCTAAAAAAATAACTGCACTTCTCTCTTCCTCTATTATCTCTCTCTTTCCTGGAAACTGTTGAGATTTACAACTTGTCTGCACTGTTGCTTTCCTCTCAAACTGTAATAGAATCCTTCTTATTCCTTTCTGACTAATTCTCAATACATTTTTCAATGAAATCAAGAACCCTAAAGAGCAGCCCCAATTTCCTTGTAACAGTCAGAGTCTCTTTACCATCCAGTTCTCTTGTATCTCATGACAGTGTATGACAATTTTTAAGCAAATAAGTAAGACAACTGGAAACAGGGGAGGAGGTACGATACAGCTCTGTTACAGGATCAAGGCAAGGCTCATTTGGAAAGTGGGACCGGGTTTCCTGTAGCAGGTCAACCAACTCCTCTCTTCTTCTACTGGATCTCTACCAAATGTAACAACTTGTCATCAGAACAAGAAAACAAACCAAAACAAAGACAACAAACAAACAAGCATACAAATGCCTCCCCCTTTCTAACCTGATTTTTTTTGTCAAACTGTTTCACTGCAGCACAAAAACTAACATAACCTTTAAATAAGCCATTTGACATGACATCTCTTGTTTGTTTACTAGAACACTTATTTTTGCCTTGTTGTTTCTCACATACACTGGCTTCTCTCTTTTCAGGCCCTTCCATGTGGGTATGGTCATGATATAGGTGCCATTGCGGTTCACTCACATGTATTTTGTAGATATACAAAAGCTACCCTTGAGTTTGACCAATGGCTACTGTTTAACAAGGAACTATTCTAAATCATCATATAGTTTCTTTCCGTGGACTTTATTCAGCCATATACATTTTTTTACTCTTATAAGTTATGCTAAAACAGCAAGAATTTTTCTTGCTTTCAATGTTCTTTTCTTTCTTTCTTCATAGTTTCTTGTTATTTTTTTTTGTTATTTTCTTGTTATATTGTCTGAATCTCAATGAGAATCTTAAAATCTTGTTCATTTCTGTCTCTTGGGTCCTGTTCTACTTGATCAATTTGGATCTTTGCTTTTCTGGTGGTGATGCTCAAGTAACAGGGTCTGTGTTCCATGATCTGGCCAGAACAGAATCCATGTTGCTGATAGCACTGATGGCTTCTATTGACCATCCTCTGACATCACAGCTACCACAGGATAGTCAGTCTAGTGATTCGAGGACTTATGGGAGATCTCAATGTTACAGTCTTACTTGCTGTCATGTATGTTAGCCACTCCTGGAGGTTATCACCATGGGAAAGCAGAGAAGGCATGGTTTGAAAGACTCTACTATTGATATGCATGGAGACCACCTTCCTACTAACTGTGACCTAGTCAGTTGGAAAATGTATAGATCGTCCTCACATGGCTCTACTGCTTATGTTTCTATCTCTTCAGAAATCCCCATAGTAGAGAGATACATGTGAAAAAGGATATCAAGTCATGAGTGAACATTTGGCCTTATCAACCAGGGTTATTATGATGATCCATCACACTGGAGTGGTTTAGAGAATAAGCGTCCATTTCTCACTGTTTTGGAGAAAGGTCAGGTTCAAGGCACTGCCTTCCTTATGGCCTTGCAGACAGTCTCTTTCTCACACTATTGTGAAAAAATGTGTAAGAGATAGTAAAGAGGGTAATAAGCTTTCTAATGTGTTTTCATAAGAACACTATATTCATCATGAGAATATGACTCTAAGAATGTCAATCCTAATCACTTTCCAAGATCTTCTTCAAACATTCATTGGGGCTTAAGACTCCTACATGTAGATTTAGTTCACGGTAATATCTAATAGTATTTTATTTAGGACAGGTTCAGTCAATGAATCTGAAGCTTACTGATTTTGCTACATAGGTAAAATGAACCTCAGAGTTCCCCTTGTTTCTACATCCCTAATACTGGGTTACAAATATGTTGCCACCATTCTGGTCATTTAACATAGGTTCTGGGAATCTAAACTTAGATACTTATCCTATCATGACAAGCATTTTATGAACTGTTCCATCTTTGGAGCTCAGAAAAACTATTATTTTTTTTAACTTCTAAGAACAGACATTTAATGCATTCTTTGAGTTTATATAAATTTGCCATTCTTTTAAAGCTTTTTCTATTGTTCCATTTGAAGTTTGGGGACCTCAAAACAAACTTATTATATTTGTATTTTACTCTTTATCGACCTAAATTTTCTGTCTCATATTTTCTGAGTGGATTAGTGGCAACCTTGCTGGTTTATTCTGGAAATTCAGTCCCGGTAATTTTTTCTCATCGTGCTCCTTGCTCTCTGCTCGGCCCCCATGAATGATGTTTCCAGCGATACTTCATATGGATGAATCTAGAAATATGTATCTAGAAGAAAGGTTCTGAATGCACTCTTTTTCTAAAGGCTTGTTTCTATCTAACTCTGGAGGCTCGGAGACCTGTATAACCTGTAATGTATAGCAGGGTCAGAAAAAAGGCACTCGAAGGAGAGGGAAGAGCATGGATGGCATTACTCATACACAAGCTCAGTTCTGTGTCCTGCAGCTCTAGCAGGTTTTCTTGCATGGCTTCACTCTCTCTTGTTTATCCTCAAAGTAGGCAAGAACTGTGTGGCACGTCCATGTCAACTGAAGCTACAATGGGCAAACACCATGGGTTTCTTCTGTGAGCCAGCTCTTGACACCAGTAATGTTTCTTTGGGGGTCTTTCAGATTACTTTCATTCCTTCAATTCTGTGTGCTGTTTATGCTGTCTCCCACATAAACCTTCTTATAAGCCTGTATCTGGAGTGAGATATTCATTTAATGATTAAATTATTCTTCAGTACAGTTTCCATTTGTTGCCTTGCAAATTGAACTGGACTAATTTCTCCTTAGATGAAAAATAATTAATAGTTCTAGTCTGCTTTTAACTATGAGAGATCTAATTTAAAAATAGAGACCACTCAGTGAAAAGTGTGCTTGATAAAAGCAAATGAGCTTGAATGTTTTTATTCTTTTGTATCTTAAAGGCAGGGGGAGTGTGGTGTTGGTGTAATGTGTGCCTGTTTTGTAGCAGGAACGACATAGGAACATGACCTCAATTTTGGTCACAGCATATGTGAAACAGCTATTAACATTTCTATTTTTTAGAGGAGGAAACAGGATCATAAAAGTCACAAATAATTCAGATGTAAATGAAGCAGGATTTGAAAGGGGTATGTGTAACTTCAAAACATGCTTGTTCCTATTTATCCCTGTCACAATATATATTAATATGAGAACTCATATAATTATGAAAATGTTAAAGGCAAATAAAATATTTTTACAAAACCTTTGTGAATTACAGGCTAGGGGTTTAGCAGAAGGTAAAAACTTTAGTCTCTGCTTTCCATATGATATTCTTGATGGGCTCTGCTCATTTCCATGTTTTCAGGAGAAAGCTAGGCTCAGTGATAGGTTTTATAATTCTCTATAATAGTTTAAGAGCTCTGTGATACTAGAGTTAGATTGGCTTGGTTATTGGGTACCAGGGTTAGGTAAGATGAAGACCAAATCTGAGCCTAGGGAATGAGAACCAATACTGTAGTGATGGGAAAGAACATTATAGCTGCTTGTCAGAAGTTTGTATACAGAAAATTGTGTGGATGTATATCTTTCTGTAAGGAGGTCTTTGTATGTCTGCACGTATAAAAAGGTCTAGATTATATGGATGTATGGCTAAGGAAGTGCATCCCTATGAATGTGAATAAGGGCTTATAAAAGTAAAATGAAGTCCAGTCTGAACAGAGACTTCCAAAAGCAAAGCCAGTTCCCAGCCAAAATTTGTGTTGTCAAGAAAGGATAAAAATGCCACCATTGGGAAAACTGCCTGGCAATAAACAAAGTAATTACTCTGTTTCATTACATACTCATAGACAAGTTCCTTATATCTTTCATTAATAACTTGGTCTGCATCACACTGTGGGTGAGGACAGCTATTTAAGTTGCCAAGATTCAAACTCAGGGAAGTTTACTTTGAAACTCATGCTCATTTCTTTTGCACTGCTGAGCCAAGTTCTCTGTCCTTAGGATACCTGTCCAATTCCAAAAAGAGAACTGAAGTTCATTCAGATGGAAGCAGACAAGCTGTCCTGCTATAGGTCTCCTACACGAGTACTTGCTCATGTCAGTTGAGAAACTCTATGTTGAAGATTTCTGTACATGGGATGAGGTGGCAAGGACAGTTATTGATTGTCTGTATTAGATAATTGCTAGAGACACACTGATAAGGCACAATGACTCCGCATTTGGAAGCTGGGTACTATGCTGAGGCAGGCAGATGGGTCCCCAGCCTGATGAGATGAAGAAGATGCACCTTGCCATGCAAACTGAGGTTGTTTGAGAACCCATTTCTGCCTCATTCCCCAGAGCAGAGCAGCTTGCAGGAGATCAAGGCATTGGGTATCCACTGAGAAAGCCTTAGACTTTTGGGAGGATGCAAAAAGGAAGCAAGATCCCCAGTAAGCTTTGGAGCAGTCTCCTTAGTATTCACATTGGCAAACTTGAAGGAGATGTATACATCCCATCTTTGAGACCTTTATGTCCACCTGGAGTGATCTGGCACACTCTTGGAACTGCTGCCTGCTGTGGCCTCCACCTGTCTTGCTGAGGTTTTGTCATTTCTATGAGTCCTTAATTTCACTCTGTGTTTTTCATGACTGTTGGGCCTGCTGCCAGTGACTTTCTTGGTCTTGTGATATGATCATATTTCTCGTTTCTTAGTGACCTCAGATGGACCTAGCATACAGGGTAGAAATAGAGGTCAGATTCTTGCTTTTGTTTGTGGATGGGTTGAAGGCATGAGAATTCACATTTGTACAAATGGACTATTTTCTAAAAACTTATCTAATTACAAAACAGCTGCAGGATGATCCTAGGGTTGGAAATAATCATACACATTTACTGGGGTATGCCTGCAGAGTGCCAGACTGAATGTCCAAAAGCCAGACACTAATTATAGTCCCACCAGCTCCTTCCTGATGGCTGAGTAAATTTAACTATTCCATGTTCTGTGTGCCTTTTGCAAAGCTAGTAAGGCTCTGGGTTTCTTCATAGCAACCGATGGTGCTCAAGGTATATTTTATTTTATTTTATATTTTTTGTAGGATGTCTTAGTAAATATTTCTACTGCTGTGATAAAACACCATAAGAAAAGCAACTTGGAAAGGAAAGGGTTTATTTATCATACACTTCCAGATCACAATTTATCACTGAAAGAAGACAAGGTGTGAACACTGAAACAGGAACAAAGAAAACATGGAAATTAGTACTGCTCATTGTGGACTGGGATCTCCTATATCGATCATTAGTTAAAAGGTTACAGAATTTTTAAAGGTCAAGTTTCCTTCTTCCCTTTTACTGGATTTTATAAACTTATTTTCTTATACTATATTTTGATCATATTCTCTCCTTTACTCAACTCCACGTAGATTCTTCCATTTTCCTACCCACCCAACTTTATGTTCTTTCTCTTTCTCTTACTCTGACCAGCAAATCAGACATCACACACACACACACACACACACACACACACACACACACACACACACGATTAAAAACAAACAAAACAAAACGCATACAAACACAAACATGGCATCTGTTTTGTGTTGGCTACCACATGAGTGTAGAAACTGCCCTGCAATGAACCCCTTACCACTGCACTGAAGATAACTAACATTTTTTTCTTTCCCTCCAGCAGGTATCAATCACAGATAGCCTCTTGGGTAGGGATTCAGCTTTGTGTCCACTTTCTCTTTTCTGAGCCAGGACTTTGTCTTGCCTAAACCATCGCAAATCTTTTGTGTGCTATCACAGTCTCTGTGAGTTCACACATGCATAGCCATGCTGTGTCTGAGATACCGTTTCCCTGGAGTCATCTACCATCACTGGCTCTTACTGTCTCTCCCCCTTGTCTTCTGCATAGATCCCCAAGTCTTATGGGGAAGGGATTGGTTAAAACAACCATCTCAGGTAGGTCTGATTACTCTAAACTCTCCCTCTTTGCGCATTGTCCAGGTGTGGGTCTCTGTTAACTATCATAAGAAGCAAGAAGAAACCTCTCTGAGAATGATTGCGAAATGTATTTATCTATGGGCACAGCGATATGCTGCTAGGAATCATTGTATAGTTACTTTCCTGAGCAGAGTAATAGTAGTAAGTTTTCCTTTAGGACCAATGACATATCTAGTCTCAGGTTCTCGGCCACATTAGCAGTGCCAGGTTGGGTTCCATCGCATACAGAGAGCATTAAATCCAATTTAAAAGGGTTTTGTTACTCACATAACATTTGTGCCATTATAAACATAAACATATCGTGTAGGAAGTTCTTTACTGTAGGTCACAAGTTCATATCTGGGTAGTATGGGTGAGTCCGTTTCTCCTGTGATGGCATGTGTAATACCTTCCAGCATCATGGCAGTTTTTAGGGATAAGGGATCTAGTTGCATTGAAGTTCATTTTTTTCCAAGTTCTATGACATAAGTAAGTAGGGTCTTCACTGATAGGGCCTTAGCATTAGGAAGTGTGGGAAAACCAATAGAATAGTCACTAGCTTATCAATTTTGGCAGACATACTGCCAAATATAACCCATTCCTAGTACTAGATGTTTGACATGGGATGTCTAGTTAAGGCATTCTCTCCTCTATTATAGGATAACTCCATTTAAATTCATTTCATGTATATCGGATATGTTAGGTAGCTTCTGTGTTAGAATATTTCCATATGGCCTTTCAAAAGGCCTTTATTTTTTTCTTTTTTATTATTATTATTTTCTTTATTTACATTTCAAATGCTATCCCGAAAGTTCCCTATACCCCCCCCCCCCACCGCCCCTGCTCCCTTACCCACCCACTCCCACTACTTGGCTCAGGCCTTCCCTTGTGCTGGGTCATAAAAAGTTTGCAAGACCAAGGGGCCTCTCTTCCCAGTGATGGCCGATTAGTCCATCTTCTGCTACATATGCAGCTAGAGACACAAGCTCAGGGGGTACTCGTTAGTTCATATTGTTGTTCCACCTACAGGGTTGCAGCCCCCTTCAGCTCCTTGGGTACTTTCTCTAGCTCCTCTATTGGGGACCCTGTGTTCCATCCAATAGCTGGCTGTGAGCATCCACTTTGGTGTTTGCCAGGCACTGGCATAGCCTCACAAGAGGCCTCAATATCAGGGTCCCTCCAGCAGAATCTTGCTGGCATGAGCATTAGTATCTAGGTTTGGTGGCTGATGATGGAATGGATTCGCTGATGGGGTAGTCTCTGGATAGTCCATCCTTTCATCTTAGCTCTAAATTTTGTCTCTGTACCTATATCACATGGTGGCTCAAAAGGCCTTTATTGTTACTTGTCTCATAGTCCCTCCTTTACACTGTAATTCTATCACCCCTCCCCCATTTAATAGTCCAATTCAAGTTTGTCACTTACATCGTTTCATCACTATATTGTATCTCCCCTTGCTTTCAAGACACACTCCTTTGCTACCTATGCATCATGTCTATTCTAAATGAAACACTAATAACTAAAGCTTAAAAGCTAACACTCACATGTGTAATGAGCAATGTTTGTCTTTCTGAGCCTGGGTTATCTCACTTAGGATAATTGTTCCTAGATCCATACCTTTACCTCCAAATTTTATTTTACCTGATTGTTGAATACTTTTCTACTCTGTCAATGCACCACATACATTCTCGGTTCATCAGTTGGTGGACATCCTGGATGTTTCCAATTTCTGACTAATATAAATGGAGTAGCAATGAACGTGGATGAACAAGTATCTCTGTAGTAAGAAATAGAGCTTGTTAGGTATATGCACAAGAGTGGTAGAGCCAGATCTTGGTATAAATTAACTTCCAGCTCCCTGAGGAACCATGGCACTGATTTCCATAGTGGCTTTACCAGTGTCCACTCCCACTAGCAATAAATAAGTGTCCCCTTTGTCATATTGTCACAAGCATCAGATGTTGTTTGATTTATTAATCTTGGCCATTCTGACTGGAGTAAGTTGAATCTCAAAGTGGTTTTAATTTTATTTCCTGATGTGTAAGGGTATATATATATATTCTTGATTTTCAAATTTTCATTCTTTGTGTATTCTAGATACTAAACCTGTGTCAGATGTATAGTTGGTGTGTATTTTTTCATTTCATAGATTCTACTTTGCTTAAATGATGGTATCCTATGCTAAAGATAAGCTTTTTGGCTTCATGGAGTCCAATTTAATAATTACTTGGTCTCAGTGACTATACCATCGGGGCCCTGTTGAAAAATAATCCTTTTTGTGTCAGTGAGTTCAAGTGAATTGAACATTCTTTCTTTTATTATATTTAGTCTATCTGGCCTTATGCTGAAGTCTTTGGTCTATTAGGAGATGGAATTTGTGAAGAATAATTGAAATGGTAGATTTTAATTTTTTTATATACAGCTATCCATTTAACAAGCATCATTTGTTACATATTCTGCCTTTTCTATGGAATGAAAAATCTATGAAATGATTATATTCCATGTGAAGAATCTATGCAATGATTAAATTTTGGCTTCTTTGAGAAAAAATAAGTTGTAAGTTGTTAGGTTGTAGCCTTATGTCTGAATCTTAAGATCCATTCCATTGATCAACATGTGTGCTTTTATGTTAATATCATGTCATCTTTATTACTATAGCACTGTAATACAACATGAAGTTTGGGACAGTGATGCCTCCAGCATCTCTTCTATTATAAAGGATTGCTTAGCTATCATGTTTTTTTTTATTATTCTTTCTTTCTTTCTTTCTTTCTTTCTTTCTTTCTTTCTTTCTTTCTTTCTTTCTTTCTTTCCTTCTTTCTTTCTTTTGATTTTGGTTTCCATATGAAATTGAAGGTTGTTTTCCAATTTCTGTGAAGAACTGTGCTAAAATTTTGAAGGCGATTATATCGGATCTGTAGATTGCTTTTGGTAGGAGAGCCATCTTCACAGCATTAACCCCACTGATCCATGAGCATAGGAGATCTTTTCATCTTCTGTTCTTAAATTTATTCCTTTTTTGCCTTAAAGTCTTTCACTTTCTTAGTTAGATTTACACCCAAACTATTTTATTTTGAGGGGGAGGGGCTTTTGTGAAAGGTACTGTTTCCAAGATTTCTTCTCAAGTATGTTTGTATATAGGATGGCTACTGATTTTCATGTGTTAATTTTGTATCTTGTTACTTTGTTGAGCTTGTTTGTCAGTTGTAGAAATGTCCTCATGGAGTTTTTATTGTCTTTATAAATAATATCACATCTTCTGCAAAGAATATACTTGGACGCTTTCTTTCCTACTTATACCCCTTGATTGCCTTCAGTTGTCTTATTACTCTAAGGCTTCCAATATTATACTGAATAGGCACAGATACAATGAGTATTCTTGTCCTTTCCTGATTTTCATATAAAGGCTTGGAGTTTCTATCTGCTTTTGAGGATGTCAGCTGTGGACTGATTATAAATTGCCTTTATTATGCTGGGGCATGCCTCTTTTCTCTACTTTTTTCATTTAGGGATGTTGGATTTTGTCAAAGGTCTTTTTTTGCATCTAATGAGATGACCATTTATTTTCTTTTACTATGCTTATATGCTGGATTGTATTTATTAATTTATGTATGGTAAACCATCTCTAAATCTCTGAGGTAAATTTACCTTGAACATGGTGGATAACCTTTTATATATTGTGATGACTAGAATAGGAATGGCCCCCATAGGCTCATATATTTGAATGTTTGGTCATTAGGGTGTGGTGCTACTTGATAAGGAGCTAAGAGGTATGGCCTTGTTGAGAGATGTGTATCACTGGGATAGGTGGAATTTGGGGTTTCAAATGCTCAAGCCAGGCACAGTGCTCACTCTCTTTCTCATGCCTGTTAATCCAGATAAAGAACTCTCAGCCATTTCTTCAGTACCACTTTTGCCTGTGCACCACCATGCTTTCTTGTCATGGTGAAAATGGACTAAACCTCTGAAATTGTAAGCTAACCCATATTAAATCTTTATAAGAGTTGCTGTGATTACAGTGTTCCTTTATGGTAATAGACCCCTGACTAAGACAGATTGTTCTTTAACTTAGTTTACAAGTATTTTATTGGGATTTTTTGCATCTGTGTACATAAGGGATTTTGATTTATACTTCTCTTTTTGTTGACTCCTTCTGTGACTTGGTTATCAGGTTGATAGTGGCTCCAGAAATTGAGAAATGTTCTTTCAGTTTCTACTTTGTGTAGGAGTGTAGGCAATAGTTCTTCTTTGAAACTCTGATAGAATTCTGCAATAAATCCATTTTGCCCTGGGATCTTTTTAATGGCAAGAGTTTTAATTACTACTTTTGTTAATGAAATTGTTTAAAATTTTCATTTCTTATTGATTTATCTCATCCATTTCTTTTAGATTATCCATGTTAGGGGAATACATATTTTTAACGTATGTCATTTTGATTCTCTGAATTTCCTTGATATCTGTTGTAACATTTTCCTTATCATTCTAATTTATTAATTTGTTTCTTTTTCTTCTTTATTTTGGTTAATTTTGGTAAAGATTTCTCAATATTGTTACTTTTCTCAAAGAACCACTTGTTTGTTTCACTGTGAAACAACTGTGAATTGAGACAATTAATATTGAGAGTTTTGTTGAGCAGTGTTTATTAATTCCTGTTATTTTATTTGTGTTTTTTCTCTCTTTTCATGAACTCTTATTGCATTGTTTATTTATTGTGTCCTCTTGGATATTATTGACCTTCTTGAGATACTGGAAATTTCCTTCTAGTGTATTTTATAGATCTAGATTGTTGGACAGATATTGTTCAAGTTTCTTTTTACCGTGAAATGTTTTTATTTATCTGTTATTTCTGATTGATAGTACTTCTGGTGTTGTTGAGGTTCAGATGGTCTGCAGTTTATTCATTAAACACAAACCATGACCCAGATAAGTTCTATGACTTTAGAAAAGTGCAAGCCTGAGACAAAGTCTAGGAGGAATGTCTTCTGGGACAAAACAAGGCCAGAAAAGCAAAGAGTTGAAGAAGAATTAATTCAGATAAGGGAACCAAAGATACTATTTGATCAGGCTCCATTTATGGTATTTTTTCTAGTAGCTAGCTAAACTATATAGAAAAAGCAGTGGTTATAAACCTAGATACTAATGCACATGCTAGCAAGATTCTGCTGAAGGGACCCTGATATAGCGGCCTCTTGTGAGGCTATGCCAGTGCCTTGCAAACACCGAAGTGGATGCTCACAGCCAGCTATTGGATGGAACACAGGGTCCCCAATAGAGGAGCTAGAGAAAGTACCCAAGGAACTGAAGGGGGCTGCAACCCTGTAGGTGGAATAACAATATGAACTAACAAGTACCCCCTGAGCTTGTGTCTCTAGCTGCATATGTAGCAGAAGATGGCCTAATCNGCCATCACTGGGAAGAGAGGCCCCNTNGTCTTGCAAACTTTTTATGACCCAGCACAAGGGAAGGCCTGAGCCAAGTAGTGGGAGTGGGTGGGTAAGGGAGCAGGGGCGGCGGGGGGGGGGNATAGGGAACTTTCGGGATAGCATTTGAAATGTAAATAAAGAAAATAATAATAAAACTTTTTTTTTAAAGCAGTGGTTATAGAAATTGTTCTTGAAGTGAACATAGAGTCTTGTGTCTCTACCATTCCATCTTTTCAAGGTTCATATAATGCCAGTGTCTATGTTGGTCACAGCAGGGTATAGTAATCTAGACTGGCGTCTGTATTCTTTCAAGGATTATAGACCATTCTTCTGGCTTTCAGTGTCTCCACAGAAAAGTCAGTTGTATTCTAATGGACCTACTTTTTTGTGACTTTTGTCTTTTTTTCCATGTAGTTTTTAATATCCTTTCTTTGTTCTTTACATTTAGTGTTTTAATTACTTTGTATAATTTGAAGTCTTTTCTGGGTCTGTCTTTTTGGTGTTTTGTATGCTTCTTGCACCTTGATAAGTACCTCCTGTTTAAAATCAGGGACATTTCCCTTGTTTTTTGTTTGTTTGTTTGTTTTGTTTTTTGGGGGGTGGTTTTTTGAAATAGGGTTTCTATGTATAGTCCTGGCTGTCCTGGAACTCACTCTCTAGACCAGGCTGGCCTCAAACTCAGAAATTCGCCTGCCTCTGCCTCCCAAGTGCTAGGACTAAAGGCGTGTGCCACCACTCCCGGCCTGGACATTTTCTCTTCTGATTTGTTAAAAATACTTTTTCTTTCTCATCCTCTATATTTTACATTCTCTATTATTCATAGATTTGGACCTTTCAGAGTGTCCAAGATTTTCTGAATGTTTTGTGTCTGTCTTTGTTATATTTAAGAGTTTCTGTGACTTAGCTATCCATTTGTCTTATCTTCAAGACATGAAATTTGTCTTTTATTCTGTTGATAAGTCATGTCTCTGAGCTTGTTGTATGACTTCCTGAGTTTTAAATCTCAAGTTTCACTTCGGTTTGGCTTTTCTTTACAAATACTGTATTTTTTTTTTTAAATCAAGTTCTATTTTCTCATATCTTGAATTGTTTTCCTTATTTCATTCAGTTGTTTTTGTTTCTATTGGGACATTTATTTATATCCTTTTTAAAGTTGAACATATTTATCAGGGCTATTTTGAAGGCTTGTCTTGTGCATCAGATAAGTAGTTTTAGTTGAGTCATATTACAATTGGGTTGCTGGCTTCCACATGAGTCATACTGTCTTAGTTTTTCATGTTTGTGTTTTTGTGCTGGGAGTTAGGTATGTGGAGTTATGATGTTTGTAGTCTTTCTTGGTATAGGCATCTGTTCTTACCTTTTTGGATGTGTATTCATTTCTTTGGTTGCTGTTCTCCCAGTCACACAAGTTGTGAACCTCAGACATGAGACTGTTTTTCCGTCTTGAGGTTAGTTCTGCCACTCACAATTCAGACTCTTGCTCAGATTTTGTCTTTGGCTGTTCATTGTAATGCTCAATTCTGGCCCCAAGATCTTGATTCTGCATATAGCTTCTGGGAACCTGCCCCCAGTTAATTCTGATTGGTCAGATAGCAACAGCCAATAGCTGGTGAGAATATAGATAGCAAGTGTTTAGTTTTCCTAGGCTAGGAGTACAAAGAAGAAGAAAGAGGGGGAAAGGAAAGCCACCATGGAAATGTAAGAACGTGCAGGAGGGAGAAGAGCTGCCAAGAGAACGTGGCCCAGAGTCTAAATTGAGTCGAGAGCAGCCAAGATGGAACAAAGAAATTAGTAAGTGGTAACTCAGTTAGTTATCTGTAGAAGAGTAGATTCTAGCAACGTAGATGTTCGGCAGTTGCCCATTTATTGTAATGCTTAAGGCATATTAAAATATAAAGACTGTGTGTGTGTGTGTGTGTGTGTGTGTGTGTGTGTGTATCATTTAGGAACATAAATGTTCAAGGCAGGAAGGAACTCCACACCAAAATTTAAATATTTTTGACAACAAACTCTGATTAGACTCAGATTCGAATTTCTGGGTTGAGCTGTGATTTTTAGAAACTGAACTGTTTTAGATTAGCAGGTATGGGATAGGGACTTAGTCCAGATGATGGAAGGGTAGCAGAAGTAGATCTAGAGGTACTCTAGATGAAAAAAGGAGGCAGACAGAAGGTAGCAGATATGTATTAGTTAGGGTTCTCTAATAACATAACTAATAGAATGAACTAATCCACATCTACATTCTGGAAAGAGACTTATTAGACTGGCTTTTGGGCTGTGATTCAAGTAGTCCAACAATGAATATCTTCTGATGGAAAGGCCAAGAATTCAGTAGCTGTTCAATTCCCAAGACTAGATGAATCAGCAGTCCAAACCTGGTGTCAGAGTTCCAGGGAAGTCCTGAAAAGCTACCTGTTTTCAGTTCACGTTGGAATCCTGAAGAGTATGTTCAAACAACAGCAAAGAAATGAATTATAATAGTCAAAGTTGCCAGTGAGAGTGAGGATAGGCAGACAAAAAGCAAAAGCCTCCCTCCCTCCCTTCTTTCCTTCCTTCCTTCCTTCCTTGATGTATTTTGTGGACTACCACCAAAAGCTGTGACCCAAAACTTTTGACCTCAAATGATCTAGAATTAGACTGTGTTTCCCACCTCAAATAATCTGAGGAAGAAAAATGACCCACAGGTATGTCAACTGCTTGGGTTTTAGTTACTTCCAAATGTATGCAAGCTGACAACTGAGATTAGCCATTAAAGGTATAAGAGGAATATTGAGACCAGAATGAGGGAAGGTAGGGTACAGGTTGCCAACCTTAGTCCTAGCCACGTGTGGTGGCTATGTGGTCTCTGGTACAAAGCCATTCTTTGGCTCAATGGTAAGTCACAGAATAATGGAGCTGGGCTAAGATGAAGGGCTGGGGTGGATGGCAAGGATCAACCTGGGTGTCTCTATCTCAAATTCACAAGATTACATCCCAAAGCTATGGAGTTGATCTAGAATATGGGGCTCAAGAAGATGAGCTGCAGCAAGTCTAAGTGTCTGCTAGAACATCCAAAAGGAACCTGGAGGGGGAAACCTGTACCTTACCTAGCAGCCAAGTGTGGTGGCTAAGAGGTCCTTGGTCAGGAGGAGTCCTTGGGGTCAGTGAGAAATCACAAAGGACAGGAGCTTAGCTAGGTGAGGAATAATGGCTGCTGAAGCAACAACAACAACTAGGGGAACCCTGGGTCTCACTACAAGGCCATGTCCAAGGAGATGGAGGTAGGCTGGGGAGATGACCTCTCTCTAGGTCAATTTTATGGAAGCATTTTCTCAATTGAGCATCTCTCTTCCAAATGAGTTAGGTCAAACTGACATAAAGCCAAACAGCACAATTTGCTCTTTGTCAACTTGAGACACAAACATATCATTAAACTGTTAACCATGTATCTGTTTATTATTTATCTATAGATCCTATATTAGTATCAATATTACAATATAAAATATCAACAATCTTAAAACTCCCACATTCTTTAAAAAATCAAGCACTTCAAATGTTAATTACCTTTAAAGTATCCAAAGTCTCTAAATTACCCAAAGTCTTTCAAATGTTAGATTGCTTTTCTACTCTATGATGTAATAACCAGGAAAGAGTTACAATGAAATCACAGCCAAACTAAAGTTTACCAGTATAAAAAGTTTAGTTTTTACATGTGCAATGCACTCATGATTGTGTGGGATCCTGAGATATTCCTCCCAATTCCCCTTTCTGTAGTTTCTCTCCTAGGCTCAGGCCTGCTCCATTTCACAGATCCTACTATCCTTTGCTGTCAACCCATGGTACTGGGATCACAAAAATGCTGGTGTCTGTACTTTAAATAAATCGACACATTCACTAACATCCCCTCACAGCCTGTCTTTTGGGACTCTGACCTTATCACACAGTGCCGAACCACAACTTCTTTCCTTGACTCCTTCAATCCTGAGGCTTCTAATACAACCGAGGCTGCATCCTCACCACTGGCCTGTCCTGGACTGTTACACTGCCAAGCCTTGGATGCTCTCCCAGACCCCTTTATGCCTTTAAAATCAGCATCCTCTAGGAGACTTACATATTACCAAGTTTGGCTTCTGGGACAAGGAATACCCTTGACCCTCTGAACTAGAGTCTTTGTGCTCTGATACTGAAGAAACACTTCTCAGAAGATTTTCCTGGTTTCTTTGTAACCACAGGTGCTTCTTCAGCTCCAGCTAACAATCATCCATTGTACTAGCAAAGGAAAAGTTTCACTTTAGCAGTTCAAAATATCCTAAAAACTCCCTTGATAGAGTCTTAGCTTCTCTATAAAACTGAACAAGTCAGGTCTCCACTGTCTGCGCTGCTCTCAGGATTTTCTGAGTTTCAGAATAAGTGAAACATTAAGCTCTGAACACTCAGTGACTTTTCTAGACTGAAGTTCCAAAGTCCTTCCACAGCCCCCCCCACCTGCAAAGTATGGTCAGATCTATCAAAGCAAATATCCTATAATCTTGGTACCAATTTCTGCCTCAGTGTTTTTATTGTTGTGATAAGCAACAACAACCACAATAACAAAAATAAAAATAAAAAAAAAAAAAAAACATGACCAAAAGCAACTTGTGAAGGAAATTTGCTCCTGCTCTTCAAGTCAGGAACTTGGAAACAAGAACTGAAGCCAAAAACAATGGAAGAATGCTGCTTACTTGCTTGCTCCTGTGCCTTGTAAATCTTGCTTTCTTATGTAATTCAAGATCATCTGTTGAGGTGTGGCACTGACTACAGTAATTTGGGTCCTTACACACCAATCACTAATTACGAAAATGCTTGACTGACTTGTTTATAGGCCAATCTTTTTTTTTTAATTATTTTATTAGATATTTTCTTCATTTACATTTCAAATGCTATCCCAAAGTCCCCTATTCCATCCCCCTGCCCTGCTCCCCTTATAGGCCGATCTTATGGATATTTTTCTCAATCGAAAGTTCCTCCTCTCAAATTACTCTAATATTTGTCAAATTGATATGTTTAATTTAGTTTCAGCAGCTAGGGAATTATTTTTACAGTCGTATTAAACGTTGTCTTGGGTCATTGGGCAAAGTTAGTCATGACACGATAATCTTTGGTCCTGTTGCCTTTGTTGAGATACTAGCCAGATATATCCACATACAAACCTGCTTTTCTTTGAAGCAACATCACTTTAAATCTGGTTGAGTCCAAGGTTGCCATGCACTAGGGAGACATTTCCATGCTACTGTTCTTCTATCAGTTAGCAAGGGTGTGCCAGGTCTCACTCTGCCTCTTCTTAAGGAGCACACACAGAGGAATCCCCATGATCAGTGGCCACGTGACACTGTAATACAAGTTCTTCCTTCACTCATTCCTTTCCTCTGCCCCTTACTGACATTTTTATTGTCCATTAAAGCAGTTGTAGCCATGGTGTCTAAGTCTTGTCCTAAGTGGTCTGACCACATCTCCTACCTTGATCTCTGTGACTTTATGTCTTCAAGGAATTTTTTGTTAGACTCATTGCCCCTATTCTACGTTTTCCTTCTTCCTCCAGAATGAATTTCATTTATTCATATTTTCCAGTTTGAAGAAGATGAAAAGTCACTGAACTCCTAACAGAGGAGTTCGGGTGTGTAAGTACTGGTCTGGAAGCTGTCTTAGCTACTACATAGTCTTGCATAGTTTGTATCAGAGAAGAAAATAAAGAACAAAGGAAAAAAATCCTTCTTCGTCACGGGACTGTATTCCTCCAATATTACATTTTTACCTTTTTATCCTCAGTGTGACTTCTCTTGTAGGAAAGCCCTATAAGTAAGCCATTAAGATTAAAGTAGCTCATAAAGGTTGGGCAGGTGTCCAATAGGATAGGTATCTATATAAAAAGGACAGAGTGGCTATAATTACATACTGAAAAGGCCATGGGAAGAATGGAAACATCATCTGTAAGCTAAGAACAGAGGTCTCACAGAACCTATACGCATTACCTGGACTTTGAAATCTCAGCCTCTGGAATTGTGTTGAGCAAAATTGGTGTTATTTAAAACAACCAGTGTATGGTACAATTCCTTACATCATTATTCAAGATCATCTAAGATCATATGATCTTATATCATCGTCTACTTCATGCAACACTAACAAATCTGCCTGAAAAATCTCAGCTCAGATCTGAGACTATTGTACATGTCATGGTCTGAATGTGAAATGTCCCCATAGGTTCTCATATTTAAACCTTTGGTCCCTGACCAGTAGTGGAAGAAGGTAGAACCTTATTGGAAGAAGTGGGTCACAGGTTGGCCTTTGACCGTTTCACTTTCTCTTCAACTCTCTGATTTCTGAATATAGATAGAACACGACCGCCAGCCTCCTGTTCTTCTACCACGCCTCACCAGCCTGGTTCTCTGCCTTCTGCGAGTCAATAATGCTGCTTCCTCTTCAGTTGATTTTGTCAGACCATCTTACCACATCAACATAGAGTAACTGTGAATATTATAAACTGCACTATTTTAAATGTACATTACAAGTGTTCCACTCTCAGAGAAACATGATTCAATTAGAAAAATTAGAAAGTTGTAGTGTTTTCTTATTGACATCATTTGATATGTAAGTATCAATGTTTCTTTGGGTTACATTGGATTAGGAAGTTTGATTTTTCTATAAACTGCCATATAAATTGCTATCTTCATCTTCATAAAATCATTAAATGAGTTTTGGATTGGGATAAGGATGGACTTTCCAGTAATATATAAATTGTCCAAAAAATACTTTTCCCATCTAGTACTACATATTTGCATGAATTGGTATTCTCAGAATTGGTGATTTTAAAATCAAAATATACTGAACAACTTTGAAAATGTTCTATGGTACACAGAGTCAATATATGATCATGCGAAATAAACAAGCATATTGTTTTATTTGTATTTAAATATGCTTTCATCTACAATAAATGGTAACTTATTATAGACTAAAGGAATAAAAATGAATCATTTTACGATTTATTATCAGTAAATACTAGATTTGTATGCCTATTTTATATAACTATATGGAGTACTTCATAAACTTTTTTGAGGTGAAAAGCGATTGCCAATGAAATGAATTTAAGAAGCCCTGATTAGTGGTGTTTGTTACTGCAGCTCTAGATAATAATTTTGGCTGCTGAGCTACAGAGCAGAACTCTAAACAGTCAGAGGAGCCCGAGAGCTCTGTTGTCTGCCACACATTAAGTCCTCAATATTTAGGGGATACTGAACACGCAAATGAAGGGAGCAATCCAGTGGGCATTGAATTATTATTTAGTTTTCTTATTGCTGTTGCAAAATACCTGACAAAACAACTTAGGGATTTAGTTTGGCTCACAGTTTGAGGGACACAGTCCATCATGGTGGGAAGGGCACATGTAACAGCAGTAGGTTGTCACATTGTGACTAGAGTGTGCAGCTGAGACTTCTAGCTGCACATCTCGATGGAACGGGAATCAGAGAGTGAACATGAAGCTGGCTCAGCCCCCAAACTCTTAAGGCCAGCCCTCAATGAAATACTTTTTATTACAAGTCTATGTCTCTCAAAGGTTACACAACTTTCCAAACTAGCACTAGGAGGTAGGAGTCAGGTGTTCACATATATGAGCCAGTGGGGGATATTTGTCCTTTATACCACAATGAACTCCGTTACAGAGAGAAAGAAGTCATCTACATGTGGTACAATAGGCTCCTTCTCAAATAAAAATGTGTGGCACAGATTCTAATTAACACACTAACTGACACATTATAGGTAATCAATGAGGCAGAACTTAATCTGAATATAGCCTCTTATTCCTTGTGTTTTTCAAAGACCAGTACTGACCATGGCTTAATGCAGTGAAGTTAGCAAGGATTTGGTTTAAGGAGCTTTCAACCAAAAGCAGCAGGTTTCCTTTTGTGAGTTTGAACTAAGAGCTGAAGTCAATCAGTGTCAGCTCCTCAGAACCTGATCCAGGATGCTGAAGTACTACTACCTTTAGTGTGAGAAGCAGCTCCCTGCCAGCAGATTACCTAATGCAAACTCCTGGAGAGAAAATGAGTGAAGGAGAGGGGGGGAGGGGAGGAGGGGGAGGGGGAGGGACGAGATCAAGTGGGGGAGGGGGGAAGAAAGACAGGTTCCTGCAGGGAGTATCTCCCTGATCTATGTGTAGAGAGGGTACAGCTGAAGAAAATGGCAGGAGCTGTGGCTGGATTTGCATCCAAGCTTTGTGTCTCTCAGTGGTCAGGTCTGGTTGAGAGTATTGCTCACATCACTAACACCCAAAATGGGAATGAGAATGAAAGCAGCCCTCTGGTGTATGGTCATCAAAACCTCTATATTCTAGCTTGTATCACCTTGGGAAAGATGTTGGAAATGAAATAAACTATCAATTTTTGACTTCCAAACTGAGGTAACAGAGTAGCAGGAGTCAGGTTGATGGAAGAAGGCAGGTCAGAATGGGTGGCTGTGCTCCAACCCTAAATCCCAGTGTCACCCTTTGCAATTCCAGCACCTGTAGAGGAATCAGAAATTGCCACAGCCAGTGTTAACAGGTACAGTGGAAAGGTGAGCTAGAATCAGCCACTCACAAAGCTATCCTAGAGTATGTAGTCTACTTTAAGGTGGGCTTGAGCAGTAGAGACTGTGATTTAAACAGCAAACAAAAACAACAACCAAAGGAAGCTTACTTCAGAGGTGGCAGCAAGAGAAAACATTATGAGGTGCCAAGAGTGAAGTCTTATTTAAGACAGGTTGGAGCTGAGGATCTGACACTACTGAGTATGATGGCGCCAGGTGTAGGCAGGGGTAAGGACACGGAGCATTCCTACAGCCAGACACCCAGAGTACTTGTTCAGGGAGAGGTGTGTAAATAAGCCAACCTTACTGAGGGGCAGAAGATAACAATAGGAAAATAGGATTTGTATGCAGACTACAAAGTATATGTTTGCAAGTAGTACAGATATATAGCATGTACTCCATGTATACTATACATATACATATCTGTGCACACACCCTCATTCATGAGAAACTTACATAGAATTCCCTTTTTTATATATACATAAGAAAAGGAGTTTCAGATGGAGAGGTAGAGGAGGAAATGACAGGGTAATAAGAGTTTAAAGGAATAAAATTTCTTATATACATATATTAAACTGCTAATGAATTAAAAAATAGATTAGGAAGAAAATAAAAATAAACCAATAAAAATGGAAAGGTCATAAAACAGTTTTTAAAACTGCAGTGAAAATTCCAAATTTTAGATTTTAACTTTCTAGAAGAAAAAAGCAAAGGAATAATGAATAAATAGCAAAATTAAAGGACAAAAACTGGGAATAATCTAAAGTAAAGGTACTAGAATACCAACGTTTAAAAATCTGATAATTATGAACATATCTCTCTATTGTTCTTTGTTCAGAAGTTAACATATTTGACAGCAAATATAAAATAAATGGAAATGAAAATATTTGTTTTTTTATTTTAAATATGATTCCATATAGTTTAGGCTAATCTTGAACTTTATATGAAGCCAAGAGAAACCTTGAACTTTTATTATTATTATTATTTATTATTATTATTATTATTATTATTATTATTACAGTGTGTACATGTGTATGTATGCATGTGTATGTATGCATGTGTGTGTGTTTGTGCCTACATGTGTGTATGTGTATCTGTTTCTGCCTGTGCCTTTTACCATGTGTGAATGCAGGTGCATGTGTTTATCTGCTCTTGTCTCCCACCTTATTTGAGAAAGTCCTTTACTGGTTGTCATGGGTACCCCAAGCCATCTGGTCCTCCAGCTCCTGCGTATTCTCCTGCCCAGTCCTTCCTCTCCCCATAGGATCATGGGATATTTACCATCACGTCTCAGTTTAGATGGGTTTTGGGAACCTGAACCCATGTCCTCACACTAAACACCAAGAGCTGTACCAACTTAACCATCCCTCCAGTCCACAGACCTTGAGTTTCTCATCCTGCTCCTATCTCTGAAGTGCCTGGATTGTAGGCATGCACCCACAATACCCATTCAGCACGTGGAACCCAAATAGTAACACCCCTAGCCCTCAGAGATACAATTCTAATCATTATTGTTGTACTGTATTTTATTTTATATGTAACATGTTTGGATATAATGTGACATATATTATGTTGCATATTAAGTGTTTAAGTATATATTTAGAGGCTAATTAAATATATGCTTATATAATGTAGAACATATGATGACTATAGATTTTCCACTTTATAAATCTATTTTATTTAATTTTTAATATAAATTTGCCTCTCTCAAGTACTTTGGCTACAGCAATTTTTGTGCTATATGAATTACATTAATATATGAAAACCAGAATGCTGCCCAGCATACAGTAAGCACTAAAGTTACCAGCCATTTCGAAGTGAAAATGAATTTTAAAATTCCCACTATGAATCTCTTCTCACTTGTGTTGAAGAGTCATTCGGCGGTTGCTGACGCTGCTTTAGGAGGATACAGAGAGGAGCCCTCTCGAGAGCCCTGTACATCCTGCCTTCGTTGAGTCCTCTTGTTTGCAGCTCTGTGATGCTCCTGCTCATCTGTACCCTGTTATGTGGTGCAAATTTCTCTTCTGTCTCAGTCATCATCTTTATTTAAGGTGGGCATCTAAGGACAAGAGTGATTCATTCCTTTCTTCCGGATCTAAGAGAGGACACAGTGACAAACGCTGTACTATAAAGTGAGGTAGAAATGGTAACCCAAGTGTTTTTATTGACATGCTGTTGGGAGGCTTGTCTTTTTATCCTGGACTGTTCTGTATTCCATCTATCAAATTAAGGAGAATAAATAAATGAGCTGCCAGAGTGCAAGTGGCTCTGAGCAGGGCTTGGTAAGCGTTTGGCAGGATAGAAAACCCAGTGACAGTGCTCCCCACTGCTGCTACTATGTTGCGGGAAATATTAAAAAAATGAACCCGACAACTCTCAGGCCACACTCCCGCACTTCTCCTGCGGCTGCCAGCAACTCTCTAAAGCTAGCCCTTGTGCCAGGTGATCTTACTCTCTCAGCCGCCAACTTGCCAGCCCTGCGAAGCCACATGGCTCCCACAGAGTCGTCTCTCAGATAGTGGCCCCAAGTTCCTCTTGCTTTCACGAAATGCCCGCCACTCCCCTGGTTAGCCATTTCAACACCTAATATCCAGTAGAAGCAAAACTCTTAACGCTTAATTAGCCAATCAGATTTATATATCAATAATAACACAACTTACAAGATGTCAATACAATAATTTCAGAGCCAAAGAATAATGATAAAGTTTTAACCCAATTATTCTAACCTTTTCACATTGGTCTCCATTCTGGTTCTCTCTCTCCTCCTGAGACCTGTCTCTCTGTCTCCTCAACTCTTCCCACCCTGACCCCTGCCTCCCTTCTCTTGTCTGGTTCACAAGCCTCCCATGGCCCTAATGTGATTGGACAGGGAACATCCTGCAACACTACTGAGCCTTCCAAGCCTGCAGATGCTTACAGGCTTGTATTGTGCTTTCTTTGCATGTGCGCCAGGTGAATGGTATCTAGCAGTATTCTTACCACTATTTCTGAAGTCTCTTTTCTGGATTTTCATGGAACGGACTCAAAACCATCCCTTTGAATATCAGCACACCCATGAGGACCTCATATATCTCAGCAAAGCATTCTGTCCAAAGACAAATAAAATCTACAGAAGGACCTGAGAGACGTATGAGCTGTTCTCAGCTTATCTGTGAAGGCAGAAAAGTATATGAGCCACCTATTTTTTTTCAAACAAAAATTAGAACTGAAAACCTCATTCTAATTTATCTAAGAAATACACTTTCACATGAAATCATGAGCTGGTTAGTTTTTGTCAACTTGACACAAACTTCCTCAGAAAAGGGACTCTCAATTGGAGAATTGTCTCCATTTTATTGGCTTCTGTAGGCAGTGCCATCCCTAGACAGGTAGGGCTAGGCAAAATAAGAAATTCAGATGAGCAAGCCCAGGGAAGCAAGGTAGCAAGCAATGTTCCTCATTGGTCTCTGCATCAATTGTTGCCTCTAGCTTTCTTTCTTGACATCCCTTAAGAATGGACACTAACCTATAAGGTGAAATCAATCCTTTCCTCCACAAGCTGCTTTCATTGTGACATTTTATCACAGCCCTTAAAAAGCAAATTACAGCAGAAATTGGTACCAGAGAGCAGGGTCTTGCACTGATAGGTCTGAACATGTTGATTTAGGGAGAGGGTGATGGAGGATTTTGGAGCTTTAGACTAGAAGAGCCATTGAGGGCTCAGAGTATAATGAGATGCTATGGGAATTTGCAAGATAATGCTGAGAGAAATACCAAACATAGAGAGTCCTTGCTTGTGAAATTTCAGATTACCTCAAAGACAATCAGGGATGGGCGGTGTATTTAAATTAGGAATTCGTGGAAGTGAAGCCCTCAGTGCTTTACCTGGATTAATGATGGTTAGCTGGGGCTGGGAATTAGCTGTGATTAATAAAATATCAACATCACCAAGGAGAAATCTAGAAATAGTTCCTCATGGTCCTGGCACAGAAGCTCTTTGGCTTTGCCTGCGTTCAAGTAGGCAGCTGAACATGGTAATGTAGAAGAGTCTCCTACATTGTTCTGGTATTGGCAGCTTCAGAATTGAAGGAGCCATGGAGAGAATCTGAAGTTCAACAATAATGTGGCAGAATCAGAGTTCCTGATGAGGTCCAGAGAGGCCACTGGTGAAAGTGCAGCCTTAATTGCTATTGTAGTAGAGATCCCAGCAATTGGAGATGCTAAGACATGAAGTAATCACAATGTACCAAAGGGTAACATGCAGGTTGCTTGGGATAAAAATCAAGAATGAAAATATATTTCCCACAGTGCTAAATGCTAGAGATTTGAGATGATGTAACCAACACCTTGTGAGGACTCTTGTGATTATTCTTTCAGAGTGGAAGGCAGAGGGCTATGGAGAACCAACTCTATTCATCAAATGCTATATAATGGAAGCTCACTCTAACAAAAAGCAGGGAGTTCTCTGACTAGACAGTCTTCTGAAAGCCTGGTCTCTTGCTAATATCACATGGTCAGCATCTGCGTTTTGGAGTAGTCTCATTTAAAATACTCAAAATGCTCAAAACAACAAAATTCAAATGCCCTCTAATCTCCAACACAACCGCATTTTAAAACTCAAGTGAACAAAGAAAACGGCAGCTGCTTTCAGAGAGATTCTAAATTTCTTTGCTGTGAAAGAAAGTGACCTGAGCAGAAATTCAAACTTAAAAGTAAAGCACACTGAAGAAGGCAGTTATATAGACAAACACACTGAAATATAGTTTTGCCTGTTTTTTCCCTAAACCCACCTCTTAAACGCTGAATATGAACATAATTTTAAATTTCTGGAACTGAATATTGTCTGGGGATTATCTAGGTCTACATAAATAACAATATCGGGTGCTGGAATGGAAGATAAATGGAGGTTTCTAATTGTCTTAGTCCATGTTCTGCTGTGGGGACTCTTATAAAGAAAGAGATTTGTTTGGGGCTGGCATAAAGGTTCAGAAGTTTAGTCCATTATCATCATGGCTAGAAGCATGGAGGCAGACAGACAAACTGGAGAAGAAGTCAAGAGTTTTACATCTGAAATGTCAGGGAGTAGGAAGAGGGACACACTGTTTCTGGCTTGAGTATTTGAAACCTCAAAGTCTATCCCCAACAACACACTTCTTCCACCAAGGCCACACCTACTCTAACAACCCATACCTCTTAATAGTGCCACTACCTGGTGACCGAGCATTCAAATCTATGAGCCCATGGAGGTCATTTCTACTTAAACCACCAAAGTCTACTCCCTGGCCCCAATAGAGTTTTAGCCATATCATAATCAAAGCTGTATTCAGTCCAACTTCAAAAGTCCCCATGATCTATTACAATTTCAACATTCCAAAGTCTCTTCTGAGATTCCTAGTGTTGTGGTTGACTTCCCCCGACCCCTGCCCAACATAGCTGTAGCCATTCTGTTCCATACCTACCAGCTAATTCATATTGTTACTGTAATATGCCTGCCAGTCATTGACACAGAAGAATAATTTGATTCATAGCAGGATCATGCTGGCCATGTCCTGTGTTGTTCTGTATGTCCTGCATGTTTTGTATGAGGTTTGTTAGTCTTAAGAAATTCCACAAAGCTTTATGTAGAACCCATCAAACTTAGGTCAATATGAACTGTTATGTCTAAAATTACTTGAGTCTAGCTCACCACCGGACAGCACTTCCTACATATGAGCTCACTGTGGTTTTTGTAGTTTTTTTTCCTAAGATGTCTGTCACTCTAAGGTGACAAGGAAAGATGTCTATTGTCATAGTTTCAGTTCCTGACCTGAACTATGTCTCTGAAAATTCTGCATTAGGGTGTGTATTCAATAAACCATCCCTGTCTGACTGAGATTGGTGTTCCTGTGGTTGGTTGAGGGACTCCTAGACCACAACACATATCAATCTCTTAGCTATAACTGTCTGTAAACATCAACATCAGAAAGCAGATCATATACTTCCAACATACAATGACAAAGAATATTCATTGCTATTCCAAAGTTGAGAAAGGGTGCATAATGAGGAAACACTAGACCAAAGCAAGACTGAGAATTAGCTAGGAAAACACTAAGCTTTGTATCTCCGTGTCTGATGTTAAAGTGCTCTTAAGATCCCCAATTCCTTTCAGCTTTCTTGATTGCAACTCACTTCTTTCCCTTGGGCTAGTTCCACACTCTGCTAGCAGATGACTCTGGCATCTCTGTCATCTTGGGGTCTCTAAGGCAATCTAGGCTTCACAGTCAGAGCTTCACACAATGGTCCCAAGTGACATACTTCTTCCCTCAAGGCCACACATACTGCAACAAGCCTGTACCTCCTAATAGTGACCTCTCTGGTGACCAAACACTTAAATCTATAAGACTATTCCTATTCAAACCCCCAAACTCACATATAGGGTACTATCCATTTATTTAAAATGTTTTAGTAGGTGACATCATACTATGTAGGTGCAGAAAGGGAAGACTGGTAAGGCATTATTATGTTTTGAGTAAAAAGATGCATTAACAATTTATTTATTCAGAGTATATCTGGAAAAATTTGTCCATTTTGAAATGAATATAAATAACTATTTTATGGTTTGGTGAGATGGTTCAACAACGAAAAGCGTGAACTGGCTTCACAAAGGACCAGAAGCAATGCTCAGTGCACAAGTAGGGTGGTTTGCAATTACTTATTACCCCAGCTTTAGGGAAACTGCCACGTCTTCTGGCCTCTGTAGACACTGAACTCATGTACAGACAACATTCCCACATATGTGCAAATAGAAATGAAAAGAAAAATCTATAAAGAGTATAATAATTGAATACATTTCATAAAATTACTTTTACTTTGAAAAGAAAAAAATAATAATTTAGTGATAACTCAAATTTGTCTTGAAAGTTGTGCTAGTTTTTCTTAATGTCAATTTGACACAAAAACTAGTTTTTTGAAATGAGGGAACTTCATTTGAGACAGTTCCTCCATAGGAGCTAGCTGTAAGTCATTTTCTTTCCTTCCTTCCCTCCTTCCTTCCTTCCTTCCTTCCTTCCTTCCTTCCTTCCTTCCTTCCTTCCTTCCTTCCTTCCTT
>NC_034602.1:18899411-18910910 GCF_900095145.1 Mus pahari
CTTTCTTTCTTTCTTTCTTTCTTTCTTTCTTTCTTTCTTTTTCTTTTGTTCTTTCTTTCTTTCTCTTTCTTTCTTTCTTTCTTTCTTTCTTTCTTTCTTTCTTTCTTTCCTTCTTCTTGTTGTTTAACTTTTTATTAACTCTTTATGAGTTTCACATCACACACCCTAGTTCCACTCACCTCCCCATCCCCTCATTTCTTTGCCTTTGCAAGCTTTCCCTTAAATAAAGCACAAACAAATAAACAACAAACAAAGCATAAAAATACCTCATTATGGATGCTCTAGTATGTTGCAATGTGTCCCACAGTATGTGTATCTGTCCACACTTCACTTGAAGGTTTTCCCTACAATGAACTATCACTCTGGCTTGAGATCTCTGGCTTCTGTGACACCATCAATATTGTATTGTCAGTGGGACTCCTCTGGGTCAACCTGTTGCCGCCATGTGTGATGGCTATCTTACAGCCCCGATCAGCAGGATTTTGGCCCCTTACACGTCCCAGCTGCTCACAGATGATATAGATTTCGGAGTGGGCCAACTCAGAACCTCAGAACCCACACCCATTCCTCCAGAGCGAGTTCCACTGAGCTACCCGATCAAGTCTCAGGAGCTTATATCCCCAAGTGCTGCAGCCTGTGAGGTGCTGGGCCAGGTCTTCTCTCACATGCTCAGGGCTGGCTCATTCATGACTCTCCATCAGGGCCAGCTCCACTGTATTGCCCAGGTCTACAGCAGTGAGAGAACAGGGCTCGCTCCTCTGCTCTCATGACCCCAGGGCCCACTCTCTCAGCCACTGCAAGCGGTGGTGGTGGGTGGGTGGGAATCATCCTACCCCACCACACACACACACACACACACTACTGGCACACTCTTGCCCTCAGGCCCAGCTCACCTGCACTCCGCCAGGGCCTGTTCTACTATGCTGCTCAGATGAGGTGCAGGGCCCACTGTCCAGAGTGCTGCAATGGGTGAGGGGCAGGACCAGCTTACCCACTCTCATGACCTCAGGGCTAGTTCTCCCAACTCTTGCAGATGGTAAGGGCATCACTGTCACATCCACTCCACCTCACATCAGACAAGTGTCAGGGCCAGCATTCCCATGTTCTGACACTGGGGGCTAGCTCACCCACACCCCCTCCGCCAGGGTCAGTCCTACTGTGCTGCCCAAGCAAGGTATAGGACCTGCTCTTCCAAGAGTGGGTGAGATAGCCAGTGAGGTGCCTGGCTAGCTTTCCCTGGGGTCAGTTCTCTAGACTGCCTCAGGTGGCAAGGAGCAAAGGGGTGGAAGGCATTTTTGCCCAGTCTGGGCCAGGAGTGTCTGCGGGGGGGGGGGGGGGGCAGCCCTCCCTTGCTTTCATCCTCAGGCTAGACTTATCTGTGCCCCTCCAGCAGGGCCAGTTCTATTGTGCTACCCAGGCAAGGTGCAGAGCTTGCTCTCTCTAGTGCTGCAATAGATGAGGGAGTAGGGATAGCTCACCTACTCTCATGACCCTGGGGCAAAGTCTCCCAACTGCTTCAGGTGGGAAGGGGTCACCCCCACATCCATGCCACCTTGTGCAGACAAATGTCAGGGCCAGCTCTCCCATGCTCTCATCTTTGAGGCTGGCTTACCTGTGCCTTCACCATCAGGTTCAGCTCTGCTGTACTCTCTAGATAAGGTGACAGAGTGACTATCCAGAGTGCTGCAGCTGGTGAGGGACAGGGCTACCTCTCCTGAGCTCATGATCAGAGGTGTTCCTGTGTGTGTGTGTGTGTGTGTGTGTGTGTGTGTGTGTGTGTGTGCGCGTGCGATCCCCTCTGTACTCATGCCACCCCATGGCATACAAGTGGCAAGTTAGCTCTCCCACCCTCACGTCCTTGGGGGCCAACTCACATCACAAGCGTGAACTCCTGTGTGCTGCCTGGACTAGGTACAGGGCTAGCTGTCCTGGGTGCTGTCAATGGTTAGAAATGGGACCGGCTCTCCAGAGCGCCTAGTACAGGGTTGGTTCAGCTGTACCCAGACCCTGGACACCTAAGTGGTCTCCAGTAGCTGCCCCGATCAGAGTCCCCACTTTCTCTAGTGTTAATACGAGCCACAGACATTGACACCAAACCCTGCCACTGCATAGCAGACATGGCCCTTAGTGACATGGAACTTCACCATGGCCCTAGGTGGCAGGGGTGGCCACTCACAATGAGTCTCCAGTTTCATCTCTCTTCATAATGCTCAAGCTGCTCCACTTCTCTTTCTGTCCCATCTCCCTACCACACACCTTTACACTGTGGTGACTCTTGCTACAGGGTAGGCACAGGACTGGTGGTTCCATGGGTGATATCCTCCATCCATGCTGAATGGTAAGATGTTGTCTATGGCCCACTTGAGCTGTAAGTTAGAGGGCAGGTCTGTGAGTGGCATGGTGGGACAGAGGTCTCTGTCTGTCTTTCTCCTGCTAGACTGTCCTGCCTGGATTTGATTTGATTTGATTTTTATGAGTCCTAGGCTTAAGACAGCTTTGAGCACTAAGCCAGGTATCAAGCTAGAATGAACAAAGAACTGCAATCTCCACCGCCTTTGACTGACATAAGAACACCACCAACAACAAGGTGTTTCTTTGCCCATTTAAAGGGGTAAGGCATTTTCTTAATTTGTTGTTGATGAGGGAGGGTCCTTACCATTGTAAGTGAGTGGTACCATATCTGGGCTGGTAGTCCTGGTTTCTATGAGCAAACTAGGGGAAGCAAATCAGTAAGTAGCACCCCTCCATGGCCTCTACATCAGCTCCTGCTTCCAGATTCTATCCATGTTTAAGTTCCTGTCATCGATTCCTTCAGTGGTGGAGAGTAGTATGGCAGTATAAGCCAAATAAGCTCTTTCCTCCCCAATTTGCTTTTGGTGATAGTGTTTTGTCACACAAGAGTCAAGTGTTTCCTTAAAGAGCTTGGCTTTCTTCCCGTGTTAAAAACCCACAGAAAGTGGTGCTTTTATTTCACTAGTCATTGATCTCAGGTTTGTGTATGAGCGACTGACTGGACATTTTTTGTATTACATAAATTGGAAAAAAATGAAAATGAATTGAATTAATGTGGTGGTCTGAATGAAAATGACCCCTATAGACACAGGAAGTGCCATTATTGGATGTGCGGCCTTATTGGAAGAGGTGTTGGCCTTGTTGGAAGATGAGTTTTACATGAAGGGGGTGGTGTTGATCTTTCAAGTGATCAAGCGGGGCATAGTGGTTTACAGCTCCTTCTTGCTGCCTGAGGACCCACAAGCAGAACTCTTGTCTACCTCTTTGGCACCATGTTTGCCTGCATGCCACCATGTTACGTGTCACGACAATAACTGACTAAATCTCTGAACCACAAGCCAGCCCCAGCTAAACATTTCCTTTTATAAGAATCCTGTGGACTTGGTGTCTCCTCACAGCAATAGAAACCCTAATAAGACAATAAAGTTGCTCAATGTTATCAGACCAGTAATCTGAGAAGTTAAGATTTGTTCTCAAAGAGGCTGGTGCTCTTATGCTATAATTCAATGATCAACCATACAGGATCCTATATGCTTACGCTATAGGAACCTATATGCGCATGCTACAGTCTGAATGTAGATAAATCCATGGCTTAATAATTGCTGTATTCCGCACTTTTAAGTCAAATTATGTCACATGATGAACGTAAAAGGGGATGATAGTTCATAGTAAACTCAACATCCAAGATAGAAGAACCTCTCTGACCATTGCTTCCACATGTAGTTTTTCTAATGAAACAAAATGCATTCTTAAAACCATGACTTAGTTCCAGCTTTATCTAATTATCATTAATTTGTTTACTATCTGCAAAGATTATACCTTCAGCATAAAGAACATTTTGAACTGTGACTAAATGAAAATAGGCTTTTTCAGTCATCTTGAAAATTTGCTTACATGATATATATTTAAAGTTATATTTCAAATTCAGTGTATTTTCCCCCTTTGTTTAATCTAAATGAATAATTTATATAAAAGTAAAGAAACTAGAAAGTATTGATGACTATGGGTTAGCCAACACTAGGAGCATTAAATTTTAAAAAGCTGCAATAATCCTGAAATGTGGAAACTGAAAAGTCTGCACTCCACAGAGCAAAAAGGACACACGCACACACACACACACACACACAGAACCACTCTGACCATTGCTTCCACATGTAGTTGTTCTAATGAAACAAAATAAATTCTTAAAACCACGACTTAGTCCCAGCACACACACCCCCCCCACACACACACACACCCACACACACATACACACAGAACCACTCTGACCATTGCTTCCACATGTAGTTTTTCTAATGAAACAAAATAAATTCTTAAAACCATGACTTAGTTCTAGCACACACACACACACACACACACACACACACACACACACACACAATTTTTAGACATCCTTAATTTTATACCACTTCAGGTTTTAAAATTCAAAGGCTAAATAATATGTTGAGAGATAATAAATATAAAGGATAGGTAGATAAACACAATTGAAGATGATGGATAGCAGATTTGATTATGTCCTTCCCCCAACTCAGAAGTTGAAGTTTCTGTTCTCAATACATCAGAGTATGATTATATTCTAAGATAGAATCTTTAGACAAATAAGTTATAATGAGATCTGCAGTTCTAATCGTTTTTGAAAAATAATATAAAAGTAGGCATTGATTGAAAAAAATTTAAAGGCTATTTTCTCTCATGATGTAAGTAATCTTTATTGCTATATAATCAGAATCATTTTTGACTTGTTCTTCTTTCTTTCTGTTTATTTTTGTTTAGTTTTGGGGGTCTTTGATAATTTGTTTCTTCTTTAAGTTTATTTTTTCCTCATTGTTCTATAGCTTGGGTAGCCTTCCAGTTCAGGACCCTCTTGTTTCCCCCTCCCATGGGCTAGGATTGCTGCCCTGATGCTTTACTCACACCGTTCAAGATTACTTTCATCATAGGATAGTTATCTGAATATACTGTACTTTGCAGAAAAATTTTTACCTCTTTTATCTTTTAAAAGCAGCAGTTTCTTTTGTTGATCTCTGAATAATGAGCATTGTTACTAATGACCTTCCCCAGGGGGTGGGGGATTAAGCAACCCTCCCCCTAGCCATAAGTACCAGGGAAAGACAGGAAATTTGCATTTCCACAGTCACAGCTCTCAGTTATGGCCCATTTGAGTTTTGCTGACATATGCCTACATGACTCTAGCTGCCTCCAGAGTGTGCTCCTCCTGCACATGACAACAGCACTTTCCTCTCACTTGGGCCTCTTGCCCTCATATCCCCCCTCTCTTTCTCCTAGTCTGTAGAGTCTCCTTTAATCCCACTGCACATTGGAGAGATCATTGCTCTCCAGGTTAAATCTACCATTGAATACTAAGTTTTTATACCTCTTATTATATATTTATAATCCAGAATTTCTATATGGTTTCTTTCTCCATTTTGTAAACTGATTATTTCTAGTTGGATGCACATTGTTGCTGAAATCTAGATTGAAGTCCTTATTGATGATCTCCTTTAGTTCTTTAGCACATTTAAAAATACTCTGAAATCTTTGTAAGTACAAATTTGAGGACCTGTCATGGTGGTTTCTGTTGTGTGCCTTTTTTATGTATGTATGCTCCTATTTGCTTTTATATTTTATAATAGTTGGAAACCAAAAATAGCAGCTCTGGGTACTAGCCTTAACCCTTAAATATGCCACTGATGCTGGGGATAGGTTCCTTAAGGAAGTAAGGAAACAGGACCAACTGTGGTGAAAACCACAAGCTACTTACAGGGGTTATGGTGTAGAATGGATGCTGGAGTTAAAAGAGAATGTTAGGGTTGGAACAGAGTCCAGGACTAGAAAGAACCAGAGACATCAAAGTTTGTAGTTGTGTATGAAACAGCCAAGAGTACTTGACATGATATAGACACAAGTTCTATAAAATAGGTCCAGTGCTGGTGGGCCAACAGTCTCTTCTCTTTGGTCCCTGGTCATACATAACTGGGCCATGAAATGTTCTAAACATCTCTGTCTCTCTATCTCTGTCTGTCTCTGTCTCTGTCTGTCTCTTTCTCTGTCTCTCTGTCTCTCTACATATATATATATATATATATATATATATGTGTGTGTGTGTGTGTGTGTGTGTGTGTGTGTGTGTGTGTGTGTAAGTGTGTGTGTGGAATTTGTCTAATGGCTGCTGAGCTATTTTTGTGAAATATGCTTCCCCCAGTGTGAAGGTTCTTATGTTCTCATCAGATGGTTCAATTTTGTATGTGCAAACTCTCCAGTAAGAGTTGCTCTATTAAACTTCTTGTCTTCCTTTCCCACATCACACTCATTTGTTAGGCTCCACTAATCACTGAATGATTACTCTATTAGTTTTAAAGGTTTTGGTCATTAATTGAGCCATAGCCTATTCAAATTAATCTCAGAGTTTGCAGTGGTTTGAATATGCTTGGTACAGGGAGTGGCACTATTAGGAGATGTGGCCTTGTTGGAGAAGGTGTGGTTTGTTGGAAGAAGTGTGTCATTGTTGGCATGGGCTTTAAGACCCTCTTCCTATCTGGTCGGAAGGCAGTCTTCTGCTTGCCTTTGGAACAAGATATTGAACTCCAAGCTCTTCCTGCAGTCTAAGCCTGACTGGGTGCTGTCAAGCTTAAACTTTATTGATAATGGACTGAATCTCTGAACATGTAAGCCAGCCACCATTAAATGTTTTCCTTATAAGAGTTGCTTTGGTCATGGTGTTTGTTCACAGCAGTAAAACACTAAATAAGACAGAGTTCTTTGCTTAGATTGGGCTTCAGTAGGCCCAGGGGCACATTAACTTTTCAGTGACAGCTTTGCTTTGAGACCTGAGTGTTTATGTGGCATCAGAATCCAATGTCTCTAGTCTCCTTTGGTGGATCCCTTGACTGGAAACAATTTCAGAGGCTGAGGAGGACTCTAGTGTTTGTAGTATTCCCTTCCTGGCAGTGATAACATAAACGTTTGGTGCTCAGTGGAAGGAAAATCTCAAGGTATCTTGGCTGAAGCTGAGAACCTAGCCTCTGCTGAAAATAACCAGCAGACAGGATGAACACCTGAAACCCAGTCCTCCTGCGAATACGTCCTAGCCTGACTTTTAGCTGAGATAAAGGAACTAGAAGCTCATGGCTGAACTAATCTGGAGTGATTATTTATACCTTAACTGTGAAGTCAAAGAAAGGCATGATTTGACCGTAATAGATGACCATTTTATGAATTTTAACATATTTTCTTTTAATATTGTTCTTTACTTACTGTCTGTTCTCAGGACCACTTTTACCATGGTTGTAATTCTTACACTCCTCATATCAGATAAACCTGGTATGCCAAAGTCCCCCAATCAATATTCTAGAACTCCTTACCCCTTTCAAGTTTTTGCTTTCTTTTCTCTTCTCTTCTCTTCTCTTCTCTTCTCTTCTCTTCTTTTCTTTTCTTTTCTTTTCTTTTCTTTTCTTTTCTTTTCTTTTCTTTTCTTTTCTTTTCTTTTCTCTCCTTTCCTTTCCTTTCCTTTCCTTTTCATTCCTCTTGTTTTCAATTAACTTTCCTTAAGTTAGTTTCCATCACCCACACCAGGCAGTTCACAGTTACCTGTAGCTCCAGCTCCAAGCATTTCTGCTGCCATTCTTGCTTCTGTAGACATCCCCATGCATGTGCACATACACACGTGCACATTACCACTTAATTTTACTTCAATTGCACTGGATTTGCTAGACATGATTATTTTTTTCTAGGCTTATAGACTATTAGATTGATATGTCTATTTAAAGTTTTTAATTACTTGATGATATGTATTTATTCATCTAGTCTATTTTCTAACTCTGCTAGGTAGCATATTATGACTGATTTAGTATTTTAAATTGACATAAATACACATCATCACTGAATGGTTTGCAGATTTCAAATGGCTTAGCCTGTCTTACTAGGATTCTTTCTGTTTTGTAGATGAGCAAGGGCTGGAAAGAAGCAACAGCACTGAAAAGCATGTACTGCTCTTAAAGAGGACTTTCATTCTGTTCCTATCACCCACATCAGCCAGCTCACAACTACCTGTAGCTCCAGATTCAGGGGGTTCTGATGCTTTTCTGGCTTCTGTAGACACAAAAATATTAAAATCCCCTATCAGTGAGAGGAGAGGACCTTAGTCTTGTGAAGATCATATGCCCCAGTACAGGGGAATGCCAGGGCCAGGAAATGGGAGTGGGTGGGTTGGGGAGCAGGGTGGGGGAAGGGTATAGGGGACTTTTGGGATAGCATTTGAAGTGTAAATGAAGAAAATATCTAGTAAAAAACTAAAATTAAAAAATCTTAAGAATAGAAAACAAGAAAAGTCTTTAATGAACTAGATTCATCACATGATGACTTTCTGACAAATAGAAGAACTGGCAGTATCCCCTGAAAAACATAAAGTGCCCCAACTTTTTAAGGAGATATAACTTGAATAAACTTGCTTATATTTTCCCTAGTTCTTAGCACATGTTTATTATAATACAGGATGGGTTCGACTGTGACCTCCTTATACGTTCATAGGTCACATACTTTGGTGATAGTCACTCTTTGTGTTTCTTTTCCTTGCTTTCTCCTACCTTCCTTTACTTAAGAAATCCCTCCTTTACTCTCTATCTCTTTTAAAATGTAGAGTCCACACCTGGCATTAAAAAAAGAAAAACTGTCACATTATCTATGAGTCTGACTTATTTTATTTAGTATAATGATGTCTAGTTCTATCAATTTTCTTGTTAATGACATGGTTTCCTTCTTTATAAGTAAAACTCCAGTCTGTGTATAATAAGTTTTTCGTTCGTCTATTGATGAATATTTAGCTAATTTGTAATATGGCTGTTGAACATAGCTTCACAATAAACATAGGCACACAGGTATCTGTTGTGCATTAACTGAATCCTTTGTTCAATTCTACCTTACAAGACTGAAAGCCACATTTTGAGTAGGATAAAGAAATCAACTAGCAAACGATGTGCTTCAGTGCTTGCATATGCTATTGGTAATTCAACCTACTGTAAGACAAAGGCTTACATTTCTTGTCTGTTCCGTTGTTTTACCTACTGTGTCATCTCCTGCTTAGAGAAACTTGGACAGTAGTGGGCTGAATAATCAAGAGTAGCAAAGAGAAGAAGGTTTATCATTAAAACAGGTTGCAATAGTATATAAAGTAACCACACAGGGGAAGCCACTATTGCTATATTCTCCCATTCAGAAGCAAATCACAGGTCACACTTAGGAATCAATCTTACAGCCTTTCCAGTGGGCAAGGCATCTCATGCCATCTTCCATCCCTGGGTCCCTGAAAGTCCCAGAGAGGGGAGCCTCTAAGAAAATGCTTACATCTTTGGAAATTCCCCAGAAATACTTCCTTCCTTTACTCTTGATATTAATCTATTTTAGTTGTATTAATGACATCAAGATCTCTTTATCTGGTTCCCTAAAGGATAGGATTCTTGGATTTATAAATTTTAGATAATGTTATGTCTGTTTTTTCCCCAGTGTCCTTGTAAATTGCACTAAATTTCTGAAGAGCCTGATTTTCCAAGAGCTACTCTTTAAACCCCGAAGAGGAATCCAAAGCATTTTCCCTGCTTCCCCCTCCTGCAAATGATCAAATAGTACAGCCGTGTGTCCCTCCAGAACCTGTCATATCAGTCAGATCATGTCACCTTGTAGAAACTATTGCTTTCTCCCAGCTGACTACAGAATGACTCCATTTTCTTGGGTAGCATCTAAACCCCTTCACATTGTTAGATTCAACTTTCCCAAAATAAACTCTGACCCTTCCCTCACTTTGGATATTTATCTTGTTTAGTCAGCACACCATACAGTTTATACCTCAAATGTACAGTATTATTTCTTAGTTTGCCGACTAATAAGGATCCTATTCATCAGAAAGACAGCACAAAAAGACACAAACAATATAGGTATATTTAAATAAGAAATAGTGATCTGAATATGCGTATAGCTTTGGCTAACACTAAAATGTGAGATTCCATTGCTGCCTCAGGGACAACTGTTCCATCCTTCTCCCCAGCTGTATCTTCCCACACTTTTCCTTGAGCACATTTTGACATTTGTAATACTATTTCCCTTTCTCTGTAAATATGATTTTATCATTTAGGCATGAATTTTTAAAGGAAGGCATATTTGATTTTTACCTGTTTTTGAAATTCATATGAATAGAATCTCACCATAAGTATCCTCCTGTGACTTGTTTATTTTGCTCAAAATTTTACATCTATGATGGATCTATGTGACGCCCATGGCTGTACCACCAATCCTTTCCTTGCTATGTAACACTGCATTCTACGGTGTGCTACAATGTATCTAATCTGATGCTGATGAAAATTTAAATTGTTTCTAGTTTTTCACTGCTACAAAACTGTTATTTTCTTAATTTTTAACCAGGTCTCCCAGTTCACAAAACTAAGGGTTTCTTTAACATACACATGTCAGAATAAAATGTCAAGAATTAAGAAACACAAATGTTGGGGCTCTTTTATAAAAATGGGTTTGCTAAAAATATAATTGCTGTTTTTTTTTTAAATATCTGTTCCCCCCATCAAGTTCATGTTGACACTGGCTTTTGTAGTTTTAATGAACGGGCATTTGAATAGGTCATGACGTCACTAGGCTCTGCTGTCATGAATGGATGAATACTGTTTTATGGTGGTAGGTTCCCCTCATTGATATTAATGGTCTCTAAATAAAGAAGAGGTTGAGATCGATCCCTTTTGTGTCTGCATCTGTCATCATGCTTCTTTTGTCCTTTTGCCATGAGGTGGGGGAGCAAGAAGACCTCCAGATTCTTTCACTTGACCTTCAGCTTCACAGGATCCAGAATTATGGATCAACATATTCTGATTCATGATAAGTTACTCAGTGTCAGCTATTTTGTTACAACAGCACAAAACAACTTGACAGGTTCGATGCCCCATATTATAATGCTTTTTTTTTTTTTTAAATAAGACTGTAGGTTCAATTGGCTTGGATTATGGCTATTAAGATAGATGAGATAGATGATAGATTATCACTAATGACTATATCTAAGAAAATGTTTCCCAGGGGACAGGCATGTGAGTCTGAATGCACTAAGAGGATACCATTCAACTGACCAGTTTGGAACAGAACTGTAATGGAGATGAAGCAAACTGTCTCTTTTGGACTTGGGATACATTCCACCTGCCTTTGGATAGTGGTACTTTCAGGACTCTGGGCCTTGAACTCCACCCCAGTGACTATGAGTTCTTAAGCTTCAGTATCAAGTTAACAAGTTGTGTCTTCAGATTTTCAGGTTCTGAACCTTTCAAATATGGACAGAACTGCATTTAATAATCACAAGACTTGAAGCTTGAAGATAACTTTCATGGGACTCTATAATCCCATGAACAAATTAGTTCCTCATATCATCTCTCTCTCTCTCTCTCTCTCTCTCTCTCTCTCTCTCTCTCTCTCTCTTCCTCCCTCCCTCCCTCCCTCTCTCTC
>NC_034602.1:18910992-18914704 GCF_900095145.1 Mus pahari
TCTTTCTTTCTTTCTTTCTTTCTTTCTCTCCTCCTCCTCGTCCTCCTCGTCCTCCTTGTCCTCCTTGTCCTCATCCTCATCTTCGTCCCTCTCGTCCTCCTCCTCCTCGTGCTCCTTGTCCTCGCCCGCCTCCTCCTTCTTCTCCTCCTCCTCCTCCTTCTTCTTCTTCACCATCATCATCTTTAACACTGACTGCTTTTCCTCTGAAGAATTCCAATAAAATATTTTTTTAAAGATTTATTTATTTATTATATACAAGTACACTGTAGCTGTCTTCAGACATTCCAGAAGCGGGAGTCAGATCTCGTTACAGATGGTTGTGAGCCACCATGTGGTTGCTGGGATTTGAACTGAGGACCTCTGGAAGAACAGTCAGTGCTCTTAACCACTAAGCCATCTCATCTGTCCTCCAATAAAATATATTAACATTTAAAATTGTGTTGCAGTTTTCATTTCTATTTTTCTGATAGCCTATGACTGTGAGTATATTTCTGTTGGTTATCCAAGCTGTATATTTTCTGTATTTTTACTGAAATCTTCTTACCTTTAATTAGATATTTTGAGATGTTATGGTTAATTTATGTGTTAATTTATACTTTTGAATAAGCAAATTGCTTTTAGTTTCACAATGTTTTTGTCATACTTTGATGCAGATTTGTTGTAATTAATTGTATCACTAAGTGTGGAGGGTTAGAGTCATGGGCAGTGAAAGCCAGATTAGTGTAGAAAAGAAAAATTGATTGAGATAGAACAAGAACCCGAATAAAACTTCCACATGAAACTGATGTGGGGCATTTAGACTGGGATTGTGTATGCTAATCTTTCTACTAGAAAAAGTGACAGAGATGCAAGTTACAGGTAGGTAAGCAGGTTGAAGGAATTGTGTAGACTGACTAAGAGAATGTAATAAGAAATGAAAAAAAAAAGAGAACATGCAACAGTAGACACCAAAATGCAGATCTAAGAGGCCAAGGAAACATGCAAAATATTTAAGTAGCTACAAATATCAGCTCAAGCCTTATCATGTACCATATTAATATAATTGGTATTTACAGAATACTCAATCACAGCCAAATATATAATTCAGATTTTTTAGGAATTCCTGAATATAAAATATAGAAAATTGTGGGCAATAAAAGACATCTGACCAAATTCTAAAAAAATATGGAAATCATAGAAAGTATTGTTTTTAGCATTCAATTAAATGAAGCCAGAAATCAAAAACATGATAACAATAACCGAAAAATAATAAAAAAAATTCCCAATGACAGACAGACAGACAGACAGACAGACACACACACACACACACACACACACACACACACGCCATGGACCAAGGAAGCATTAATGAAGATTTGTCATGAGGCTCCACTCTTCTCTGTGTATTTTTAGACAATTAATAGATGCTGGAAGAAGTGGTGTCTCTTCCTTCAATGGTAAAGCTACAGTTAAGTAGTATGTGTTCCAGTGAATGATGCCTCACTCATGTTTATGTAAACACATAATTAAACTCAGTCTGAAAAAAATAAAGATGTTAACATGGAGGAGCCTGGTGAAAGAAAGGATTTCTGTAGTTGAGAAAAGGGATAAAAGCAAGTATTGCGAGTGAAAAAAATCAATATACACTAGAGTAAAATCATAAAATAAATGAAAAATTTCAAGAAAAAATTAAATAATATTAAGAAATGGAATATATAATTATTGTATTTTTGGAGAAATCAGACTTAGAAAGAAAATTATAGTATTAAATAAATATATTCCAAGTGAAAGACCTAAAATCAATTATCTCAACCTTTGTATCAAGAAATGTGAGTAACTTAAAATAACCTATGGGTAAAAGAAGAATTAATATAGAATAGAAATCACTGAACCCAAACAGGAAACCAATTCAGAAAATTAGTAACTAAACACAGGTAGTATAAAAAAATAAATGAGGTTGACAAGTTCAGATTAATTAGGCAAAAGAAGAAAAAGCACAAAAATTTTGTAGTTAGAAATAAAAGTGAGGTTAACATTGCTGGTCCTATAGATATTAAAAAGATAATAAAGGAAGACCCTGAGAACGTCTATTCCTACAAACAAGGTAGCATGAACTAAAGTCATCAGTTTTGCATAGACGATAAATTTCTACATGGAGAAACAGAAAAACAGAGAAACTATATATCTATTCAACTATTAAAAATAGTCTTCTAATGCTCCACCAAACATTTAAGGAAGGAGTAGTATAACTTTTGTATAATCTCTTTTAAAAATTATAAGTAGAGTATTAGGCCAGCATAATTTTAATACTAAAATTAATGCAGACATTACAAAGACAGGAAAACTGAAGATGAATGTTTCTAATGAGCATTAATCCAAAATTCCCTGCAAATGATTATCCTGTCAAGTCTATTACAGTTGAAAAAAATTAGAAGTCATGATCAATAGGATTTCTTTCAGTCATATAAGCTTAGATTAGCATCACGAATTTATGTTCAACTACTTCAAGAAACACATGGAAAAGAGCCTCGTCATTCCAACGGATACAGAGAAAACACTTAACCAATGCCAAACTCATCTACCGTATAACTTCCATGAAAAATGAATTAGGAAGTTCTTGAACATGATAAAAAATTATTTCCAGCCATATATAGCTAGTATCATCCTTACATGGCAAACTACATGCTTTCCCAGTAAGATTAAAAAGCTAGGAAACAGGGTTACCCCTTGTCACTTTACCACCACTGCTCTGGAAGCTTTGATAGAGCAGGAGGACGGGGTACAGATTGGGAAGGAAGCATTTGAAATGACACGCTTGTCTATTTTGAAAGTTTATACTAATAGAAAGTCAATGTATATTCATCAGGAGCTTCCCCCACATATCAGCAATAAAATATTGCAGTTTGAAATTAAAAGATGCTGCAGCTTGCCATAAGTATGTTCTTGATATGAATCTCAGAAATTATGGGCAGTATCTAAGTGTGCGAAACTATAAAACTGACAGCAGAAATAAAATATATGATAAGAATATATTTTGTATTTATTGGTAAGAAGAATCAATACATCAATACTGTGATATATTTTTCTCCCAAAGTGATGTTCAGCTTCTCCCAAACTTGAACTATGTACACAACATAATGGCAACAAAATTACTACAAGGTATTTTATAGAGTTCCAAATTTTTTCTAAAGGTTTTGTGGGCACACTAAGATCTGGAGCAACTGAAAACATCAGAAAAAGCAAAACAAAGACAAACAAACAAACAAACAAACATCAATCTGAAAAATCCACACTACCCATGTTTCAGAATTATTTTAACGCTATAGAGAGAACTGAAGAAATAATAGATGGATGGAATAGAATTCAAGATCTTGAGATAATACCACTTATGTATGCAAAACCAAGCAAAGGTGATTCAATTGACAGCCTTTTAAATAGTGCTAATATGAATACAAATATATGCACACAAAGATAGACCTTCCGCAAATTAACTGAAAATATATCATAGACCTAGATATAAAATTCAAAGCACTAGGAGCACTAGAACATATATAAGCAAATATGTCTCTGGGCCTCTGTGGGAAGCCACATTCACCATTATAAGATGGCACCTGAGCCCGAAGGGCGTTGGCCAACTAACTGACAACTAACTGACAACTGTTGTGCACATGCTCAAACAGCACAGATGATGAGTCACAGCTCAAGCCCGGAGCATGCAAATGAGGGTATATAG
>NC_034602.1:18914839-18935761 GCF_900095145.1 Mus pahari
TTTAAAAACGTCTGCAGAAGGATCCTGTTGTGGCGCGTCTTTCTTGCTGGCAAGTTAGGTGATCGCGACAGGCCTCGGTTTTTAATCACAAAGCAAAAGGATGTTCTAACACATGAAGCCAAGAAAGGTTGCAGTTAATGCATATTAAAAATATATGGACCTGTAAGCCATATTGTTACAAAACTGAAATGATAAAAGATCTCTGATAACTCATAGATAATAACAATGCACATTCAAAACCCACGCAAAAATCCTAAAACTAGACAGGAAAAATCCAATTTATCTAAAAAGAGAGAATGATAGTGATGCAAAAAGCACAGCCACCAGAAGATACTAGCACCTGTGTAAAGCTTTGCATCATTATCGAGTTGCAAAGGCAGTGCCCCTTAGATCATGCCACAGGGCTGATAAAATAGGCTGCGTGTGAACTGCCAACAGCACCAGGCACACTGGTGCAGATGTGGCATTATAGCAGCCCCACTCATCATTGGAGGTACTCCAGCATCCTGAAGCCACTTCTGAAAAAAAGCCTGGCACATTTTGTTTTTTTAAAAAAATCAAGGCAGCATAGTTTCATTAGCTGGCAATCAAACTATGAAACGTTTAATCAAATGTTGGAAATTTAGATCCATACTGCAGGTTTTGTGCAGATGTTTATGGTTGCTTCACTTATAATCATAAAACCTGGCAGCTATTAAGATATCCTTTAATAGCTGAATGGATGTACCAGCTGCAGTACATGCCCATGGCAGGATATTATTTAGTAATAGGACAAAATGGCAAACTACAGAAATCTCAGTAAAGTATAGGAGGCAGTCTCAAATGGTTGAGTACTCTATGATCCCAAGTATGTTATATTCTGGAAATATAAACTGTAGGGGGGGGGGAAGGATGAATAGTTAACAGGCATGTTAGATGGAGAACTGAGCGGGTGACATGAAAGATTTTTAGAGCTCTGAATGCACAGAACATTAGACATTTGCCAAGGCCAAAGAACTTCATAACATATAATATCTTATTATAGTAAAAATAAGTTTAAAATACAATATTTAAAAGATTGTTAGGACACAAGATGGGTTTACAATCTGATGGCAGAGTGAAAGCTAAATTAGAAATAGTATTTTTACATACATTACTGAGAGGGATGGGGAGGGCTGTGACCTTAGTAATGTTGGCAATGAGTCAAAGACTCACAGCACTAGAGGGTTGTATACACATACTCTGAGTGAGCGAGTGAAGAACCATATCAGTACTTTAACATTGTCTTCTCTCCCAAACCCCTAAACAAATGAGGACAATGGATATTTTAACAAAGCTTATCTATATTTTCACAACATGTCATAAGATAAAATGTTCTGTATGACTCAGATTTCTCATTGTTGAAGACAAGTGCTGAAAGTATTTACTCCTTTAGATTTGGGGACATTAGTATGTTAGTCCAATATGAAATCATATTGGAACACATAGACATGCTTGGTATAGGTGCACATACATGAATTGCTGCACACATGTATTTCCATGAGCAGTAAGTGGAGATTATTCAATGCCTGGGTACCACAGTGGCAGTGAGCCCAACTGGAGCCCAAGTGTAGCTTCATAACATTTCCCTTTAAAAGGACCAGCGCTCTTGGAGAAACAGCAGATCCTAGGGCTAGAGCAAAAAAGAGTGAAAGATCCATCCAGGGCAACTTGCCACACCAGAAAGTAAGAAAGTGCTCAAATACAATTTAACAACATCAGAATTATCAGCTGGCCACAAGATTTGCCAGAGTGTCCAATTGGAATGGGATGAGGAACTGTGGGAGGGGGGACTGAGAGGGGGCAACGATGGGAATGTAAATAAATAAAATAATAAAAACTGAAAAGAATTATTTAACAAAGGAAGAAAGAAAAACACACTGGATTTTTAATGACAGTAAATTTTTATGTGCACAAAGATCTTTTCTGGATAGTACTATACAGGCGTGGTTATAACTACTAGGAGGGCTGATGCAGAATTGCTTGAGCTGTGGAGTACTTGGACAGTTTTGATGGAAAAAAATTCTATCACAATAGTGTAAAATCTTTGTTCACCGCAGTAGAAAAGACAGAATACACAGCCTTTCCCACTCCTATATCTTTTCTTTGTCCTCTTTTAGTCTTGGAGATGGGAGCCACAGCCTTGTACCTACTAGGCAAGCCCTTTAACACTGAGCTATGCCTAAAGCATCCTCTGATTGAGGAGAGCCAATGAGGAGGAGCTCGACACAAAGGCCAGCTCCTAACTGCAGGCTGACATTTTCCTCTTCACCAATTTTTTGACTCTTAAAAACAAAAGCTTAGCTATGTTTTCATAGGCTTCAGAAAGAATGAAATGTCTTCAGCATCTTTGTCCATTACAAAATGTGATCAAGTTGGTAAGGATATCATTATAGGTGGTAGGCTTTCTCTTGGTGTGGGGACTTGGGGACTTGGAGTGGGCCTAACAGTATTACCATTTGAATGTCATATGGTGTTGGGTGGTAGTTTCCTGGAATCTTGCTTTGAATCTACAGAGCACTTAACATGCTGTCCCAAGCGTGTCTGTAAACGGGACACAAGCAGATATGTAGCTCATGCTTTGAGCTCATGCTTTGAGTTCATTGTGCTCATGCATGGATGTCAAAATTATTAAAAGAACATAAATGATCATCTTTGGTACTGTACTCTGAAAATCATAGCATACAAAATATAAGCAGACTTTTCTGAGCTCAGGGTGACTAAGACATTCCAATCTGTAACTCATGCTTTTTTTTTTGGGGGGGGGGGTCTCTACCTACCTGTTACTGAACACTCTATGAGGACCATTCAGTTGGAGACATAATGAAACAATTCTGAAACTGCAACATAAGTGACTATTTTCTCTTTCCATCTCTATTTTATTTTATTTATTTTTACATGTACAAAGTAAAATATCTTACCCAAATTTTACAGTAATCTTTGGGCAGCATATGCAGTAGAGGCTGAGAAGTTCTGCTTTTCCCTGTGCTGACCCCAAGAAAAGGCCCCCTTTATGTCGGCCATTCATTTCTCCATATACTACTTCAAATAAACATTTTCTTCTCTCACCTTGGTCACTTCAAGTCTATTTTTTCATCCTACAGCCAGAGGGAACATGGTTAAATGGACCCCATTTTGTCACTTCCATTTGTGAATCCCTTCAACAGTTTTCTATGCCCGCAGGCTAAAGTCCAAGCTGGTTACCATGACCTGTTACACAGCCAACACTACTTCTTTCCCAGCTCTATCTCAGTCTATCATCCATCAAATGTAAATCCTCTTCCAGGTCCTGAAATGCTCTATCGCTCCCATCACCCACACTTATCTCTACCATTCATCCTTTTCTCCTGTATCAAAGCTGGCTTCTCTTTATACATCCCTTCCTCCAGAAAGCCTTTCCAGGCAGCAAGGTCTTCAAAAGTTAGGTAGCTTTTAGTATTTGATTTTGCTTGCACAGAATCCTTTAATCTGTTATTCATTTTAAAAATTACAATTTCAAAAATTTGATATGTATGAGTGTTTTGTCTACAGTATGCATCTGTACCCTGTGTTTGCCTGCCATCCAAAATCCAAGATACCAATGTTATGAACCATCACATGGGTGCTGGGAACCAAATCAGGGTCGTCTGCAAAAGTAGTAACTACACTTAACTGCTGAGCCAGCTGGGCCCTTGTTTATTCGTATCAAAATCTCTTAGTTTTTTTGAAAGCTTAGTACTAGTAGTAATCATTCTGGCAGGATGGATTCACTCATTTCATATTTAAGTACATTGTGTGCCCTACAAGTTAGTATTCTTCAGGAATTCTAAAGACAGCAAATGAGAGCTTAGGATACAAAACACCTTGCTTTCACATTTCTTTTAAAATCTATCTTCCTGTACTAGGCAAAGAAAAGTCGACAAGCATAAGAAGTAATATTTTAGTACATGGTACATATCTAAGAGCAAAATGAACGGGGACAGAGAAGGAGCCAGGGAGGCTAGGAAAGGAGATAGGTTTTGAATATCCTAAGCAAAAGCTTGAAGGAGAGTAGAATCAGCCACAGGGATTCCTGGGCTAGTACACCCCAGGCATGTCCTACCTGGACAGTAGAGCAATGCTGGGAAGGCAACTGTGGCAGGTACGGTGTGGGCAGAGACACAGGCATTGGGAACTTAGCAACAGAGGGGAGTAGAGTAGCAGAAGGATTTATAGCTCTGTGAAATGCTTTGTATTTCCCGTGTGGAGGCATTGCCTACCTCCCTGATCTGGGGCAGATGGCCTTATTGGCCAACTCTTTCAGCACTCCTTCTGGAAACAAGGATCACTATCTAGAAGTTTTCAGTCAGTTTTAATTAAGATACTCTTCAGTACTAAGAATATCTTACTTAAAAAAAAAAAACTAAAAAAACATGTAACAGCACAAAACTATGTTCAAGAATACAGTTAATGAAGAAGGAAATAATCTCTTGATATGGACAACAATAACTTCCTTAATACATCAAATAAATGAGTTCTTATTTCTCTAAGGGCTGAAAGCCAGCCCATAACTTGCATATGAAAAGGCAAGTTTGCTTGATTAGTCTTGAATTCCAGTAACCTATGATATAGAAACCCCACTAATGTACTTATGCATGTCTCAGGTCATTCTCTGTTCTTTCACTTTTTCAAATAAGTTGTGGGATGACTCGTTCCTATAGATATATCACACACTGAAAGCCAGTCCTATTTCATCAATATCCATTCCTCCCAAACATTTAGACCAACTACAAACATCATGCAATTGCATCTCTAAGCATCTTGGCATAATTCTGGAAGATTAGATGTTCTTAAAACCGGATCACAAATTACTACATCTAAAATAATGGTAATGGTTATTCTATAGAATGGATTGATTTAACAAACTGACAGTTCTCCAGGGGCCTGGGCTCTATTGTTACAGTTTTGCTCAGGTTTGAGTCTCATAGTTGTGAGTATTCTGCCTTCGTTCAAATTGCTTTCTGTTCTAAGATTATCTCGTCTTATTGATTTCTACTTTCATTACAAGTATAAAGAAAATAAATTTCTTGGCATTGATTTAAGGTAGAGGGAAAGATTAATTCCAGTGGTCCAATTTAACATCCTTTGTGTCAAGATCACCTGCAGCTTGCCTTTTCAGAGTTGCCCCAGGTTCTACCGATCTAGAGCCAAAGTGGTTGACTGCAGCAATACTTCAAGAAACATTGTTGGTAGTACTTTAGACTACCTCATGTGGTTCCTATGCTAGAAGTCTCCGGGTAGTTGTATCATAAATTATTTTGAGAGTATAATGACCTTGGTGTATATAAATTTGAAATCCAGTTATTCAAACCCAATTAAAGCTGTCCATTGACCATGGGGAGTACGTCACTAAGCACCCAGGTCATGCTAATAAGACTAGCCCTGAACACTCATATTTGACACATTTGAAGAAGAAGATGATGATGGTTCATTTATCTTTGTATTGCTAGCTTTAAGAGCACATAGTAAACACTTAATAAATCTTGAAGGAAAGTGAATAGAGAATTGGTTAAAAGCTAATCAGTTTTGAGCTCTTTTGAATTACAATCAGGAGGTCTGGGAGATCATGTATCTAAAATAGACTCCCCAAGATAGTTGCTGTGAGTAATTAAGTGATGCTTTTCTGTACAGTTCTCAGGGAAGGAATTCCAGTGCAATCCCTGGGACAGCTAATCTTTGTTAGCAAGCTTGGTGACATGAAAACATTTCCTCTTGGAGTGGTGTGGGCACTCTGGCTTCCTGGACACTTTCTGTGGAATAGGGGGACAATGACAGAGACCAAGTCCACAGGTGACATTTAAAGCTCCAAATTTTAACCAGTCTTGTGTTTCTTTTGAAGATTACTACCAGTGACAAATTCCTTCAATTTCTCTAAGATACTATTTCTGCCCCATATTGGAAATATGCTAGTTTGTCATGGCATTTCTTTTCTGGTAGTACTATGAATGTTGATTGTGTTCTTTATGTGATAGCTTGTTTATACATTTATATATTTGAATGTTTGGTCCCTAGTTGGTGGAATTGTTTGGGAAGGATTAAGAGTTGAGGCCTTAAAGGAGGTGTGTCACTGGGAATAAACTTTGAGGTTTCAAAAGCTCATAACATCCATTCCCAGGTGGTTGTCTCTTGGCCTAACATGTTGTCGCTCTCAAAGTGGAAGCTCTCCACTATTGATCTGGCTTTATGCCAGGTAAACCGCTGCCATGCTCCGTGCCATGATGGGCATGGAGTTATCCTCTCAAACTATAAGCGATCCTTCAATTAGCCTTTTCTTTTTATCAGTTACCTTGATTTATTTTCACTTTGCAGCAATGGAAAAGTAACTTAGACATTTTCTTGTATGGTTTCTGATGAAAAATCAGCCACAGTTCTTTTCCTTATTCTACAGGGAGCAAATGGTTTCAGTTAACCTTTACATTTTTGTTTCTTCAAGATGTTTTCGCTACTCCTACTCCAAAGTTGTAATCGTTGTGAAAAGAACATGTAGCATAACAATTGCATCTAAAGTCAGAAGAGTTCGGTTTCCTGAATTGCTTTTCTTGTCAGGCAGACATGGGCCATTGCATATTTCTATTCCTGTTATTGCACAGGTGCTATTAAATCAAGTTCATGTCCCCTGAGTTTTGTCTGAAGCTTGGGAGTGGCCTTTGTGGGAAGCCACGTAATGCCATTACAAGATGGCGCTGGCTACCACTGGCCACCGCCCGTGTATTTCGGGTAAACAACCAATGTGCGCAGGTGCAAATGGGTTTCACGCCAAGTCTTTGCCCGCCCCGGGCGTAACAGTGAGATCATGAGTAAGCAACCAATTAGACGTGGACACGTAGCCTTGGGGACTATATAGGGAGTCACTCTCGGGGCCTCGTGGTCTTCCTCTTCAAGATGCAATAAATGCTGTGCTGCAGAAGGATCCTGGTGTCCGCGTGCGTTCTTGCTGGCGAGACGATAGCGCAGCGCGGGACAGGTCTTCTTTGAACGTGGTGTTATTTATTCTACTTTGTAGTCCCAGGGATTTTTAAACTGCAGTTTAGTATCTGTCAGTAATTAAGAAAGTCTTAGCCATACACTTGCTTGCTCTCTCTTCACCTATTGTCTCCAGGTACATTCCCTGCTTTCATTGATATGCTCACACAACTCATGTTTTAGCTCTTTCCTCCTTTCAGTTTAGGTTCATCCTCTTTAGCTTCTTCTCCCTGATAGATTCTCTTCCAGGTCTACTGGTCACTGTAGAAACATTCTTTCCTGTGACTCTCTTTTCATTTCTGCCATTCCTCATTCATTTGTTCCCATGGTTTCCATGTCTTTGGTGAAAGTTCCTAGATAATTTTTTAATATATATGGGAAAAGTTATATATATATATATAACTTTTCCCATCAAAGCAGAGTTTACAAGATTTTACATCATCATCCATTTTGACTGGGTTTTTTGAAGGCATCTCTACTGGTTCTATATATTGTAGAATATTTAGCAGCATCTCTGAACTGTATTCTAGATGCTAGAAACCCTTCCATATCAAGGCAGTCAGTTCTGCCCCAGGGAACATTCTACAGCCTAGGAGAGACCCACTACCACACAACACACACACACACACACACACACACACACACACACGGTGTTCAGCATACTTTTTTAGAACACCAAAAGCATTATATAACAGAGGTAATGAGGATGTTCGATGAGGTTTAGGTTTTAATGCTTGAAGATGAGCCCACTTTGTATCCCTCTTAGGCCTTAATAGATCTTTCAGGAGTTGGCATGTTCACTGTTGCTATAAAGATGTAAAGTGTGTGAATGAATTTTGGAAGAAGCCTGCTTCAGGTAGCACTCTCCTGCTAAGTGAACTGTGCTCCACGGCTAGCATCAGTGGTACAGGGATACAGTGTGGTACTCTAGCTCATGCTCCTTTGGGCAGGCATTGAGAAAGTACATGGCTTTGGTCTTTCTCAAGATGCCATGTGGGGAGTGAATGATGCATAGTTCCGCATCTTCCCCGGGGACAGAGTTGATTTCGCTGATCTCTTCTCATTGGAAGTATTAGATTTTCATTAGTAAACGTAGGAAACAAGTTTCTCATACGTGAACTTTTGCAGAATAACATCTTGAGTTTTTACAGGAGACAAAGACATGGTTCTGGGTTGTGTTTCCATGGCAGCAGATTCCTAGTCACAGGAAGGAAAGGAATTGGGGTGTGGTGTTGCTGGGAACCACTGCTCCTTTTTATCTCCTGCACCAAGCAATAGTTTGTCAGGACTTCTCTTCATATCCTCCCTTTGGGTTCAAGCAGGGTTCCTCCAGGAGATAAACGCTCTCCTGGTAGCTCACACATAGCCTGTAGCAATTCATAGGAAGTAAACATAGCTAATGATTCTCAGTGGCACATACAGTGTTTGGCAGCCTGTATCCCAGTAGGCAAATGCCCAGGTCTTGTTGCTGTCTTTTGATGATGTGGCTCACTGGGTTCCTGATTAGGTATTTGCCTGAAAGCCTCCATTCTCTGGTTCATGGAAAGTTATTAACTTGAATCTTTCTCTAGGTTTGTTGTTGTTGTTGTTGTTAATTCTCTTTCCTACTGTCTTCTCACTTTCAAGCAAAACCGGAAGGCTCACCGTTATATTTAATGGATATTTTCAGTGAATAAGGAATCCTAGGTTGACAGATTTGAGAGTCACTTTTAGCATGAAACTTACTCCCCCCTGCCCCACCCTGTGCATTTCCACATTGTTTTCACAAGAAATCTGGTAGCGATTATTACCATTGTTTCTCTACATATTTTGCATCATTTTGTGTTTTGTAATTTTCACTTAGATTTCAGGACTTTTTCAGTGATCTGCTGGTGTTAGCTCATGCTGCCTGGAGCCCATTAGGTTGAATGGGTCAGGCGGTTTGGAAATCCTGCTGCCGTTGTTTCTTAGAATGGTTTTTCAGCCCGATTGTCCTCTGTATTTCCTTCCATTATATTTATGAGCTTTATCCAGTCTCATGCTTTGCTGAGCATTTCTGCCTTCTCCATGTTTCTATTTGGAGAGTGTGTCATTCTGTCTTTAGGTTCACTGACCAGTGACATTTTTATTTCAAAAATTGAGACTATCTGCTTCAGAATTTACATTTAGGTCTTTTCATGTTTTCCATATTTCTTTATACACTTGCCTTTTCCTCTTAAAGTTTTGACCATAAGGTTGGGAACATTGATATACACTGGCACTCCTAGTACTTACCAAGTAGAGGAATTGGAATTCAAGGCCATTTTCAGCTACATAGTGTGCCTAATGCATGCTGCTAACTCAAAAGAGAAGCAAGAAGTCTACTTGGTAAAAATAAGTTTAACGCAGATCTACACTAAAGGCTACTCTGAACAGAGTGTTCATAAGTTCTAGGCTTGCTCAAGTTAATTAACAATAAATTAAAACCTGAAAGAAAAATTACTAGAGTTAGGATGCCAAAGCTAAAATAACCAAGGCACAAATGAAAATCATTAACTAAAATCATTAGCAGAAAAACAGTAAAGTGCCATTATTCAGAGAAGGATAACAATAAGAATTTGATTAAAAAATCATAGATTTTGTGGAATTACTTGAGAAGGTTGCTGTGTATCTATTTTAATTGTATTCAGTATCAGTTTTTGTTTGTTTGTTTTTTTGTTTTGTTTTGTTTTGAGTAGAAATTTTTCATAGCCTAGACTGGCTTCATTCTTACCCTATAGCCAAAGATAGTCTCAAATACCTAATCCTCCTGCCTCCACTCCAGTACTAAGATTACCATGTAAAAACATAAAGGAAACAATGCTAAAATCTGTGATAACCTTCTTTCTTCCTCTCTGAGCCTGGGTTATTTGTTGTATTCTTATCATAGGCTGTGTAAAGGCTTCTAGAAGGAACTGTGGGTACCATGGTTGCCCTTTTCACCGTCTGCTCTCCCTTCTCCCAGGCTTGTCCTCTGGGGTAGTATTTCTGCTGGGTCACTTGGATATCTAACAGTATGTTACTTAGATTAAACTATTGAATTGTGTCAGGTTCTTTCTACCTAGGTGCATTAAATGGCATGAGAGAAATTTTCTCACAAGAGCTCAATAACAAGTAAAAAATTATGCAGCCAAGAAAACATGCCTAAAATTTAGCAAACAGTATGACACAAAACTTTATAAAACACAGAAGAATTATTAGATCATAACCAGTGTACATGCTTGCTTTTTCTATAAACAAATTAACAACCTCAATAAATTCCATATTTGAAAGAAAATTGAACATCAATGGGGATATTATTAACTAGTCATCCTTCAACTATTGTCTGGCAAAAATTCTCCACTTATTTTTTTTCCTAAATAATTTCAACTAAATACAGCATGATTATAGCAGCCGAGGTAGAAATCTTCACACACAGATGTCAAATGATTTTAATGAGATATGTTTGTAATTCCTCAACTTGCCCTCATATATCCATGAAAAACAATGGATGTTGTGGGTAGCCCTGGGGGGCTAATTATATTTGATATCAATTCCATTCTCCTGTGAGAGGCTATGAACAAGGACTGAGTCAGCACTCAGGTATTTCCTATAAACCTTCTTCCCACCTTAATTTGTAAAATAAAAGAGAGCTGATGATTGGGCAGATGAAGGGGAATGTGGAGGGGAAGAAAAAAAACGAAGGAGGTTTGAGAGAGAGAGGGAACTCAGAGGAGAAAGAAGAAGAAAAAAAGCGGAGCAGAAGCACTTGGCCTGGAAAAACCGTAAGTTCTAAAGGGTCTCTTAGATGGAGAAGATCGTAGTGTAGTGGAAGATCTACTCAATCTTGGTGCACAGCATGTATTCATATTAATTGTGTTATGTTTTCATTGGGGGGCATAATTGGGTGGGAGAGATTTACCAAAACAAAATCTGCTTTCATACTTCTTCCTTTGGTTGGCACTCTTTCCTGTAGATGCCATTTCATCCCTTATATTATTGAGTAGAAATGTCTTTAAATTTTATTATAATTTTCAATCAAACTAAACACAGATTAAATGGCACAAATGCATTTTATTAAGGGTCATTCATGTCCTTGATATATTTATGATTCTCGGGCCATTTAAAATAATGTGAAACAAAATGTTTTATGCAACATGTAGTTTGAACATATTTACTATTTGAATGCACAAATGGAGATGTGAATCTGGCATAAGGCAAATCAAAACAAAAACAGCAAGGAATTAGTCAAAGTTAAATGAGAAAATAACATATCACACACATTTCTTTTTTATAAATGAGATGTCTTTCTCTAATCATCTATCAGTGGGAAGTCATAGCCCAATGCTGGGAACCTAGTTACAGTGGCTCAAAAGTATAGCTTGAAATTCAACCTTAATATTGGTTTCATACTCTTTATTTTCTCTTCTGTTTATAAAATAACTGCATGGTTCCAAAAAGTAAAAACAATTCAGAACAAAAATTTATACTAGCTTCCAGTAATCTTTGTTAATATTTTTGAATATTTTTCTTATCCACCCCCTTTACTTTTAGTATGGAAAATACCAAACATACACTAACACTAAAGCAAGAACACAACGAATGCTCATAATTTGTATTATTCAGCTTCAACAGTGTTCAACTTTAGTATTTCTCTGCTTATCTCCCTCAAATCTCATGGGACTATTTAATGCCATGTCCATGATGTGTTTAGTTGTGGGTGATTCTGTTTCTATTTCTAAGAAATAAAGTGTTTCCTGCCTTTTGATTTAGTCTAGTGTTACAGTAGTGTGGATGAACCCTTGTGTGTGTGTGTGTGTGTGTGTGTGTGTGTGTGTGTGTATTTGTGTGTGTGTGATCACAGTCTAAACAAAGGACAGTCTAATACACTGGGACAAATCTTGCTTCCACTCAATCCCCCCTCCCCACTTGACTGCCATTTCTTTCCATGTGGGGAGGTGCTTTCATTAGCTTATGGCTTCATCAATTATGTGTTGGGGAATGTGGCTGGATGTTTTCTTCTTTGTGAAACAAACACATAGCATGCATCCATGTTCTATCATTTTACTTGCTCAAAAACTGTATCTTGGATAAATGGATTAGCAGTGTATGGATATCTTTACTTCGCCTCTGCAGTTCTTACACTGTGTGGATTTATGATTTATTGTTTCCCACTGGTGAATACTTGGCTTATTTGCAATCTTTTGCTCCTGTGTGTAGTGCTTCATAGAAGAAACTTATGATTGTATTATTTTATACATTTGCTAATTTTGCTTTGGGATACTTGCCTAGAAGTGGAATTACTCAATTAAGTTGTGATACACGTGAAATCATCTTATACAATTCCAGTGCCATATTTTCTTCTGCTCAGTTAATGTTTCTTATGAGAGTTCCAGTTTTTCTATAGTTCACCAGCAACTATAGTAACTATTTGGATTTTTGTCAATTTAGTATGAAAAATTACTATGCAATTGAGTTAATTTTGTGGGGTTTTTCCCCACAAAAGGTTCATTATACTTGAAGAGAAACCACAAACCATTAGATCTTTTTTAAGTACAATCATCCCACATGCTCAAGGAACATTATGGGAAAAGGTCCAAAAATATTGTAATGACCAGAGAATGGGAAAGAGTGTTATAAAATACTGTCTCTTCTGGGTATGACATGGCTGTTCCCCTGATGAACTTACAGAAGCTATAGTTACCTACATTATATCTGCATGAGAGTATGTCTACCAACATTCCATCATGGCTGAGGAGGAACTCATGAGGTTCTACCTCTGTCTGAGGAGCTATAGGCATGTCATGGCTACAAGCCAATGTGTAGCCATATTCTGAAGTGGAAAATTCTGGGTTCTTTGGAGATTCATATATGTCATGTGATGTTTCTATCGAAACTGTCTTATGAAAGGTATGTTTTTTTTTAAATTTTGATATCATTCCTTTATTAAGGTATTGTTGATAAACTTTTTAAGAAATTTTTTCATTAGATATTTTCTTCATTTACATTTCAAATGCTATCCCAAATGTCCCCTATACCCTCCCCTCGCCCTGCTCCCCTACCCACTCACTCCCACTTCTTGGCCCTGGCATTCCCCTGTACTGTTTATTCTTTCTTTCTTTCTTTCTTTCTTTCTTTCTTTCTTTCTTTCTTTCTTTCTTTCTTTCTTTCTTTCTTTTTTTCTTTCAGCAGACACATGGGAAGATGTTTAGCTGAGAACAGACATTTGGTGTTTTTCTGGAAGCTGCCTGAAGAAGAAAAGGCATGTGATATTTTGCTAGACTGGACTCTTGAGAAAAGAGATGATGTTTGGACATTACATAACTATAACCCAACAGCCAGTAGATGATGCTCTGTGGTATTGGTTTGCCTTGTTACTCTTTGCTGATCATTATTTGTCATGAGTTCATAGAGAGAAACGCACCAACAAATTTCTAGTGGCAATCTGGTGGCCTCTTGCTGCTTCCGAGGACAATAGCAGAGCCTTACTGTTTCTTCTGGATTGCACGGTCATTGCTGATTCATGAATGGTGTTTGGGGATGGATCGAGGAGCCACTGTTGCTGATTTGTGTGAACTGAACTGCTGTTATCCTGATATTATTCAGTGATGTAATCACTGGCATGTTGATCTTTCACAAATAAAGGGGCATGCAGCTAGCCCTAATTAAATTTAGTGGGACACACACATGAACATGCACACTGTCCACACACACACACGCACACACACACACACACACACACACACACACACACACACACACACACACACGGCATGGTCAGAGGAAAATTTTTCTGGGAAAAAGGAGTTTCAGTAGTAATGAGAGGGAGAAAGATAAGGGAGTATGAGGATGAAAATGATCAGGGTACATAGCTTGTATTAAAAAAATGTAAAAGGATAAAATGTATCCATGTAACTCAGTGGCTCATATTTATACCATTACTTGTATGGTACTATGTAGTAAGTGATCTTTTATTTATAGGACTTTTGTCCATGTTTTGTGAGATTTGTCTTTGTGGTAAGTTTAGAAATATTTAGTTCTCACTTTTCAATAGCATTTCAATTAATAACAGAATCATAAAGTACTCTCTTTTGGATAAAATGATAATGCATCTAGTCTTTGTGTGCTGAACGCTACTACTGTGAATATCTTTTATTTTTCTTTCTGTAACATGTACATTTATGCAATTTTTCTAATTACCTATCAAAGATTAAAAGTTACTAGACAAATATGATCCAGGATGATATTACCCAAGATTAAAAAATCATGTGTAGAATCAAAATTATGGATGGTTAAGGTTTTTTTATTTATGAAAACATTATTTTAAAAGCTGTACTTAAATAAACAGAAGAATGATGAATAAAATATCTATATACTCTGAATTTAAATGTACAATAAAATTTTAGAACTGAACAAATACTATCTCACTATTAGGAATTCATCTAATAGATTTACCAGCTTCGTAGACAACACAAATGAGGATTTTATTGAAGAATGTGGGTAAAAAGGCTCAGGGAACAAGGTAGATAAGAGGAACAGAGGGTAGGGTGGGGTGCTGTGAAATTTTATCTTCTGAACATGCCATGGCTATTGGACACCAAACTCATAGCAGCTGTGTTTATGTATATAAACCTGTACAGACCTGAGGCATTTAAATTTCATCATGGATAGGAGACTGATTAACAAAGCCTCCTAGCTTGTTAAGTTATTGGCAGTTGATTGATCCATATCCATACACATACATGTAGCACTTATTGGATTATTAGTTATTTAAAACTTAAAAAAGGGATATAAAGTTGTGCTGATGTGTTGACAGAGTCTGGGTGCAGGACATAATCAAGATATATGGTATACATACATCAAAAAGTTTAAGGAATAAGTAAAATATTATTTAGATATATTGTGGGTTAGCTAATTGATATAGACTAAAGGACAGACAAAGGAGCTAAAGCAGATACATTGGACTTAAATTAGTCACAGGCAAGCATGGGAGCCATTTACTCTTAAATTCAACCATTTGTTTTTTGTCAAAGTTGTAAAGAAATAGAAAGAGAGAGAGAGAGAGAGAGAGAGAGAGAGAGAGAGAGACAGAGAGAGACAGAGAGAGAGAGAGAGAGAGACAGAGAGACAGAGAGAGAGAGAGAGAGAAACAGAGAGACAGAGAGACAGAGGGACAGAAACAGAGATGCAGAGACAGAAATAGACAGAGCTAACTTGGAATGACATAGGACACTCAAAGCCCATCCCTAGTGACATACTTCCTCCAACAAGGTTAAATTCTATTCCTTCCCAAACATTTCCACCAACTGGGACCAAAGATTCAAACATGAGTAGGTGGGGGGCGGGGAGCAGGGATCATCACTCAAAGAATCACAATTGGCATGTGAACATTTCTTCAAAACTGTTTCCAGTTCTGTTGGATGCATGCTGAAAAGTGGTTTACTACTGTAACTGTAAGGTTTTGAGAAACCTGCTTTTACCCGTCAGTTTCTATTATGGTTTCACCTTCTTGCTGCTCTATCAGCACCACACAGTGGTTTCAGTTTCTCTATAGAAAACGACACGTCTCTCTCCCCATGATTTTTTATTGTTGTTCTTAATATATAGAAGATGTTGACATAGTTTTTAAAACTATGACATTTAAAGAAGCAGTGTGATATTAGCACAAAGAGAGACAGATTGATCAACAGTCTCTCATGAGATCTTGGGGACACATCATCAATAAAGAAAGCTCAGCTCCTTGGAAAAGAGGGTAATTGGATGATATGAAAGTGGTTGTCCTCATTAACTATGCTGTAGTCATCAATTGAGAATGAACACAAGAAAAGAATGGATCCCTGAACCCTATTTATCTGAGACCATAAAATATTATCATTTTTTATGGATTAAAAACCTATGTGTGAAAAGATTAGAATGCACAAAGGAATAATTTTTATTATAATATTTATGTAAATGTGGGCCAAAATCACACAAATGATAATTAAAAATACACTGTCTTATATTAAAATAAGAAAATATTAAGAACATATTATGATAGTCATGCTTCAAATCCCAGTATGATGTTATTTACAAATAGGTTTAAATGTAGTAAAAGTGATGGGGAAGAAACATGGCAAATTCCTTTCTCACCTTCAGTAGTTACATGGAAATAAAATACATAAGCTCAGCCTAGTACAACTACATTGTCCCTAATAAGTAAAATGAGAGAAGGTAGAGAAACAGAAAATGAGGGTCTCTCTTTTTTCAAATTCTTCCAAGGTGGCATCTACTGTTGGGTCAATATTCACCATATTTAGCTGTCAGGTGTTACCCTTAAAAAGAAAGAACTAGGACCCCCCTCCCACCTCTTTTGACAGTGTATTAATTTTCCAAAGATACCTTAACAAATAGTCAGCGTCTGGGTGGTTTAAAACAACAGAAGGTCATTTCCTCAGTTTTGAAGACCTTGATCTTCTGCATGTGAGGATATCAGCTCTGGATTTAGAGTGTAACTAAAAATGTGCAAGATACACACTCACATCTTGAGGTGCCTGACCTGTTTACATTTGGAAAGACTTTATTTCCAAAGACACTCATGTTAGGTGTTAGACACAATCTTCTCTGGAAAGAATATCAGCCTGCTACAGACACAAATATATATATATATATACACAATATATATATATATACACAAAACAAGGTGTTTTGTATATCTAATGACATTTTTGTATTGTCTTTTGATTAAAGTTCTGGCTCCCAGAACCTTGAGAAATAGACTGAACAGTAAGAAGTGTTTATTATGGGACAGTTTGGGTTAGAAGGTTTGTTCTTAGTTCATATTTGGAAGGCTTCAACAAACAGAAAGACATCCTACTGTTGTTTAGTCTCTTCCTCTCTGGTGGCACGGGGCCCACTTTCTCACTCAGATTCTTTGTAAGTTAGAAAGGATCACGTTCCCGTGTAGTCGATCAGACACCACAAAGGTAGGTTTCTGGAGCATTTAGGGTGTGGGGGAGTTGACTGAGATTTGTGGAATCTAGAGATAAGGCCAGGATGAAGGAGCTACAGGCTACATTCCAGTAATTTCAATCCAAACTCCTCAGAACAGTGAGTGCTTTTACTGTGTGCACGTAAGTGCTAGGAAAGGTTAAATGGTGCTTGCTGTATTATGAAATTGTTTACAAGTATAACATGACTAGGAAAAGAAAATAGTAAATCATTACTGAGTTACTTTGACTTATTGGCTCATTTGCTTTTAATAATAAAACCCACTGGTTTTATTTAGGTTTCTTTAAGTTTAGGGTTATATATGAATGGTGTGGTATGCGTGTGTGTGTGTGTGTGTGTGTGTGTGTGTATGTGCATGTGCCTGTGTGTGTATGGGTGTGTGTGTTTAGCACTATATATTACTGTAACATTTCATCACCATATTACAGCAAAAAGGCAGTTCTACCATGCAGAATGTCCTTTTTCTATTTTGTGGCAGCACTTGTTCCTTCAGATAATTTTTGTGCAATTCACCTAAACAGAGCTGAAATGAGAAACATTTACTTTGGATTTAAAATACACATTTACATAGTTTCAGTCCCTTGTCTGCAAAGTTAGGATGTTATGGTAGTCATCTGAGTGTAGAAATTTTTCTAGAAATATTCCCATGGAAGTCACTTACATAGTGACAAAATATGCAAAGTGGTGGAAAAAAGGAAATACTTGCACATTGCCAGTGGGAGTGTTCATAAGTGCAGTTGCTTACAAACCCTAAAAAATAGATCCAGTGTGTGTTACATCAGGACCAGCAATCCTGCCCTTATGATTATATCCACTGAAGTTGAAAGTGATATATTAAAGTGATGTCTGCATTCCTGTGTTAATTTCAGCATTTGTAATAGCAGAAAAGTTAAGGCAGTGGTCTATTTCTATCAATATGTAAGTAAACAAAAGGCATCACTGCTCATGTTTTCCAAGTAGATTAAAAATGTAACATATATACAAAATAACAGTGACAGCCACTAAAGGAAGGAAACCCTGTATTTGTAACAATATGGGTGAACTTTAGAAACGTTATGATGGGAATTAAGCTGGGTACAGAAGGCACATGCTGCATTGCCTCACTTCTCTGTGGAATCTTTTAAAATGTATCAGGACAGAAGGGAGGTCATCATGAAAGGGGATGAGAACAGGAAGACAATACAAATCTTTATTGGTAAAATAGAAGGGTTCTAGAGACTTTATATTCAGCATGGTGACTGTAGTTTAAAAATGTATTGCATAGTGTAAATTTGTTGAAAAAAATAGACATTTTTAATCACACACACAAACACACACACACACACACACACACACACACACACACACCCCACAGCAACTACAAGAAAGATGATATAATTGGCTTGGTTTTTAAAAACACTTTGGGGTGTGCAAGCATGGCAAACATCATGTTCTGTAGTTTGAATGAATGTACTCTGATTAACTGTACCTCAGCAAAGCTGGAAGAAAGTAGCAAAAGAAGATCCAGAGATTTTTATCACAATGTGAGATGTGTTTGGCACCCAGGTCAGAAACATATGGGTAATAAGTCTGACAGTGAGAAAATTGCTAAAGCTTGCAACATGAATCAAGCGACATCTGATAGATGAACCTATCCATTTTCGCCACAGAAATCTAAAGCCAAGAAGAGTGAAACTTATACAAGGCATTGATAAAACCATACAGCTGAACTTAACTTGCAAACATAATTTAGAACATTTATCTAAAACTGAGACAAGAAAAATCTTACCTCATTTGAACCTAGAATGTAGATAATTTCTTTTTATAGGTTTAATTATTCAGGTATGCAGAGAAAATTGATACCAGATCTAGAACTGTAAATGTGTATTGTAATGACAAACAATAAGAATGGAAAATAGTCTTTCCTTAAAAGTAAATAACAACAAAATGATTAGATTATACAGGAAAAATAAACTTATTCCCAAGAAAGTGTATGTTTCCAATTGAAGTAGGAAATGCATTCTTAGTTTGATACTCAAATTAACAAAAAGAGAAGAGTGAATCACATTCAGAGAGTTAGATTTACTGCCAATATCACATGAACAAATGAAGGTTAAGCTGGTGCCTGCTTGGAGCCTTCACTCTAGATTTGAATCTCTTGTGTGAAATGGTACTCTAGAGGCTACAGAAAGAGAAACCTGGACACCAACCCAGCCACAAAACTCTGGACCTAAAATCAGTACTGTCTGCAACATGTGCTGATGTGATTGTGGCATGGAACTTGTGGAAATGGCCAATCAATGTTTTGTTTAACTTGAGGACCACCACATGAGAGGGATTTCATGCCCTTTACTGCCTGGATGTTCAGGAACTGGATACTGGAAAGCCTAGAGACCTGTGGTTGAACCAAACATGCCTGGTAAAAAAAGAAAAAGAAGGAGGAGGAGGAGGAGGAGGAGGGGGGGAGGAGGAGGAGGGGGAGAGGAGGAGGAGAAGAGATGATTCCTAATAATATTCTGCTATACTCATAGATCATTGTCTTGTCCACTCACCCTGTGAGAACCTATCCTCTCCAGCAGGTGGGAACTGGTACAGAGACTCACAGACAGACATTATGTGGAGAGAGAGAGGGTCTACATTGGAGGTCTCCATTGGGTCCCTCCCCTCGGAGATAAAGAATCTTGTGGAATCAGGGAAGGAAAGACTGTAGGAGTCAGAAGCAATGGACACCAGAAGATCATTGCCCATCCAGTCTACTTGACAGGGCTCACAGAGAATAGAACAGCAATTGCAGGTCTGCACCAGGTCCTCAGCATGAGTATTATTGCTGTTAGCTTGGTGTTAGTTGGAGATTCCTAACTGTGGGAACGAGTGTATCTCTGATTCTTTTGCTTGCTGTTGGGACTCTTTTCTTTTTTCTTTTTATTGGATATTTTCTTTATTTACATTTCAAATGTTTTCCCCTTTCCAGGTCTCCCCCACCAGAAACTCCGTAGCCCATCCTGCCTCCCTCTGTCTCTATGAGGGTGCTCCACTCACTCCCTTCTTCCTGCCCTGGCATTCCCCTACACAGAGACATTGAACACCCTCAGGCCCAAGGGCCTCTCCTCCTACTGATGCCAACAAGGCCATGGTCTGCCACAGATGGGGTTTGGACCATGGTTCCCTCCATGTGTACTCTTTGGTTGGTTGTCCAGTCCCCAGTAGCTCTGGGGGTTCTGGCCTGTTGACACTGTTGCTCCCTCCATGGGCCTGCAAACCCCCTCAGTCCAATGTTTGGCCGTGAGCACCTACCTCGGGATTTGTCAGGCTTTGGAAGAGCCTCTCAGGGGACAGCCATATCAGGCTCCCGTCAGCAAGCACTGCCCCACACCCACAATAGTGTCCAGGATTAATGACTGTATATGGGATGGATTCCCAGGTGGGGCAGTCTCTGGATGGCCTTTCCTTCAGTCTCTGCTCCACACTTTGTCTCCATATTTCCTCATGTGAGTATTTTGTTCCCCCTCCTAAGTAGCACTGAAGCATCCATACTTTGGTCTTCCTTCTTCTTGGGCTTCATATGGTGTGTAAAATGAATCTTAGTTATTCTGAACTTTGGGGCTAATATCCAGTTATCAGTGAGAGCATACTGTGTGTGTTCTTTTGTAACTGAGTTACCTCACTCAGCATGATATTTTCAAGTTCAATCCATTTGCCTGCAAATTGGGACTCTTCTTGGTATTGGGTCTCCTTGTTCTGCTTCGATATAAGGGCTTTGCTGTATCTTAGTGTATCTTGCTTTGTCTGCTTTGGCTGTGGTCCCTTGGAAGTCTAATCTTTTCTGAAGAGAAAATTGAGGGTGAGTGAATCTGGGAGAGAGAAGGTAGGGACACTAGGAAGAGTGGAGGGGAAACTTGTATGAATTGTATGAGAGGGGAATCTATTTTAAATATATATATATATATATATATATATATATATATATATATATATATATAT
>NC_034602.1:18935936-18967793 GCF_900095145.1 Mus pahari
TTTTTTTTTTTCCTAAATATAGCATGTTAGGCTTTATGTTACTTGTAAGTATATTTTCAGGGCTGACTACCTGATATTAAGTAACTAATTGGTGAGCTCATCCCCCCAAAAGATTATTTCTTCCACTCTCAGCATTCCTTAGTTGCCTGCTGTTCTTTGTGTAGGGTTAGGCCTTGTCATCTTTCCTGGTCTACTTTGACATGTCTATTTTTTGTTGTCTTTATTCAGCTCACATTTAGGCAGTCAAGTTGGCAAGATTTTATGGGTGTAGCTTCTGACTTTAATAGGAGATACAATTTCCTAATAAATCTATTGCTTATTTGACTTTTACAATCTTTTTTCCTCTTCTTCCCCTATGTTCCCTGAACCTTAAGTACAGGAGTTGTTTCCTAGATGTATCCATTGGCACTAGGACTCAAAACGTCATTTGGACTGGTTGTAGTTTTCTGTATTAGTTTCCATCTGAGAAGAAGAGACATTTCCTTGACTATAATTATCCATGGGCATGGAGACAAATTTTTAGAACATAGAATTTATGCAACTTGAGTAAGTTAGTGGATACATACCAGCACAATGAAATAATCCCAAGGATGTAGTAGAGGCATACATATGTTGGCAGTTGCCAACAGCTCTCTAATTGGACTATGACAAAATTAACAAGTAAAACAACATGACTGGCAGTGGGACCCTAACCCACTATCCAAAACTAGGGCACTCATGGATCTAGTCAATGTTTTCTACTTCTGGAAGCTTGCATGGTGTCATTTGGTAAACAGGACACCTAGTGTTCAGGTAGAAGACGTTCATTTTGTTCCAACTCCGGGGTCTTAGGGCTCCATGTCTGAAGTTTTTGGTATTTTCAACAATAGAGACACACCTTTTGTCTCTGCAAGCCAAGCAAGGACAGCAACAGTAGCCTGCAATGTTTTAGGAATTTCTTGGACAACCTTAAGTGACAACTCAAATGAGGGCATCTCATGTCTAATGGTGGGGTTCTCTTATATGGTGTTTGGCTCTTGTAAAAAACATTGTCAACCAAGATGAGAACATTTCATTTAAGGTATATATGAATATTTATGCACAGACTTATACGTATTATAGTACCTTCATGTAGATAGTTAACAGATTCCCTATGACTTTTTTAGACATCCTTACTGTTATTTGACCTTCCTCCCCCTCAGTATGTATTCTGTCCCTCATTAGAGTCATCCCTTTCCCATTTCTGTGATAAGATAACTTGTACTCTTTTATTTTCTTCTCTGTTGCCCTCCTACCTTCCTACCCTAGCAATTGTCTCTTTTTATTCTTTTGACTTATGAAGCTACTACAGTTATGTTCTCACATGTGAAGATTTGGAATGCAAATTCAATGAGAGAGAACATGCAGTTGAATTATTGGTTACCTCACTCAACATTTCACCAAAAGTCTTAGAACTTATTCATGAAAATTGACAGAAACTTCCCTAAAGGTGAAGTAACTAAAATGTTATTAAAATTTCACAATGCTGTAAGAAATAAAAGCACCAAACATTATAAACATTAATTTCTCCTAGGCTATACAGCAAAATCTGGCTTATTTTTATATTCCATTTAGATGAAATATATAAAATGACACTGTTCTCTAAAACGATACAAAATGGACAGAGAAAAGAGAATGGAGAAACGATGGAACTATATTATAATCTTATAAAATTAAAACAAGTATTTCAAAGGAATAAAAACTCAGTTAGTAAAAGGAAAAATTGTACTAGACACTAAGCACTACAGAATGATATCAGTTAATTATTGAATAACATATTCGACTTCCCATCTTTTAAAAGTGTGTATTGTGACTTCTTTTCTGGGTATAAATAACTCCTTCATCCATATGTTATTTAGGGGATATGAAAAGTCTCCTCACAGAGTTGTTATAGAAACTTTAGCAAGGAAAGCATAGCTTGAGGAAGCCATTCATTCTGGGCATGCTCTTAGGGGATGAATCTTTTCTCTATGCTTCCTGTCTACCATGATGTGAGAAGCTACAGCCCCTGTCACAGTGAAATTCTACCCAAACACATGGAACCCTGTAACCATGAACTTAATAGTGTGAGTCAAACATGTCTTTCCTTCTTTAAGATGTTTGGTAAGGTGTTTTGATCACAGGCATTACAAAGTAACTGGCATGGCATCCAAACAAGCTTTCATAAAATGAACTCAGAATGTTACCTGGTACAGCTCAGGCAATAATCCTACTTCCAGAGCAACCTACATTTGTGTATCTCTCCTATCACCTGAAATGGAACCAACACTCAGTCACTCTTGTAACCTTTTAGATTTCTACACCATGGAGATGCTTGTCCTGTTTAGAGGGTTATTGGTATGACATTTTAATTTTCTCAGATCTTATTTAAAATGGCTGAGTATCTGGAATAAAGTTGGCAATATGAGTGGCAAATCAGTTTTGACCAGCAATATTGGGTCAACATTTCTGTGTTAAATCATTGCATTGGTCTGTCATGTTAGAAGACACGGCTTTCAAATGCAACCATGAGTCCGAATTCCATCTGATTTAGATTTAGTTTAATAAAGATATTTTAGTCACAAACAAAGCTCCACAGGCTCCTTGGATTCCACATTTTCTCATGTTCTATATCTTTGGAGATGTGTGATATCAGAACACGATGTATATTGATCTGCCAAGGGGGCATCTCTTATTCTCTTGTGTATATGCATCTAGCTCATCACAAATTTCTTTTGTTAATGATCAAATCACAAAGTCTTAAAGAACGATAAATAATACTAAGATTCATTATAAAAATGGACAAAGAGACCTTTAAATGCTGATAAAATGGAAGCACTGAATTAATTCAAGATATGAATTAACATATTCAAGAAAAGGACAAATTCAAGACATTAGCTCATTAGGAGAGGGTGCCAGGCTAGGTATGTCCAAAGTTTAATGAGTCTTGATGCTTTATAATTTGGAGCCATTTTAAATGAATAAGTATAAAACCATGAATGATGTTTAGTACAGGAAATAGATTTTCTCAAATATCTTTTTGTTATCTTAGAAATATGTAATTTGTTGATAGACCCTGAGTGTATTAGTGTCTATCATCCAAATATGTGGAAACATTTTTGACTGAATATATTTCCTTCTCTCTTTTCTTTATGCCTGATTTTAGTGTGATTAATTAAATGATCATACTCTCCATTAAATACTTTTAAAAGTTCCCTCTATGGTAGGCACATGTTACAGATATTGAAGGACTAAATACTAAGACTCCAATTTCACCAGCCTGCCATGTCCACGGCATTCACTGAAACCCTTTCTACAACTCTGCAAAAGTCTGTTCTGTTCTCTCTACTTGTAGAAGAAATGGAGGCGAAGAGTTGAAATTCTTATAACACAGTACGGAGGCAGTGCATCACACGGGTGCATGAGGAGTCCTGGGAGTTTTCACGCACCCTGTGATGGAAGCTGTGTTCCTGAGGCACACTCTTTCACCTTCCCGGAATCTCTATTGAGAACATGAAATGCCTACCTCTCTTGAGGGGCTCACTGTTCACAGAGTCCAGGTTTACTAATACAGTTTCCAAGCCAATGCAGTGATAGAATGATGCTATAAGAAGAATGAGGAGCTATTCGTGTTAGCTCTCCCTGAATGAGAGACCTGAAGCTAAAATTAAAGTCTCACAGTTTTGGCGAAACAACATCCTGACTCTACTTGTGTTCTGCTAAAGTTATGTGTTCAGAACAGTCAAGCTTCACATTCTGAAATGGTGACAGGAGAGGCTTTCCACACTCCAGCTTATTTTCCTAAGGCAGGAGCCCCACAGATCTCTCCCCGCTGTGTATTGACAAGATAAGGATTGATTTTCTTCATTCAGTGGAAGGCACATGGCCACCAGCTGGGATAAGGATGCTTCACAGGGCGTGGGTGGACATCTATTGGGTGAGAACAACAACAAACACTCTAATTTGAACTCAGAAAGAGAACTCTAGTTAGAAAGTCCTATTTGATAGTAATGACTGAAGGCTGAAATCCAATCCTTTCCATTTACTGGCTTTTACATTATTCTGAATCTTCTACTGTGCCGCTCCCTAAGCCTCAAGCGGGGTGGTGGAGAGATTATCTAGCTGTTCCATTTATGCCTGGATACTCAGCAGTCACTCATTCTCATAACTTTGATGAGTTATTAACTGTCTTAGCTGCTGCTCTCCAAGGAAAGAAACTTCTTTCAGCAAGGTTTAAAACAGCAGTCACCCTGGGCATATGTCTATTTAGGAAAACAAAAATAGTATGTTTCTCCTTAGGGACTATCACTTCCAAAGCAATGGATTTTTGAGCAGATTTATGGTAGCAAGATTTAATTGTTTGATGTGGATCTGGCCATAAGTCCAACCCAAAAACAGTTGGTTACCTCAACAACCTTCACCTACTAGTGGAACAGTCTGTGCATCTTGCTTGGCAGACAGATATTGCAGTATGTGGGGTCCAGTGCTGAGTAAGTTCAGCGCTAACTTTTTCTCCCAGAGTGGCCTGTATAGCACCCTCAGGGAATAAGCTAGTCAATTCTAGCTTGACTTCTGTGTCCTACATTGAAGCCTGATGTATTTTCATCATTTGAATCTTACTAGGTAGCTCTGCTAGATTACCAAAAGCAATGGCAATTGCCAGTGTTGTTTGGGGGAACTCTGGTTTCACACTGACCAATGTCTCATTGAGGGTATCCCATGCCTGACAGTAAGCATTACATCTAACAATCTTGTCTTCTGTGGGAAACATTGACCACCCATGCAGCTACCTCCATTTTTATAAATTATGTTTCAATGATTCTACAAAGTCATGTGCTTTTTATCTGTAGTTATGTTTAGCCTTCCCACTCTCTCCTCTCCCCTCTTTCTCTGCCCTGATTCCCACTTAAACTTTTAATATTTGGCATTTCTCCCCTTGATTGTCATGTCACACGTTTTCCCATTCCCTATCCCTTACAATGTCTTTCCCTCTTCTTCTGGGCCCTTTCTAATTTCCTGACTTCTAATTTAATACACTCCAAATTAAATCCACAAATATAAAAAATTGAAAGTACAATGTGTTTATTACCTGTCCTGATTTCTCTTACTTGTTATAATAGTTTCTATTTCTATTCATTTATTTAAAAATTTTGTAATTTCACTCTCCTCACAGCTGAATAAAAATTCATAGTGTATATATACATCACATTTTCATTACGTACACGTTGGTTGATGGGAATCTAGGCTGGCTCTATTTCTTAGCTATTAAAATAGAGCATGAATAGGCAGTATATCTGTAGGAAGACCTGGAGTCCTTTGGAAATATATAATTTGATTTTTATTCTCTCAACCTAACAGTTAAAAGCCTTTGGACATATTATTATTAGACTATAGCAAGTATAAATGAATAGATTCTTCATTATAATAAGGCCATGAGCTTCTGAGAGCAAGTCTAGATAGTTATAGCTTGCAATGACATGTTCGGTGTTGAGTTGACAAGAGCTGGTTGCAATGATTAATCTTGTGAACCTGATCTAGAAGGCTTTGCTATACAGGGAAATCAAGGAGACTCCAGAGGAAAGATAGTGAAGAAGACAGACAGATGAAGGCAGAGATGCCAGGAGGCTTTTAATAGAAAAGACAATGTTTTTTAGTCAAAGGAGCTTTTAGCATATGAAGTTCAAGGAGGGGCTATTTATTTATTTATTTATTTATTTATTTATTTAATGTTTCTAAAGAAGTATATTTAAATAAAAAGGTACATATAATTTATTTTGGCATTGATCATTGATTATTTTCTTCTGAACATAGGCAGTTATCTAGATTCAGAATAATATAAGTGATAAATAGTCCAGTAATAGAATAATGGTTTGAATATGTATATCTTTCCTTCTGTCCTTGGCAAAAGGAAAATAGCATTGCTTATAGACTATTGGATCAAATTCTTATCTCAAGTTTAGTAAGTCAGGACCTTCTTTGCTTCACCAAGATTTTTTGAAAATTTTCTAGAACCCATTTTACTCATTAAACGAGGGGGCTATTTTGAATGTTAATTTAAGTGGTAAGACTTGTCCTCAGTGGGTGGCATCATCCCCTGGTAAAGGTATTGGATTATAAAAATGGAACAGCATACATTCATCATTCATCACTCTGTGGCCATCAGTCATGTAAAGCAATAGCCCAAGCCCCTCCACAGGAAGACAACATGACTGAAGATCGCACAGCCTCAAGACAGATCTCCATTTTAATGAGGCACCTAAAGGCCTGAAAGGCTAAGCAAATTAAGCTCCCCTTCCCAGACACTCCTCCCTGCAAAAGGTATTTAACCTCAGGCCTGCCCTGCTGAAAGTGGGATATGGTTTCACTCATCACAACTCTCTGCCATAACAATAAATGCTTTAGAACCATTGACTGCCTGTTCTCCATCAAGGCCACACAACCTAATGGTGCTACTCCTTTGGACAATTAATATTCAAACCACCACAGACAGGAAGTAAAAAGTATGAATGCCTCTTGCTTGAGGCATGAATCTCCCCTCCCATCATCTCAGATCCAATTCTTGTGGAACAAAGTGTTTCTCAAGAGTTAATTACTTTTGCCTCAGGATGCTTCAGCATGCTGCCCAATCTTCATGAATAAATGCTGTCCTTGGAGGAAGGCTGTTCTGTTCTGTGAGGTTCTACTATAGTGGGAACCCAAGGTGATTCAAGTGGAAAAGAAAGGAAATACACAAATGAAGGCAGAGATGCCAGGATGTTTAATTCTGGTTTAAGTTGCCTATAGGCACAAGTGAAGACAAGATGTTTTCCAGCCAAAGAGCTTCTGAATACTGTTGCATGTGTAATTGTGTGACAGAGCATGACAGTGCAAAGATTCTTCCATCATGTATTATTATTGAGGCTATTTTTAGTTTAACTAGAATTTGATCTCCTTGATGAAAAATCCCATGGAAAAGTACCCAGCTTTGTTTTAGGAACCTAAGTTCTATATGATCTAGCTACCTTACTTTAGTTTCTATTAAATATTTTGCTTACATGTTTACATGAAGCCATACCCATTCTGCCCTCCCCTTCCCCACACCCCATCTCTCACCAACCACCCCTACCTTCCACTCCCCACCCTCACCTCTCTGTCTACCCTGGACTTTACAGCCACTGAGCAAGATGCCAGGATGTACATTCTGCCTCAATACTCTGTGCTCAGGACACTCAGTGTACACTTAGGACTTGCATATCTGAGTGTAGTCCCAATGAATTGGAATATAGGGTTTTAATTAGCTAAAAACTCTGGCTGAGCAGTTTTCTCTGGTGGGCTCCCTGAAATAATTTTGTTCTGATAATCATTTCTGATTGAGTTTTATTATTAAAAACTGATAGTTTTCTCTAATTTTGATAAAAATTTGAGCTTCTTTCTATTTTAAATTCACTTTAGGGAAGTTTGTTAATTTTATTTACTTTTTCAAAATTCCTTCTAGTTTGGTTCTTGTTTTCTTATTCTTTATTCATATTCTCAGGGGGCTTTATTTTTTCCCTTTTTTGCTAGTTTTGGATCTAGGTTGTACCTATTTTGTTACCTCTTTGAATTGTAAATTCTATCACCTGGTAATTTTTTTATCTTTTAAGATATAATATGTGTAGCCTCCCCCAGCCTTGAGCAGACTGATTCAGACCTTTGTTGCCACTGTGACTGAGACCACCTGGGGTGGACCCTTCCCACCTAGATGGTTCTATTGCTCTGTCATCTGCACTGCTCTTCTCCAAGATGCAGCTACCCACAGAGAGACTGAACCTGTCTTCCTGAGATAGTCCTGAGATAGCTGACAACCTGTGGACTTGGTGACCTAATGCTAACAGCTCTGGCAGACTAAGTGCTAACAACTTGTTAACAAAGCATCAAGAAGCCTGGCTTGGCAGGGGATGGCCTCCCCCTTTTATAAGCACAGACTCTTAGTAAACTTTGGGGCCTTGATCAGAAATCTGTCTTGGTCTCATTTCTTCTCTCGCCTTTCCTCCCTTACAGCTCTGGCCTCCCACTCAGGAACCCAGTTCGTGTGGCCACAGGTAGCTACAACTATGCATGAATATAAAGTTTCCTTGCATACGTATATGTTTATGTTTATTTGCACACATGAGTGTAAACTTGTGGAGACTGGAAGTTAACCTCAAATATCTTCATAACTGTCTTCAACTTCACAGTGGGTACTTGGGGTGTGTTGCTATAAATGTGTGGAACATGATTTAATACGAGAATTGATACAATATATTTAATCTGTAAATGCAAAAGTTGCTTTTAGGAACAATGCTTATTAAAATTGCTTTATAGGAAGAATTTTGAATTCCTTTTCTGTCTCTGCCTTGCAAAAATATAATAACATGTAGTAATTTCACACAGTAGAATACAGCATTGAGCAGGGGTCATGAAAAGCGGAGAGGTAGACTTCTTACTGAAAACCCAGCAGCTTCAGTCTTCCCAACAACATGCCTGCAGTCTAGGGGACAAGCCTGAGGCTGTTCACAGCTCCTGAAATATGCAAATTCTGTCTTTGTGTCTTTCTTTGTCAAGGTACCACAAGAATGTCTTCCAGAACATTGAAAATAGATAAATAAATTTAGAATTAAAACTACTAGCAACAAGGACTCCTATATGGATATTGAAGAATGTGTGAAGAGTTATCCTGAACTTTCTCAGGATCACAAGAAAGAAAAAAAAAAATAAAACAGGCTTTTACTATGGTACAGGACATTGAAGGGGGTGTGTTTAGTGGCCACCCTACAAACAGCTGCTTTGAGTCTGAATTTGGAAACAAACAAATTAAATAAGTAATTGTGTAATTTGGCTAAATGTGAAGATAAGAGAGTAATGGCATTGATAATCTGAGGTAAAAGTAAGTTAGTCAATATCAACTCATCAAGAAAACTTTGTTTCTTTGAGTTCCATGGAGAATGTTTTAGGAGTCAAATAAAACTGCAATGTATGTGCTGTTAGCTTGTAATGGCTTATAATGTGTGCTTGTGTGTGTGTATGTGTGTGCATAAGAGAGAAAAGAACTGTGTGTTTTATTCTTTATTCTCTTTTTTATATTTATATTATTATAATTATATGCAATTGTTATATAATTATAGTACATGAAATATATTATTGTTATAATAACATAAATAACATTATTTAATTTTCTAGTCTTTATTATCTCTTTCAAGGATGTCTTGGTTGTTCTGAGTCATTTGTTATTCTGCAGTCAGCTTGGTAATTTTATAGAGAAACCTGGGCCTTTATCTGATGATGGAGACAGTGTTAGATTCTTTGATCAGTTTAACAACAGGGCTGCATGAAAAACACTAAGACTTTTGATTCTGTGGGCATGTGGTAGTCTTACATGGATTTAAATAGTTATTTTCTTTAAAGAGTGGGTTCTAGTATTCACTGTGTACCGATGTGGTAAGATGGCTTCTTTAACTTTCCAACTTTCTGAATTCACTGTGGAGCTTCCAAGGATCATGCCCGCACCATTTCCTTTTATCATCATGGTCCTGATGGAAGTTGTACATATCACAAAGATGAACTTCAGTCTTGGGACACTGGATTTTAAAGATGCAAACTCATCTCCCCAACTTTGGCTCAGAAGAAGACATTTTTATTAGCATGAAGGGTAAGTTAATCAGTTCTCTATTCTGGAAGGAAATCCGGCTCCTTTTTCTAAAGGTTTCATGATGATATTTTAGAACAAAAGCTTCTACAAGACACTTAAAAACATTAGAGAGCTGTAGAAAATTCTTGAGTACCCATGATGACTGGGAAACATATCTCACTATAAAATTATGCTGTGCTGGGCAGGTAATGCAACACAAATACCATACCTGAGTTCAGACTGAGACCTGGAGAGATGCTCACACCCAAGCTACCCTTCTTCAGGCTATGTTCATGTCCCATATTTGATATGGCAGTGTAGTGATTCTTGATATTTTCCATTTGTTAATTGGGTTGACAATTTACTATTATTTGTTTATTTTAGAAGTAATTTATACTTTTGAGCATAAACTTTATAAAGGTAATTGGATGACAGGTTTATATATCTCTGATTATCATTCTTTATTAAATCTTACTTTTTTCAGTAGAATTTATAATTCAGTGACACATAATTTGTCACCATTCATTTTAAAAGTATTTTTTTTAATTATGTGTATTTCTCTGTGTGTGTGGACATGTGAGTGTTGGTGCCTTGAAGACCAGGAGATGGCATCAGATTTCTTAGACCTGGAGTTATAGATGGTTGTGATCCATGCGATGTAGATGCTAGGGACTTAAATGTCATCCTCTGCAAGAGCAGATCTCTTAACTATTTAGTTGTCTTTCCAGCCCCAATTATTTTCTTATTTGGAGAATATTTTTCTATGGCAGAAACACAGAATTATGTAAAATGTTTTCATAGCTCCTTTATTATTTTTTTAAAAATGTACACTTCGATTTAGAAGTCACACAAACTTCACTTCTTATAATATAAAATAGGTATTAATTTTATCTATTTTAATGATGACATCTGACTAAAGCAGCATTATCAAATTGACAGTTAAATATTATTTTAATACTCTATAATGACAAATTATTTTTGTGTGGGTGCACTGTTTTATAACCTGTACTCTAATCTGTTGAATTACGTTTATTATTACAAAAGCACCTCTCACTTTAAGTTTTAGTAGCTTTATAATAAGTTTACTATGAGTTACTTGTGTCTTTGAGGAATATGGTTCTTGTTATAGATTTTTTTTTTTCTTTGTGCTAGGTGGGCCTTGAAATTTTAATACAGTTAGCATCATCCTGTGAATTTAGACATAAACATAAAACACTGGAAAGTTATTTGTGAATGCAGTGAATTAGATTAGCTCATAAAATGGTTATTTTATGTACTTACAGAGCAACACTCTGTAAGCAGTATGTTGCTCCATTCCCAAGTCACTTCAGCAGCTTTTATAGAGAACTTGTAAGTGACAGTGAACTATGTTAGGCTCATCTGTGGTTAATTGGTTTCTAGGCTGCATAAATGTACATGTAAAAATGACATTGATGGAATGGTAGCTTTATTTTTTTTCTTTTCAAAAATCTGTATTAGTTTTCTTTGCCTGATTGTCACTGCTCAGACTTCCTGTGCATACTAAATAAAGCAATAAGTTCTTCTTGTCTAATTTCTAGTACCTCAGGGGAAGTTTAAATAATTACTTACATATTCAAAGTTGATAAAAATCTACTACTCATATTACTACTGAACCAAAAGATCTTTGTGTCTATAGTGTACAGGTATTAAGGGATGCCTCATGCAAAATTGATCTCCATTCCCTTTTTATACTTGGTTAATTGCCTTTATTTCACTATTGATTTTCCTTCACTGTCTAAAATACTACATATTCTTGTTCCTTACTGCTAGATAATTAAATTTGGCTTATCTTATACTTCAGTATTTTATCTCCTGGGTTTCCAACTTCTTTGATCATTGCTCTCACTTTAGCTATCTTACATTTTCTTAATTTACAATTGATATATTGTCTTCATTTTCTCAGTTCAAGCCTCAATCATGTAGATGTTTACCCTACTTATAAATATCTATCTTAGAAATAATTCTATCTGGGTTTGAAAAAGTACTAGATTTGTTCCATGTATATTGGCCTACTGTTTGGTTCGCAGATAATTAGTATGCAGGAGTGAATGCCTATATATCTCTTACCCAGATTAACCAGCTGCTAATATTTTAAGGTATGATTGACTCGTAACACTAATAGTGAATGAAGACTGTTATATTATTAGCTAAAGACCATCACTTATATTATGGATTGTTTTGTTAAACCATTCAATTTTATAAATGCATGACATAATTTTATAAGCAATATTTTTTCCTTCAGGGATATGCAAGGTCCTCAGAGCACCTATCTACCCTTGAGGCTAAATGAGACAGTTCAGTTAGGGGCAAGGGAACCAAAGGCAGACAACAGAATCAGGGACAGCTCCTGCTCCTGTTGTCCCACATGAAGACTGAGATGCTCAAACATTAGATTATGTGCAGTGGGCATGCGTCCATCCCTTGCATACTCTTTGGTTTCCAGTTCAGTTTCTGTATGCCCCTATGTGCCAAAGTTAGTTTATTCTTTAGGTTTTCCTGTGTTGTCCTTGACCACTTGGCCTTTCCATCTTTCCTGCCCCTCTGGCTGTGGGTCTCTACATGTCTTTCCATCAATTGTTAGATAAAGCCTCTCTGATGATGTTTATGGTAGGTTCCTACCTGCAAATATAACAGATTGTTAACAATGTCAGGTGTTGCCTCACTCTCATGGTATGGGTCTCAAGCTGGAAAAGTCATTGGTTGTTCATTGATTTTGCAATGTTCCTTAGTCATTTTCCATGTAAGATTTAAAAAATTACATTTTACTCTTGTTAGATGACAAGAGTCATGAATTTCAATAAGATAAAGATGGGTTATAGCTTTTGGTTATCTGCAGCCTTATTTTTTAAATTGCAAAGGATGCAGAAACCTCTAACTACAACACAGAGAAGATTTCTCCTTAGAGTTCTGTCAACTCTTTCTTTGACCTGCATAATTTTTCTTTCTAGGAGATTCTTTTCTTTTTGTAACACTGTACAGATGATCATATTCCCCCAAACTCATCTAAGAAAGTCATTGTTTGTACTTGTGTACCTGCACACCCATCCACTTTCCAACCACTACCAAGTTCCCAAAGAGTTCCTAGAATATGTTTTTTTTTTTCAGCTCAACTCTACTCTAAGAAGCAATTTCAAATTTTGTCAGAGTGGGCTGTCTGTAATTTAAAAAATATGCCAGACTGCTTGGCTTAAACTGCAGACATTTGCTTCTCACAGTTCTGCAGGGTAACAAGTCCAAGATCAAGGTGCTAGAAGATTTCATGTTTACAGAAGTCGGCTTTATGGATTGGTTTCATTCTGAGTTGCAATTAAATTGCTTTGAAATGGTGTGATACTTTGAAGAATGATGCCTATTAAATGTTCGCTCTAATCATGCCTAGGGCAATGATCTTCCACCCCTAAATGATGATCCATCTGAGTATGCTCATCAAGGTCTCCCATCTAAGGCTGAAGGAATCAGTACTATGTTCAGACCTGTGACTGTACCACAAACTCTTTCCTCTTTGAGGTGCACCTTTTCTCAACTATAAAAAGGTCTTCTGAATGTTATGATCTATACTGCACTCCGATGAATGCAAGGAAGGAAAATAATGCTCTTCAGACTCTGTTTCTTATGTACTTCTTTTTTGACTGTTGCTTTGTCTTTTTATGTTTGTAGAATCCCTGTTCTGTTAGTTTAACTCAGGGAGCCATTGGGTTGGGTTTCTTTCGCCTATGTGCAGGTATGCACCACTCACTCAACCTAGGAAGCTATGTAGTAGCTGCTACCTACTATCATTTTATTATCATTTCCTAGGGCTCATGTCCAATGTTCTGCAAATATTGTTTATCATATTGTGTCCATTAGGAGTTATTTTAAGAAGATTATTAAGAAGAATGTTACATTTTTAAAATTATTTTATTGTAATTGAAAGTATACTACTACTAATATATTATTTTTCCATTGTAAATTTATTTGCCCATTTTAGGTCAGTAATAATGTTGGATTTCAAGTCTGAAATGCACCCCCCCCCATAGAATTCAGTTTTGAATTATTCATTTTGCTGGGATGCTGTCCTAGCTGGCAGAAGGAGCTGACCAGGCATGAGACTTTGAAGGATATAGTCCCACCTCTGGTCTGTCTCCCAAGCTGTCTGATTTCTGATCTGACAAGATACAAATATTTATTCTCAGCCATATTCTCTTGCTACTATGCCTTCCTTACCATGATGGACTGAGAGTCCTCTGAACCTCTAAGCCAAAATGAACCTTTTCTCACTTAAGTTGCTTTTATAGTTACTGTAGTGACAATTTGTGATCACCGAGGTAACTAATGAGAGCATACAATGTGCATAAAAATGCAGACACTAACACAAAATATTGATACATGCACTGAGAGTCTACACACATACACACACACACACACACACACACATGTAGCAGCAGGCCTGCACAGGGTCATAGACATGCAAACAAAAACACAGATGCATACACGACATATACACACATGCAAACAGAAAGAGACAGATACATAGACATATATGCATATACATTCACATTCATGGGTAACTTAGAACACACCCTCAATCAATCAGTTAATCATGGAGGAATTGTCAAAGTTCTTCAGGAAAGCTGATAACTCACTGGCAGTTTCTGGTTGCATAACTTTAAACCTGACAGTCATGTGTTTTCTTCTTACCTCTCATATCTTTTCAATGTTTTAGTTCATACTGAATACGAGATATTTACAAGTCTCAGTTAAAAGGTCTCTTCCTTTGGAGAATTCTCTGAATGTTTTCTCTTTCATTCCATTCCATTGTAACTTTGTATTGACAATGATTTTCCTTTAGGAGTGCCTGGGAATTGTCAGAGAGAAAATTTGTTCCCTGGAAGCAATTCATAAAGCATGACAAAAGCTGAGAAATGATTATTATTGAATCTCTGGATTTATGTTTTAAAAAGTTGTTTCTAAATTCTAACACTAATGTATGCTCCAACCTAAGAAAGAAATTTGGAGCATATTCTAACTCCTGGCCTCTTAGAGATACAACTGATGGAGAATGTACTGGACAATGTGCTTGAAGAAACATCTTGAGGCTCAAGCAGAATCAGCTGATTTAGACTTTAGCAGTTCTACTGCTAGAGAAGATAAGCATTTAACTTTTTTTCCTAATTAACCCTTTCAAACCCCTGACCAACCTAACTAAACATTTAGGAAGTGTGGGATATTTTTATGCTGTAATCTCCACTGGATGACTCAGCTGGAAATCATCTAATTCAATCACTGCAGTTTGAATGAATATAGACTCTGATTTTCGGATGATGTTAACATAAACACCAACCAAACACAGAATGAGTCATAAGTGTCTCTAAGGTATTTAAGCAATCAAGTCCCAGAGCCAGCAGGAAGCAGAGTTAAGAAACATAACTCATCCAGGACAGTCATTATTGGAAATGTGATTTCTGCTTCACCAGGCATTTTGAGGGATGCAGAGAGATTAGGCTGAAAGTCTAAGAAAATAATTGTGTCTTCATGCATTCAGTAATAGTTGAATGTCTTCTCTGAAGCAAGTGTAAGTACCACAGAAATCTTTCAGACTACTCAATGTTAGGACGACGCTGTACCTCCACACACAAAAAGGCATGATCAGTAGTCATGTCATGTGTCTAAATTTGTGTGTGCATTGTAAAGGGTGTGGGTGAAGGAACATAGGAAACCATCTAGAGAGTGAATGGCAGGGACCAACATCTGAGATTGCCAGACCTGTACACACACATGCACATACACATACCCACTACACACACACACATACACATATGCTCAGACTGAACATATGTTTTGGAAAAGTTACATGTGAGCATGAAGCCACTGCATATCCATTGTGCTGAGTAGGAACGGAGACTAACATCCTTGAGTTTATAAATGAGCACTAACACCAAGGAAGTTCTGATGTTTGTTTTTGTTATTTGTCAGTTTGTCTCCTATTCATGCATCCTAAATTTCAGTCAGAAGTCATAGGCCTGCCATGGGCAGTCATAGAGAATGTCCACTACACAACACTAAAAGTCGTATTATAACCCAGACTAAGTTAACCTTCTGTAACACAGCCTAAGTTGTCTCATATAGAATAACAGTGACCTTGAAGAAAGCAAAAGGCCACAGTTTTCAACTAATGCATCTTCAAAGATCAGTTTTCTTCAATCATTTTATAAGAATTACAAAGATGTCTTTAAATTATCAAACTCTTTGGAACTATGCTATGGAGATCCAACCACAAATAATTGTTCTTATGAAAAATTTTGTAATTTGAATATGAAAATTGATACACTAAGTATTTATTTTTTTAGAAGGGAAACCTCCTATCTTAGAGCAACTTAACTAGTAAGGTCCCAGGGAACTAGCCTGCGTTATATAGTGGCAGAAGTTAAATATCATGTAAAATTGATGTTACTAATAATAAAGAAGAATGTCATGCAAAGATGACACATGTCAGGATGATCAATTTTTAATGAGACAGGGTCTTTCATTGGCCTAGACACTATCATGTAGGCTAAGTTTGTAGAACAGTATTCCCAGGGGTCCATTTGTCTCTGCCTCCTTAGTGCTAGGATTATAAAAATGTGCCACCAAATCCAGCTTTTTCATTTAGCTCCTGGGAATTGAACTCAGATCCTCATCATAGCAATACAAACATTTTTGCATGTAAGCAATCTCCATAGCTTAGTACCTGATTTTTAGTGTACAGGCCAGAAAATATTTAATTTAGCTTTGTAGCTCTTAAGGTGTGCTGCAATCATATATTTCTGATGGTGTAGGGAGAAAACAGATGATACAGATAAAACAGAAATGAATGACTATTCCATTTCATCCTCACTTATGAAGCAGGTAGTAGATGATTAGTGACCATTGGCCTAAAAGAACTTATGAGTCTATAAACAAATGCCCATTCCATTTCTTGTAGAGATGGTGCTAGGTCTAAACTTAAGAATAATTATGGGATGTTTACATTTGGTGAATGGCTGATTTAAAAAGCTCAGCGGCATTTGACTTACTGTGGTTAATTTTGCTTTGCAAGTAACAATTAGAACATACTGAGCCTTTCCATTTCTGAATATTTCCAATTTCTTTCTCTGATTTTATCATTTCATATTTTTGCTATGGGTGTATTTTAAAGTTAAAAATTCCTCATCGAGAAAAAGATTAAAAACAATCTACTGGAAGTAAGCAGAAGGCTCTGCACATCTGTTTCTGATGCCATTCCTAAGCTGATCTTCTATTGTGTTGTGGATGTAATGAACCTGTTTCCAGAGGAAGTACTGGCCTTTCTTTCTTCTTTGAAACATGTCAGAGAATTGTATGCTTTCACTAAACAGGGCATATTCTAACCTTGTTGTGTACACTGACATCATAAGATTGAGTCTCAGAATCATACTCTGAGTAGTGACAGTAACTGTGTTGGTTTTCATGCAAGTAGTAAAGAATACTGTTTTCTTTTGAATGGGAGAATTAGAATTCTATGTTATGCTGTTTTTTAAATGTGATGAGTAAAGATTTGGATTTGTTTCAGGATTTAAGTTGATAAGCATCCTTAAAGGAGAAAAACAGTTTAGCTTAGAAATATCAATTCACTTGGCTTCCAGAGAACGATTTGCAAATGCAAAGTACTTCCTCTGTGTAAATGGAGGGCTGTGTTGTATTCAATAAGTAGTATGTGTGAGGCAAGAGGAGGACAGCTTTGAACTATGCCATTTCTAACCCCTCCTGTAATGGAATCTGGGTTATGTGGGAGCAGAAATGTCATCTAAGGAGGCCAGCTGTCTTCTTAGGTTGTGCCATATATAGGTTCCCCGTGATCTGTGTTCTCATTCCAAGCTTTGCAGTTTCAGCATCTTACAGTTTGAAAGGAACCCGGAGCGGATCAGATGCAGGGAACAAAACAGATGTTGAGTAAGTATCAGGATCCCACTGCAGAATTCTGCAAAATTAGAGTGGGCGCTAGCATCCCAGAGACTGGTACTTCTGCAAATTATTGTACCCTCCTCCTTCCAGTCAAGAGAACTTAGCCGGTGGTGTTCACGGCAATACAGTAGCATTATTACAACAAATGCCAAGAGTAAAACAAAGGACAGGGGTAGCACAGCTAATGAGTGATAACACCTTCAGCATGCACCTTCCCACTGAGCTTCTCTCCTGTCCTGAGTCACTTTACAATGTAACCCAGGCTGGCTTACATATATTCACTTACCAATTAACATATATGAAAATTGACACACAGGTCCCATGATTCCTAGTGTACCTGTACGTGATTCTAAGTAACAGATTCCTGGCACAGCAGACCAGAGGAGGTGTCTGCTATCCTACACACTAACTGGGAAGTCACATACAATACTACCTCCTAAATGGAATTCTTTACTGTTCAAATCAGTTCAGCATTTATTGAGTACGTACAATGTGGTTAATATGTCATACACATTATTTTATTATCCTCCCACATACATGGACAATCTCATGATACATGAATAATTTATGTTCAAATGTCTTAGTTAATTTTCTCCAAGTCTAATAAATCATGATGTAATGCATTGAAGTGAAGCCTTTGGGATGCAGAAGAACCTGGTTCTAATCAAGCTCTACCATTTACTGCCTCATTGATGCCAACTGATTTATCACCTATATCCCAAGTACACAGAGTTCTCATCTGACGATTATTCATATGAAAGTGCTTTTTAAACAGTATGTGGCTATTCTAAGAAAACTGGCTGAGGAAAATAGTGCTGTCACTTTTGCTTTCCAAACATCAGTCAAATAAAATGAGAAGAAAGAAACTAACATTTAGCTTCAACACCGCTAAAACATCTATAGCCCTGAACCACAATGCGTAAGAAAAGGCTGCTGAGTACACTCAAGTGCTAAATATGGAGCATGATTACACATGTGTGTAACGCTAGCACTCAGGAACCTGAGGTAGGAAACTGGGAGATCCAAACCAACCCCAGCTATGTAGCATGTTCAATGCCAGCCTGAAGTACACAGAAACATGTTATTGAAAACAAAGCAAAATTAGACTTCTGTCTCCAGGGTCTAGCCCAGTATGAGAATGGAACTAGAAAAGATGATAATGAATAAGATGACTCAAACCTAGAAAGCTAAGCGTTGCTTGTTCTCTCTGTCTCTCATCCGAGGCTCCTAGTTCCTAAGCTTTGGGTGTGAGCAAACATCTGAAGGTGACTGCAGGAACATGGAGAGTGAAGAGGGACTGTTGCTAGTGTAAGGGAGTGCAGAGCAATAGAGAATGTAATAGCAGATTTTATGTGAGCTTATCGGGGATCTAGGGAAAAAGAGGGAGAAGGAAAAGAGATAAATACAGAAGGACAGATGAGGGTTAAGCAACAGTAAGGATTCTGAAAATCCTAAGGAATCATATGATTAATGTCTCCCTGCCAAAGCCCAGCAGCTCTAATACATGTAAGTCTAACATAAGCCTATATAAATATACATGTACAGTTTAAACAAAATATTTCCATCTGGTTAGACAATGCTTATTCCAAAAACCAAAGACAACCTAACCAAGGGGGAAAAAACCGGAGTTAGGAGAAGCCCTTTTATGAGTTATTTGCCAGGGCTTTCCAAGAGACTCCCAAAACAGACAGGTCATTGTTATTTCTCTTGGTTGCTCCCCAGGAGTAGATTGTAAGTTCTTATTGGTAAAGATATCATGTATTTCAGATGTAGAGCCCAGAGGACCTTTTCTGGAATTTACCTGAAGCTCTACTCTCTGCTGACTAGCTTTCATCACACCAGAATATGTCACTTCAGCTTCCAAAGGTAAAGAGCAACCAAAAATTCTACCCAGTTATGACACCTTGGAACAACAACAATGACCAACATGGTACAGTAATCCTAGTGGTGCAGTATATTGAAATCTAGTGTCTCAGAGGAGACCATGCAATCTACTTTATTGAACCACCATCCTTAAATACACTATAGAAATTTCTCTTTATATTCACATATAAGTAGAGTTTTGAATCCTCATCAAGGAAGCTCCTTGTTGCAACAGATTGTAACAATTACAAAGAGCCACAACCAACTACAATACAGAGATGCAGAGGCTAGTCCCAGTGGATACATCTACAAAACAGCTCCTGCATTGTCCTGCAACTAAGGCTCCTGAAACATTGTGGAAGAAGGGGTGGAAAGATTATAAGATCCAGAAGATCAAGGAGTCCTCTGTGAGACTGTTTTTCCTAGTAAGGCAGAAGATAGCATACCCCCATAAATTCTTACCAACATGAATATCCAAATATGAGATGAATAAGGTTGACATTAATAGATATGACAAAGTAGATTGGGAATATCATAGGAGATCTCATTCTTACACAATGAATTGTACCCAACTAAGAAATTGTGCAGGAATATTTTCCTCAGGGAAAAGTCTAATAATTGATTATGCAATACTAGTTAGTCAGTCCTGAAAACACATATATGAATGACATTATAAAGAACAAATAGGGTATATTTACATTATATATATATATATATATATATATATATATATATATATATATATATATATATAATACACACACACACACACACACACACACACACACGATAATAATTTATGGAAAGAGATGCCATGAATTTGAAGGAGAGAAAGAAGGTGCATATGGCAGGACTTGAACGGAGGAAAGAGATAAATAATATACTCACATTTTATCTTTAAAAAATCCTTAAAGCACAAAGAAACAAAGTTAAAACACAAGAGCAGCTTTGGAGGTACCTAAATTAACTACAAAATTGGTAGGGCAGGACAAAGCCATGGGCCATTGTTCTTCCAACACACAAAGACATGGTTAGAAAAATTTGTCACATGAACTGAAATCAATGCTGTGGTCTGGGAATCAAGGGAAGGTACAGATCTTGTACATGTACATACACAGGACTGGTGTGATGGCTGTTCATGGTTGCCAACTTGAATACAAGTGAAATGAACTAAACCCCCAAATGGAGGGAACAATTGCAAGAGACATTTCTGCATACTTTGTAGTAGGAAGACCCACTCCTAATCCAGATCTTTAAGGTAAGAAGACACATCTTTTATCTAGATCCTTTGAGTTGGGACAACTCATCTCTAATTTGGCCATACCATCTGGGGGAAGCCTAAATAAAAAAGAGGAAGGAGGTTTTTTGTTTGTTTGTTTGTTTGTTTTTTTCTTTGCCTGCTTGCTGTTGCCTGGGTAGCATGCCCATTCCTTTGGTAGCATTAGAGTCTAATTCTCTAGGATTATAGCTCATACCAAAAACCAACAGAGACATCCAACCTTGTGGAATGAACAACTATTGCAATTACTAGATTCTTGGACTTTCTGTTTGCAGCCAGGATTGTTGGATTAGGAGGCCTGCGGCCTACAAATCCTTCTAATAAACCCCAGATATATTCTAATAAATATGCATGCACACACACACACACACACACACACACACACACACACACACACATCTTTGTTACTTCAGTACGCTCACTTGCTCACTAAGAAAGAACTAAATGCAAAAATATCTTTTACTTTTTGATGGTTTGTAATCTAAGGTGAATAAATGCTCACAGCCTGGAGGCTGTCAGGATCAGAATTGCTGTTTTGATAAAACAATTGATGTAAGTGATGTGATTGTTTTTTTTTTATTTTTATTTTTATTTTTTTATAAAGTAGGACATTGCTTATATTTCCTTTAGTAACCTTTTAGCTGCCCAAGGCCACCTGTCACTAGCTTAGAAAAGTCAGTGGCTAACCTTCAAAGATTCTGTCTACCTTTTATGAAAGGTTTCATTTTATAATACTAATCCTTGGTTATAAAAGCATTAGTAGGCTTATAAAAGCAATTTGAAGACTACCCAAGAGAGCTTATTTCTCTCTCTCTCTCTCTCTCTCTCTCTCTCTCTCTCTCTCTCTCTCTTTCTCTCTCTCTGTCTCTCTTTTTTCTCTCTCTCATCTATGGAACTTATTATAGTGTTAATATAGAGTATATATATATGTATATCTATATATCACATATATAAACACTATTTAATATGTAGCCCATGTGTAATATCTATTATCTATATCTATATAATATATATTATATATCTATATCATGAGGATTTAATCAAAGTCATAGACATATAACAGATGTTATGTGTAACCTTTATATGAAGAAAGTGTTGTGTGATGCCATTAAGGTAGCAGGTAAAAGATATAAATATATAAATGGGAAAGAGAAATATTTAATCCAATCACATAAATCATAGTCCAGACAAAAAGGTAGGAAATAATACAATGTGCAGGAAAATTGTAAAGTATATGATAGAAATCTCTCAGGAGGAGTAAAACTCATCCCACACAGCATTCCATATTAGACCTGTAATTAAGCAATCACTTCTGTCTCCTAATCTGTGGTAGCTAAGTAGAAAATTCCATTTTACAAGTAATTGGAACAAATTGGAGAATATATTTATGGATAGGTCTAGTGAAAATTATTCCTAAAAATGCCTTCTAAACCCAAATCCATCCAAAATGGACTCAAAAATTCTCAAAGAATTGCTTCCTAAGATAGAAGTAGGAAAAAAATCAAAGCAATTTGAGGCTGGCTGTTTGAATGCATAGCAGTTTATAAAAATGACTAAAAAGGACAACCATGGCATTGATTTGACATTAATTAGACTATTTGGGGGAGTTCTGTATTTCCAACAAAGGAGGCATATCTAACTCTTAGATTAGTCCTTCCTGAAGAAATAAGATATAACTTCTATCTCATTGTATGACCACATAAAGAAGGCATTACATAACCAAAAAAGCATCCTCTCATCATCAAATGGCGAAGGTCATCTGGAAGACTGCAATGAATGAAATGTATGCAAGATCAAGGTTAGGAAGCAGCCTATCTGTGACCAAGACTAAAAACAATGACTAGGATTACATCATCTCTTGCTTTAGATTGGAAAAAGCTGGATTAATTGAAATTATTTTTATATTGCTATGCTAATCATGGCAATATTATTGATTATACTCAGTTGAGAGAGAGAGATCATTGCTTAATCTAATAGGCAGGACTCTTACAGATTCTCCATAGGTAACTTTGGCAAATCTAGGTTGGCAAGGGAATTGATTTAAAAGGGATGCCCATAAAACTCCAATATTAAAATTGAAATTTACAACTACATATCCAAAGATTTTATCTATTTAAAGTATAAATTTCAACATTTTATAATGTTTTTCCAGTATGAAACCTGCCATCATTGATTTTTTTGTACACTATTGTCATCTCCCATAGGGTACTTTGCATGTTAGGAGCCATTACCCATTAACATTGCTATATATAACAACCACACGCTTAGTACTTGTCAACTATGGCTTCTCTTCCTGTCTCTATTAATCGCCTTTAAACATTTAATTTAAATGAAACTAAACACTGTTCGTTACTGCTTTTTAAACTTATTCTAATAGTTTTATGGTCTGTCCATGATGCAAAAATACTTCCCTTTTGTTGTTGAATTGAAAAAGATTCACTTGTGTGGATGTTTCTGTTTGTTTACCCATTTAGAAATCCATATTTAAGCATAGATATCTTTCTGTGCCTCCTTCACAATACTGTATCCCGATGCTACATCATGTCACTTCATCAAAAGATTATTTTCATCATAGTGATATAAAAGGATTACAAAGGAAATGTCTAAGGGAGTTAAGATATTAAATTGGAGTGTGTGGATGTGCTTGAATTTTATATTTTAATATGTCTATGAAAACATACTTGTATCAAAGCTGGATTTCCAATCAAAAATAGAAACTTTCTGATAATCACATTATTCTCTTAAAGTGATTGACTCAAATTTGCAGGTAAGCTATAATAAATGAGCTTTGATAAGTACCAACATGTTATTGAATATATTCCTATATTTCATTTTATCATTTTGTAATGAACTATGCAATTTTGAAGAGGATCAGCAAGAATATAGCTACTACAACCCTGAGCCAGCTGACGAGAAATGAGCAACAGCCACTTCAGTGGAGAAGAACCCCAGTAGCCTATGGACCAGAGAGTAAGCATTCTGTCTTCTTTCTCCTGCTTCCTCCCCATTGTTGCTTAGCATTTTGAGGGAAATATAGTGTAGAAATCATGCCAACCAATCAGGTCATGTTCCTCTGGTATTGCTTCTTTGTACTCATCTCATAGAGAGGAACTTATGTTGAATCTGAAATGTTCCTTGTGAAAATACCTTGTCCTTTAGAAGAAATGAAAAGCTAGCAATTATGGCTGGTGTGTAAACTTATATTTTCGATTTCCCAATCCCCACAATTTATATTTTATATAATGAATACTTAATCTGTTATATTTTTAATCTCTTATGAGAATAAAGCAAAATATTAACTAAGTGAACTGAATTTTAAGGGAATTGCTGATCTGGATGGAATTTCCAAATGGGCAATAGTACAGCATTTATTTTCAATCTGTCTGGCATCAGCTTTACTGTAACAACTTGAAGTCTGGCATCAGAAACACATATTGATTGTTAAGTCTGTTGATAAAACTGGTAGAATTTTTTAACTAAAATTGTAACTGATAAATAAGATAATGTACTTTTTGTTTGTTTGTTTGTTTTTCGAGACAGGGTCCTGGAACTCACTCTGTAGATCAGGCTGGCCTCGAACCCAGAAATCCGCCTGCCTCTGCCTCCCGAGTGCTGGGATTAAAGGCGTGCGCCACCACGCTTGGCTTGTACATTTTATATATACAGATTTGAACATACTTATCATGAACATCATGATTGTTTCAAATTCACAAACATTGTAGAATCTGCCCTCCAGAATCCATGGACGTGTGACTGGGAGTGATTGTTAAAGTCTACTGCACAACATGAGGACTGTTAATGTTCTTGAGATTACATTTTAAATGTTAGTTCTCAGGCAAGCATTGAATGTCTACAGTCCTGTTTTTTCACCTGTGAAGTTGGGTACTAACTCATATTGCAGTTAGCTCTTATGAAACTTAAATGTGTGGGTTATCATAGTACAGTGTCTGAAACTTATGGGAATCATGCAAATTTGTCTTCCAGCCTCACTACCAAAGTGAAGTGTTTGTATCCCCTTGGCCAGCAAGATGCAATAAAGTTAGAATTAACTGGAAGACAAGATCGGTAAAAGCAGATGTCAGAGGAATATTAAGTGTAATTTTATGACTAGCAAAGGAAAACTATTTAGAGTTCAGTATAAGAAAACAGATGAGACTAACAGCAGTGGCCAGGAGAGACAAAATGAGAGCAGGCTTTCTTCTTAGGATTATTGGGTGTTTGTTTAATAACCCAGAAGCCCCTTCTTTTACTATTCTGTGGTCCTTAGAGTAAGAAACCAGGGCTATTCTGTAAAAGATAAGTATATACCTCTCTGAAAAGTGTTACTTTATATTCATGTTTAGCCTTTGCCAGCCTAAAAATGGTTACTAACCAGTTCTTGTAGCTGATGGGAACAGAAGAACCCATTCCAGTGTCACTTTAGGACATTGTTGGTCTTGGAGTGACATATCAGCTACTACCAGCTGATTTGTACTGTCCACCTCTAGATATTACAATTAACACAAAAGAAAAGTGCCCCAAGATTGCTGAGACCTGTCAGTCAAGTGGAAAGGTTGAAGCCTGTATGTAAGGGAAATGAATGACACCTGATAGGTTTGGCAGCATTTGAGCCCACTCAATGGATCAAAAACGTTTAAAAGTACTCTGATACATTTTGGTTACAGACAGTATCTGAAAATAACCTATGGTTTCCTCTCTTCTTATTCTCTTGCAACACATGATTTTATATAGTTAAAATTATAAATAGAGTGTAAACTCAGGCTAGCAACATCAAGAATATGAGTGTAAAATTTCTTCATTTTTACCAGCAGGAAATTGCAGTTGTGAATTAGAAACCTGTGACTGGGAAACAGTGTGTTTCCACAAAAGAGAATTTGCATTCTCAACATCTACCATTCCTGGTATATAGTTAGTATTTGATTTTCCCCTATTTATGCATGTGATATAACTTAATTTTCTACTTACGGAGTTTTCAACTGTAGAAGTAAAAAATCTCAAAAAACATAAGTCAGAAGAGATAAGCTATTTCAAACACTCATATATATGTATATTCTATAAGAAAAAAGATTATTTGTTCCTTTATGTGACCAAAAAAAAACCAACAATCAACCAACCAACCAAACAAACAAACAAAAAAACAAACAAAATTCTGGACCACTATAAAGATTTCCTTTTCATCCATTCTATATTTAGAGAGGGAATTTATTATCTAGAAAACCTAACTGGAGGGACAGACTTAATTGTGTAATCTAACTAATGTTTTTTTTTAACTTATTTTATTAGATATTTTCTTCATTTACATTTCAAATGCTATCCCAAATGTCTCCTATACCCTCCCCCCACCCTGCTCCCCTGCCCACCCACTCCCACTTCTTGGCCCTGGCATTCCCCTGTATGGGGCATATAAAGTTTGCAAGACCTAGGGGCATCTCTTCCCAACGATGGCTGACTAGGCCATCTTCTGCTATATATGCAGTTAGAGACACGAACTCTGGGGGTCCTGATTAGTTCATATTGTTGTTTCACCTATAGGGTTGCAGANCNCTTCAGNTCCNTGNGTAATTTCTCTAGCTCCTCCATTGGGGTCTCTGAGCTCTATCCTATAGATGACTGTGGGCATCCACTTCTATATTTGCCAGGTATTGGCATAGCCTCACAAAGATAGCTATATCAGTGTCCTTTCAGCAAAATCTTGCTGGCATATGCAATAGTGTCTGCGTTTGGTGGCTGATTATGGGATGGACCCCTGGGTGGGGCAGTCTCTGGATGGTCCATCCTTTGTCTTAGCTCCAAACTTTGTCTCTGCCACTTCTTTCATGGGTATTTTATTCTATGTTTTAGGGAGGAATGAAGGATCCACGTGTTGATCTTCCTTATTCTTGATTTTCTTGTGTTTTGGAGATTGTATCTTGGATATTCTAGGTTTCTGNGCTAATATCNACTTATCAGTGANTGCATATCAAGTGAGTTCTTTTGTGATTGGGTTACCTCACTCAGGATGATATCCTCCAGATACATCCATTTGCCTAAGAATTTCATAAATTCATTGTTTTTTAATAGCTGAGTAGTACTCCATTGTGTAAATGTACCACATTTTCTGCATCCATTCCTCTGTTGAGGGACATTTGGGTTCTTTCCAGCTTCTGGCTATTATAAATAGGGCAGCTATGAACATAGTGGAGCATGTGTCCTTATTACCAGTTGGAACATCTTCTGGGTATATACCTAGAAGAGGTATTGCTGAATCTTCCAATAGTACTATGTCCAGTTTTCTGAGGAACCGCCAGACTGATTTCCAGAGTGGTTGTACAAGCTTGTAATCCTACCAGCAATGGTATTCCTTTTTCTCCACATCCTCGCCAGCATCTGCTGTCCCCTGAATTTTTGATCTTAGCCATTCTGACTGATGTGAGGTGAAACTAATGGTTTTTATTTAAAGTATTTACTGACAGACTAGAGACAAACAAGGCAGAGATTGCCAGAATTAATCATTTCTGTAAAACTAGATATGCTGTATCTTTCACATGTGTCATTAAAAGACTTGGGCATGTTCTCTCCCCAAGTTAGTTCACAGGTGATAAGAATTGTCGAAGTATTGTACTGGGCTGGGCATATCCCTTTATTGGTAGATGGCTTGCCTTGTGTGCATTAGACTCTTGAGTCTGCGATTTGTTCTTAGTACTTAAATATATATATATTTAAGATCCATGATAGGCTGTGTTTGCTAAATATCATTGCTCTATTGCTCTATTGCCCATTGTTCCAAACTTGAGTAAAATTAGGGCATCATCAGGTGGGGAGGAGGGTATAGGAGACTTTGGGATAGCATTTGAAATGTCAATGAAGAAAATATATAATAAAAAATTGCTTAAAAAAAGATTCCATGGCTAAGTCAGGAGAACCAGTGCCTTTCTATTTGTCTTGCATTATGTCATATGCTTTCATATACATAAAACAGAAAAAGTTTATTTTTATGCACCTACTTGCTCAAGAATTCTAGACTGCTAGAAGTATAAATGAATTATTGAGTTCATACTAATATCGATAGAAACACAACAAAATTAGTGGTATCACAACTGGTTAGGCAAACTGAACAGCTTTCTATCAATTCAGAGTTGATTTTAAAGATAGCATTGCCTACTTTTTCTGTTTGGTATACATGCTGTTAACTTCTGCCTAATTAGGAATGGTTTAGGTTAGGCTGAAATAACAAATAACCCCCAAATTATATGGGGCTGGCCAGTAAAAGTGTATTTCTTCTCTTGAATTTTGAAGACGTGGCTGTTTGTAGCCTTATAGTTACTTTAGGGACCAAGGCTATCAGAGGATTTATAATTTATAGGGCAATTTGCTCTAGTATATGAGATTCCTGACCTATAATACCTTGTAAAATGCAGTTCACATATGGCATTCAATTTAGACTACGTTTTTACTTGCAAAAACTTTTCAAATAGTTGTGTGAATCAGTTACCTTACCATGTATGTCATATATATTTCATTTTGTTTTCACAAACACAATTTTATATACTATTATTTCATTTTTACAAAAAAGCATACTATATTTTCATTTTACAAAAAAAAGTTTCTAATGTCTTCTTGATGGGTTGACCATTTTTTTTATCATGACTTAATTCTCTTTTTTATTTCCTTTAACAAGTTTTGACATAATTTTATTTATTACTTGGTTGTGGATGTTAGAGGAGTTAGCTTGGCTCTTTCTGTCCTACTGTCCACTGTCCTACTGTCCACATGGAATAAACTTTGTCTTCACTCTCAACTGATTTAAAAATCTGAAGCTTCCTGCAGGTGCTATGTGGTGTGGTGATTGAATACTTTGTAAAATTCCTTCTACTCATTTCTACTTTTAAAGTGGGAATTTTCTTATACTGGATGCAGTTATTGACCATAGACAAACTTTTCCAATTTTGCTCATTTGTTTCCTGTGCAATTTATTTTCTTTTTTTCCCAATTACTTTAGCTTTGTCCTCTTTTGTTCCTAATTAAAACACACACCTATTTCTGATGTGTGTTTTATTTCCTTCCCAATTTGTTTTAAATTATAGTATTTACATATTAAGTTTGCATGATTTTGTTTCAATTAACATTAATTTTTGTTCATTTCTACATCAAATTCTGCTCCTTTTCTTCTTCTCTATGCTGCTATTAACACCAAGTAGGTCTTCCTTCAGTGCACTCACAGACAAAAGTTAGGATGGCCCCCATGGAGTAATGTCAAAGTTTCATTGGAGATGTTTGATCACATGACATTTTGGTTAAACGATGAGATACTTCATTGTTTTAAATTATGAAAAAGAAGTAATTGTAAGTCAAACTGAGAAAATTTTCAAAGTGTGAGGAAGGTGACGTTATACACAACTTTGTCAAGTGCCAGTCTCACAATCTACCGAGTACTTACGTATTTGCACTTTACCCACTTAAGTCTATTTGTGCATTTTATAGAAGATTCTAAAGATTTTGTTTCTTTTATTCCACAGTAAGTTTACTCTTTTCTTATATATTATTGACTAGTATAGTATTATGACAAATATAATATTGTACATGTTTAAGAGTTTTTATAATGCTTGCTCAATACTCTATAGTATATCTGTGATATTAACAGAGAAAAAATTGGATGCTCATGGGGGTAGCTGAAACCAAGGACTCTGAATTACTGGTGCAAAAACACAAACTCAAACAAACAAAAACTACAACAATTATAGAGTATTGGAATGTAGAATTAATTTGCTTAGAAAAATATTGGAAAAAAATTGGCATATATCTATAAGCATTTCAAGGAGGCACCCTAGATATTTAATTCTGGGATCAGACTGTTGACCCCAGATCCACCCCCCAAAACCCCATGGAACTGAGTGTGTCATGGAAGGAAACTATTATTTGTGCAGAGGAATAGTGATACATTTTAATAAATTTGTTGAGGTATTGCTTTATTTTTATTTTTATTGGTTCTTTTATTTATTTACACTTCAAATGTTATCCCTATTCCCAGTTAAACCCCTCCACCCCTCCCTGCTCTCCTTCTGTGAGTGTATTCTTCCATCTACCCATGCACTCCAGCCTCAGTGCCCCAGCCTTCCCTTACACTGGGGCATCCAGGCTCTACAGGACCAAGGGCCTCCTCTCCCATTGATGTCAGATAAGATAATCTTCTGTTATATATTCATTCAGCTGGAGCTATGGGTCTCTCCATGTATATTCTTTGGGTGGTGGTTTAGTCCCTAGGAGCTTTGGGGGGGGGTAGTCTGTTTGGTTGATATTGTTGTTCTTCCTATGGAGTTGCTAAGTGCTTCAGCTCCTTCAGTCCTTCCATTAACTCCTCCATTAGGGTCTCTGTACTTATTCCAATGGTTGGCTCCAAGCATCTGCATCTGTATTTGTTAGGCTCTGATACAGCCTCACAGGGGACAGCTATATCAGGTTCTTGTCAGTAAGCACTGCTTGGCATCAACAATGGAGTCTGGGTTTGGTGTCTGCAGATGGAATAGATCCCTAGGTGGGGCAGTCTCTGGATGGCATTTCCTTCAGTCTCTGCTCTCCTCTTTGTGCCTGCATTTCCTTTTGACAGGAGCAATTCTTGATTAACATTTTTGAGATGGGTGGGTGGCCTCATTTCTCAACCGGGGCCATGCCTATCTAAAGGATATGGTAGATATCTACAGGTTCTTTCTCCCCTTTGTTGGGTATTTTGGCTAATGTCATCCCTGTCTACTTTCAAATCATAAAGTTTGCCTTTTGTAAGAGGACAGTTTTAACTTGTCATGAGTACATAGGAATTAGACAGCTATTGCCATTTTAGTTCCATAATACCCCCACCATGTTCCCATTTTCCCATCGTTTTTTAGTTTATGGTCACATGTGTACTTGAACTGAGACAATCACTATTTTTCTGTCTTTAGAATTGTCTTTTTCTGGACATTTCTTATAAATGAAGGCATACAAACCATGAATTTTACATATTTTTCCTCTTGCTTACTTTAAGTTTCTAATGCCCATCCAAGCTTTGCCACTTCTCAGTCGCAGAGGCTTTCTATTGTTAAATGGTGATCAAGTCTGTGGACATAGTATGATTCTTTATTGCTTCAACAGGTGACAAGTATTTGGAATGTCTAAACTACCATCGATATTCAGTCACAGGACTTTATATCAGTATATATTTTAAAATTTCTTTGGATAAAACCATGAAATTATTGTATCATATTATATATTAAACTTTAAAAGAAACTGACAAATAATTTGGTAAAGTAGAAATAGCATTTTATATTCCTGTCAAGATTGTAATGGAGATACAATTTTCTCTCCATGATTACCAACACTTATTAAAGTTTATCAGCTTGATGGCAGCCGCTCTAGTCTCTGTGTAAGAATGTCTCACTTAGTTTTATTGTACATCTTCCTAATGACTAATGGCATTGAGCATGTGAAGGCACAGTAAATACATTAACAAAAACACTTTTCAAAAATTAAGGGTAAACTCACGGTATCTCAAAACTTACTCTATAAGTACAAAAAATAAGCCAACATGATATTAACAGAGGTAGGCACAAGACTTAATAGAAGAGTAGAATATCAAGAAGAGAGTCGATGGGTGTGCCAATGGACTTTGTTTATTATTATTATTATTATTATTATTATTATTATTATTATTTAAGTTTTGAGAGGTTTAAATCAAAGTGAGTGTGTGTGTGTGTGTGTGTGTGTGTGTGTTTTAAAATGTAACCTTCTGAGTCCATATAATGCTACTTCTGTGTATGTTTTCATTGCTGACCTTTGGCACTGGATTATAAGAAGTTTTTTTTTTTTCTTCGATACAGGGTTTCTCTGTATAGTCCTGACTGTCCTGGAACTTACTTTGTAGACTAGACTGTCCTTGAACTCAGAAATCCACCTGCCTCTGCCTCCTGAGAACAAGTTTTTAAAAATTCAGTGGTTCTAGAGTATGTGGATTTTATCTGACAAAATAAATTAATGATAAAATAAACAGAGTCAATATAACCTTAATACATACTAGAATATGAAGGGTATTATATTGAAAAGCAGTAACAATGTGTGCTTTGAGTTTTACTAAAGTTTCTTTAATGAATGTGGCTGCCCTTGCATTGGGAGCATAGATATTTAG
>NC_034602.1:18969729-18993058 GCF_900095145.1 Mus pahari
ATATTCAGCATACTCAAGGCCAGGTGTTCCATTGACGGTACCAATAAGTGTGTGTGTGTGTGTGTGTGTGTGTGAGAGAGAGAGAGAGAGAGAGAGAGAGAGAGAGAGAGAGAGAGAGAGAGAGAGAGAGAGAGCATGTGTGTTTTTCAAAAGATAGATTTATTGTCATCAAAATAAAACTTTATTCTGTGAGGAAACCAGGTAAGAAATGAAGAGTGAGCTATAACCTTGTGTTGAGGCTTTTCATGTTCTCTTCTGCCGGACATTGTGTGGTAAGGAATTTAAGAGTCAAGGCTTTCATGAACTATAGGACAAGTTCAAGGGCATCCAATGTGGGTAACTTAGTGAGATCTTGTCTCAAGAAAAAAATAAGATAAAATAGTTGTTCAAAGCCTGTGAGAAAGTACTTGAAAATAACAAATCACAAGAAGGAATTATACAGAATATCTAAACACTTCAAACTAAAAATCATATAATGAACAATTTAATTAGAAAATTCCTTAAAATTTGAAATGACACTTCAACAAAGAAGAGAGAAAAATGAGTGTGTACAAAGATGTTCACTGTGTTGAACATCAGGGAAGTGTAATTTTAAGTTATGACCATAAAACTAGGCACACATACTTGAATAAAGGAAGAAAAGACAGGGTCTCAATAGACAGCAAGTGCTGATGACGCTAGAGAAGTTGGCTCTCCCATCTATTGCTAATGGGTGTGGGAAAGGTGACTCTCCTATGCATTGCTGATAGGAGAGAAAATAGCAGATACTCTGGAAAATAATTTTCTGTTTTCAATACAACAAAATTAAGGTAGGCTTTCCATATGACACAACAGCCACATTCCTGGTGTATTTTATTATAGAGAAATAAAATCGTGTGTTTACTCAAAAACCTATATACAAATGTTTATAGAAAATGTTAGTAATAGTCAAAATCTGGAAACAACCCAAATGTCATTCAATGGTTGAATGGATAGACAAATTGTGAGACCTTTATGCAATGGAATACCATTCAGCAATAAAAAGAAAACAAACTATTACACACTTGGCAACTTTTATGAATCTCCAGGGCATTGGTCTGAGCAAGAAAGCCAGTACAGAAAGGTTACATATCATCTGATTCATTTTATACAATGTTCTTGAAATGACATGGGAGACAGAGATGTGATGAGTGACTCTTTTCAAGGATGAGAATTGGAATCCAAGAAGGTATGCTTCAACAGGAGCAGCAGTCCCCTCTCTTTTGTGTTGATGGCATATCTCTGTGTCTTAACTGTGACAGTGTTTCCTGGAAATTCATGGAACTTAATGCATGCACTGAGAGAAGAAAGGAGGGGCATAAAACTCCACTAACATCTGAGTTTTTAGATTACATCACATGGCTACCACTTTCTGGGTTGATTAAGGCATCACGATGCTTTAAACTATTGTAAAGTATTTCCATTGTGGCAAAACTAACAGGACCCCTTGTGACTTTGCGTTTCTTGTGAATCTATCATTTTCATTTTTAAGAAAATAAAAAAGTTAAAAAGAAGAATGACTCATGAAAAAACTTGAATCTGATTCCTCCAGAGAAACATGGTAAACATGTTTACTGAGGGCTTCCTATGTAGATAATGTTTGTGACCATTGAAATATTAAATAATAAAAATAAATTGTTGTGTGAGAATAAAAAAAGAAACTATCATTGTCAATTGTACATGAGTACATCACAATTCAGTTTAAGAGCCAGTATATGTCCAGTCCAAATTACATGTGAGTTCAAACACTCTCTTGGGATTTAATCATTGCTTTGCTCCCCAATAAGTTTATTGCAGAGGTCAAATTTCTTAAAATATCCCAATGAGTTAAATTACCTACAAAGTCCCTGTTTTCCATTATTTAGGAATTTTAATCCAGAAACCTGTCTTGTCTGGCAAAAGATCCCATAGGTCTATATGATCCAACTGAAATGCAGACATGACAGGGATTATAATATGATCTGGCTGGAATATAGAAATGCCCTTAATACAAACCTTTAATCCCTAACAATAAAGGTAAGGTTTGTGTGTAAAAGGAAGCAGTGGCCCAGTGTGATGGCGCACGCCTTTAATCCCAGCACTCGGGAGGCAGAGGCAGGCGGATTTCTGAGTTCGAGGCCTGCCTGGTCTACAGAGTGAGTTCCAGGACAGTCAGGGCTACACAGAGAAACCCTGTCTCGAAAACAAAACAAAAAACAAAAAAAACAAAAACAAAAACAACACCCAGGTTTGAGCAGATTTTTGTTATTCTTGTATATTAATGAATATCTCTCCCTCCTCTGTGGTGTAAGTCCTTCTCAAATGTGTTGTTACTTGTAACTTTTGTGATGAACCAGTCAAGAAAGAAAATAGATGAACTCCCTGGATATGGCTTCATTTATTCATAATGGGAAGTAGAGACAGTTTTTAAGGTTAGTAGTCAGAATTTTTCAGGCTTTCCTTTAAGTCTCTTATACTAAAATTAATTTTAATTAGAAAATAATGGGTAAATATTCTTTGCATATTCAGACCCGATCACAATTTTGAATCCATTGTAAATGAAAGTTACTTAATGCTCCTTTTCCACAGTGTGTGTGTGTGTGTGTGTGTGTGTGTGTGTGTGTGTGTGTGAGACTAATAAGGGTTAATGGTGATAATTAGATTACTAATGTTAGGGTCTAAGGCTGTGATGTTCATGGAGGGGAAAAAGACATTGTCTTGATCTGATAGACTATCACTGGAACAGATTCCTCCAGGCTTGTTCTGACCCTTAGTGGGATACTAGTCATGCTACATGGAATTTTGAAAACACCATTTGAAAGAGAGATCAAGAGGATATTTGGAGGAAACATAACTAACTTGGCAACTAACTTGTGGTCCTGTCATCCATAGATACGTTCAGAGACTAGATAGTAACTCTCCAAGGAGCTCCCTATGAAGAAAACTTAATGCATGTCCTCCTATAACGTCTGAGACAGGAGACAGGAGACAGCTGGATTTGTCTATTACAGAAGGGACTAAAGACAACCAAGGCTGTGAAACCACAGATTCCCAGTGGAATGTTTGGTTCTTCCAGCATTGTGATCTCAGGAAAAGAAATAAAGTGAAATGACTCCATTTGCACAAGAACTTTAGGGCTGTTCACTCAGGACATCTTTTGATTCAGCAAGATCCATCTCAGCTACTGAGCTCTCAAAAGGCTGTTTCCTTTGGGGTTATCACTCATCTAATATCACTGCAAAATTAGCCAGACATGTGAGCTTTAGGAAAAATTCTCAATCCAATAAAAGTGAGATTTTCTGCTAACATTTAAGAAAGCATTTACTCATTCTCCTTTGCATTTTAAATTGATCATGATAAAGAAGACATAGAAGCCATGAAAATTCATTTCAGTTAAAAAATGAGGGGGAATTTTTTGAGCCAGTGGCCTAAATGAGTTGTATATAGCAATAGACTTTGAAGTTCTGCTTGGGTGTGAGAAGCTAAGGATGGATGTGACTTCTTTATTCTGCCCACACTATTACTTATGTAATTTGGAAGACTGAGGCATGGTGACTAGTAGTTCAAAGCTATCCTGAGCCACACAGTGAGATCCTTCCTTTAAAACCCAAGACTGGGGACTTGTGAGATTGCCTAGCAGGTAAAGGAACCAATCCTCACTAAATCTATTAATCTGAGATTGATGCTTAGAACAAACATGACAAAAAGATAGAACTGAGTCCTGTCAGTTGTCCCCTTGCCTCCACATAGGTTTTGTGGCATGTGAATACACACACANACACACACACACACACACACACACACACACACGCACGCACATGCACACGCACACGCACACGCACAGACAGACACACACTAAAATGTATATAAATGAAGAAAAAAGTGAGATCCAAACAAAATACAGCCAAGAGGTAAATTTCAAAAGCTACCTAATGAAATATGTACTATCTTGTTTGAAACCAGCTTTTAATGTATTTGGTGTGGGTGGACAGTTGATCTGCTCTTCAGAGGAAGTAACAAATAAGGAAGAGATGCAAAAGGAAGTTTGTGGTATGAGATACTGGAAAAGCCAGTTGTTGGACTGGCACCATGGAATAAAGATACAGGAAAAGGAGGGAAGTAACTGCATCTGTACCTGGAAACAGATATGCTATCTCACAACATGGAAGACAAAATGCTATGAGCCTTGCTGCTGACTATGCACATGGAACATATCTAATGGTTCCCCTGAGAGACTTTATATAAGATATGGGAACAGTGAAGAAGACACATATAAGTTGTCTATAAAATTCACTTTCAGGTATCTGTCCTAGGTGGTACATGATAAATGGTTCAGTAACAACAACAACAAAAATAGCAACAACAGCAGAAGCAGCAGAAGCACCTAATTTTATCCGATTCTTAGGGGTCATCATAAGTTCCAATGTGAAGATATCACTAGAGGCATGTCATAGAATAAATATGGCATGGGATGCTGCTCCCTTTCACATGACTATATACCTCAGAATTTGCCCCATATTTGCATCTAGTAAATAATTCCAGATATAAAATATTCTCGGGATTATTAAATATTCTAATAACTTAAGTTTAGGGCCAGAAATTATGGCACTCAGAAGGTGACAGCTTTGGTCTCCTCACATGGGTCAGAATACCACAGTGAGTCTTTGATCTGAAACTAACAGAAATTATGAAACAAATGGATTTAACAGATATCTACAGAACATTTTATGCTAAAACAAAAGGAAATACCTTCTTCTCAGCACTTCATGGTACCGTCTCCAAAATTGACCATATAATTGGTCAAAAAACAGGCCTCAGAAGATAAAAAATGTTGAAATTATCCCATGCATCNTATCAAATCACCATGGACTAAGGCTGATCTTCGATAACAACATAAATAATAGAAAGCCAACATTCATGCAGAAGCTGAACAACACTCTACTCAATCATAACTTGGTCAAGGAAGAAATAAAGAAAGAGATTAAAGACATTTTAGAGTTTAATGAAAATGAAGCCACAACATACCCAAACTATGGGTCACAATGAAAGCATTCCTAAGAGGAAAACTCATAACTCTGAGTGCCTCCAAAAAGAAACTAGAGAAAGCATACACTAGCAGCTTGACAGCACACCTAAAAGCTCTAGAACAAAAGGACGCAAATTCACCCAAGAGGAGTTGAATTCAGGAAATAATCAAACCCAGGGCTGAAATTAACCAAATGGAAACTAAAAGAACAAAAAATCAACCAAACCAGGAGCTTGTTCTTTGAAAAAATTAACAAGATAGATTAACCCTTAGCTAGACTGACTAGAAGGCACAGGGAAAGTATCCTAATTAACAAAATCAGAAATGAAAAAGGAGACTTAACAACAGAACCTGAGGAAATCCAAAACATCATCAGATCCTACTACAAAAGGCTATACTCAAAAATCCTGGAAAAACTGGATGAAATGGACAATTTCCTAGACAGATACCAGGTATGAAAGTTAAATCAGGATAAGATTAACAATCTAAACAGTCCCATTTCCCCTAAAGAATTAGAAGCAGTCATTAATAGTCTCCCAAGCAAAAAACACCCAGGACCAGGTGGGTTTAGTGTAGAGTTCTATCAGTTCTTCAAAGAAGACACATAATTTCAATTCTCCTCAAACTATTCCACAAAATAGAAACAGAAGGTACTCTACCCAATTCATTCTATGAAGTCACAATTACTCTGATACCTAAACCACATAAAGACCCAACAAAGAAAGAAATCTTCAGACCAGTTTCCCTTATGAATATCAATGCAAAAATACTCAATCAAATTCTTGTAAACCAAATCCAAGAACATATCAAAAGGTCATCCATCATGATCAAGTAGGCTTCACCCCAGGGATACAGAGATGGTTTACTACATGGAAATCCATCAACGTAATCCACTATATAAACAAACTCAAAAACTAAAACCACATGATCATCTTCTTAGATGCTGAGAAAGCATTTGACAAAATCCAACACCTATTCATGATAAAAGTCTTGGAAAGATCAGAAATTCAAAACCCATATCTAGATATTTCTTTATGCTTGTCTTTATGTAAAGAGAGAGAAAGGTACACACCACTGTTCTCCCATCCTTAAAGTTACAACATCAGGTGAAATATCAATCATTCCAATGTCATCTAATCTTAAGACACTGAGGTGGGAGATGTGAGAGCCATCTTCCCATCTTGATGGTTTCCATCTGTAGGTAAAGTATGTGGACATAGTAAACTCCAGTCCACCTCCTGCCATCAGGTCTCTGTTCTGAGAAGTGACTTTGTTGCCAACAAAGGCATGGAACACCTTTCTTGACTTTTGATTTCTATACTACAGCAACTGGTGGCATGTCCTTTTGAACATAGAACACTCCTCATCCTCATCCTGATCACAGGCTTTTCAGTCTCTATTGATCAATGGCATGTGTACACATGCCAGGCCAATTTAGTGTAGAGAATTAGTTTAAACATAACATGGGCGCACAGTGAGACCATTTCCCAAATAAATAATAAATAAATAAATAAATAATATAAAACAACAAGCAAATGCACACATACACACAAACCAATTGCTATTCATCTCCCTGACCTTGACATGAAGGTACCCCCTCAAAAGGTCTTCATTCCAACTGTCTGTAAAGAATCATCCAAAAGGCCTCTGACATCATGACTCTGACTTGATAACCATGCATGAGGTAAGACCCATTTTGTTCCTCATATGCTATGTGTCCATAGTCATTAATATAGTTCCCCCCAACTTGATGGGTAAAGCACATAAACACTATGACACCTAAATCACCTAGGAAAGAGTCAGCTACAAGAAAATAAATGCACATCCTTCCAAACCCCAAACCCAGTGAAATGTTGGTTTTTCCCTATGATATTTTTATGACATTAATAGTGTCTGAAAAATTAAAAACACTTCTAATTTCGGTATTTCTAATTGTTATCATAAGCCATCAATTTCCCACATTATTTACCCCTCTTTTAAACATTATTTTCATTGAATTGATGAAATTCAATCAATGATTAATAATTTTAACATGATTCTACGTGCACTGTGGAGATTTATTTTGTATATATTATAAGTAATTCTGTGATGCATTTCTTTCAGATAAATCTTGCATTTTTGTTTCTTTAAAGAATAATGCTAGCAAGGAAATTATGAAATTAGCTATATGAAGTTTGTGCATAGGTGTGTGACATCAAATACAGTGTAAAGTTCCTGTTGTTGAAGCATTTACAAAAATTCTAGTTAATATAGAGAAACAATGTAAATCAATATAAGCATTATTACAATGTTGAACTTATTAAATCAAGTGCCAGTGTACCATATTGAGTACAAGCATTTCAGTGTTCATATTTATTGACTTTTGACAGTTAACAATGGGGGGAATTCACTTCCATGCATTAACTGGTTAAATAATTTTATTTTTGTGCATTTCCATATATTTTTGTCAGGTTTTCTCCTGTTTATTTGGGCAAAGCTTGGGTCTTACAGGTTCCAGAAAAGCTCCTTCCTAGCCCTAACCTCTGTGGCTGAGTGAAATTAAATGCCCCAATCTTTGTGTGGATCCCTGCCAATTATCCTTCCTATCAAAGTTTTCTGTCATGACTGTACTTACAAGTTAAGTGTCTTAATTTTCCATTTTTAATTTTTTGTGGTTGCTGTAAGTAGGGCTAATTTATAGAGATAACTCAGAAAGACCAGTTATTAGGGAAAATGGCAAGCCCTGGGTTTGTGCCTTTTTCATTTTTCAGATAAACTTCATTTAAAAGCCCAGATCCAAACTTATAACAATATGTTACTAAAATTCTGTAGGATGTTTTCAAAGACAGGATGAAGGTATTATCTACTTTTTTGTCCTCTCCTAAAGCTCAAACACCATTTATGACATTCTATTAAAAATGATTAGAATGAAATTAGCTGTTAACACATTTCCAGCCCCACCTCTTGGCTACCTCTGATTCTAATAGAGTCATGTTCATGGCTAGTTTTCCAGAGCTGATATCAAACCCTAGGGAGATGTCATACCCAGTCATCAGATCTGAGTCTGCATCAGACTCTAGTGGATCAGGGTAGGGGACAGATATACATAAACTCATGCACACTTAAATGTAAACATGTAAAGTTTTTTGAGTTTTAGGGTAGCTTTAGTGTTCTCACAGTGACTTTAAATTTCAGAAAGAAGTCATGGGAAACTGTACTTTGTGTGCACTGTGTCTTTGGTCTGGAAATGGTACTGTGATCAAGAGAGCTGGGTGGGACAAAGAATGAATATAACCATTTCTGGGTATTTTTTTGTGCAGAGTATGGTTTGATTTGTAGGGAGCAAAATCACAGTGATTTTTCAGAAGGGAATCTCTCCTGGATGGGGAAATTATGAATACTGATTATAGTTGAAGATCCCTGAGACCAGTTCTAGCAAAAAGAAATGACAATAATCAAAAGAAGGGATGATGACATAGAATTTTGCAGTAGAAAAAATTGCAGGAAAAGAGGTGTAATTTGCCTTTTCATCTTCACGAGTTTTGCTTCTTCTTAAGAGAAATGGAGGAAGGAAGGTAGAAATGAAGGAGAAAGGGCTTTGCTATGTCTATTTATGTAATATTCCCTCAACCTTATAATTTGGTAATGTGTTACCTTTTGTAAACATTCCCAGACAGCAAAAGACATATCATGGCCTGAGAATTGTAAAAAAGAGCCAGGCTTCCAATTCCCAGTTTCAGCAGATAAAATAACACACATTACTTGGATGGTAGAATGTAATATTAGAAAATTGGAAGGTAGCTTTGAACAATGGTTCCACATACATTTAGATGGAAGCCAGTACCAGGAGTTCCCAGAGACAGACCTATTAAGTGGCCCTGACTTTGGGGCACAACACTATTGGGTAATCCCAAGTCGATCCTACCTGACTGTATGTGATCACTGTTGAATTCACAAGCTTGGCTCAGAGAAAGAAACAGAATTCTCCAAGCTGGTGCTAAATTTGGGAAAAATTATTTTCTTCTTCCAGGAATCTAGCCAATAACTGTCTGTTTTAACTATAGGACTCAGTGTACACCAGTCACAAGAATCAATACGTCATAGCTAGCCTAGAACTCTCTGAGTCGTCTGCCTCTGTATCTGCCTCCAGATGTTAGTATTAACAGCATGCGCCACCACTTCTGGCTTAGAAATTGTCATTTATAGAGTGAAATATTAAAGTAGCATGATGGGACAAAGGTAAACGCCCTGAAAAGATTCCAAGATATCTAAAGGTCCAAAGAAGCATGACTGAAACACGGCACATTTCCACAGCTTGGGAGCAGAACTAAAGTGATATGCTTGAATTATGCTTTCCAGCACAGGGGGGAATTTCAAGACTCCCAGCAAGAAAAGAAGCGTACTGATACTTCTTGATATTATGAATATAATTATATGTATTTAAATAAAATAATTTTGTTTCAAAATTAAAAATGTGATCATTTGGATTTTGTAGTGATTTGCATATAGCTCTATCATGCACAAGCTAGGTCTTGAGGTTTCAAATAAAATAGGTTTTATTTATTTTGTGTGTACATGTGCATGTGTATATATGGTCGTAAGATGTCAACCCATAGAAGTAAATTCCCTCCCTCTATTGTATCAAACTCAGGATGTGTATCAAACTCAGGATTCAGGATTACTACAAGTACCTTTATCTGCTGAAGTCCCTCTGTGATCCTGGAGATTTAATTCTGTGACAGATTGGCAGGTATGCACCGACCATGCTTGGTGACTGTTGCTTAGTCTAGAGCTCAAGTAAATCTTTGATAGAAAATAACACTTTTCCAGTTCTGTGTAAAAGGTCACAGGTCAGAGACATTCAATTTATACTGTGGGGTAATCAAGAATAAAAGTGAGACCGCACCCATTTCATTTGCTGAAACATATACAAAACTACATGCTAAGATGCTGATGGTTCGCTGGGCAGTGGTGGCGCACACCTTTAATCCTAGCACTTGGGAGGCAGAGACAGACAGATTTCTGAGTTTGAGGCCAGCCTGGTCTATAAAGTGAGTTCCAGGACAGCCAGGGCTATACAGAGAAACCCTGTTTTGAAAAACCAAAAAAAAAAAAAAAAAAAAAAAAATACTAATGCTTCTTGAAAAGTAGATAGATAGGTCTGCTGTCCAGTCATTGTTATAGAACATGTACACAAAATATACATTTGATAGGTTATCAGTTAACAGGCTATATTAATTTCTTATGCACAGTACTGCAGTGTTTTGTGGGATAAAATCTGATATTTCTAGTATGGATATATTATGTTAGAATATAAAGGCTATCTTTGGTGTCATTAGTGTTTTTTTCAGATTTCCCATACTCATTTTTAAAAAGTATGTAAGAACTTATCTTAGTGCTACATCGAGGTAGTTGGTGACTTAAATCAAATATGGATCAAATTTGGCTGAACTTATGCTCAATGTGACTTAATAGTAGGACTGGAAAGTGGATTTTGTCTATAAGACAGTTTTTCATTCTCATTTATCAGAAATGAAATGTGCCAGATGAATCATACATCCACTAAGAAGTATACTTCTCATTTAAAATATGAATGATTCAGGAAGAAACAGTTATGAATGGCTAATCACAGAGTTCAATAAATGGTCAAAAGCATAAAAACGCAATCACAGGAGCCATTTTGAGAGGAAGCTATGATATGCCTTAGTTAGGTAGTCTTTACATGTAGGTGAAAGCACAAAATTACATGTATTTCTATAGAACAAATTTTTGAATCAATATGTTAAGAATAATCTTGCCAAACAATGATTGCATTCACTTATGGCTGAGGCAGATGACAGCTACAGAGCCAATCTCTACGATATATAATCAGCATCACCCTCCTGGCCTCTCCCACCTCCATTTCCCACATTTGATGCAGTTGTTTCCAATTGGAAAGGTGATATTAAGCTTAGTGATATAAGGAGGCAAGTCTTACACCTGCACATGTTCCCATACAATGCCATGATTCATAGGCTGGTTTTTATAAATGGTAGAGTAAGAGGGAGGCAGAGCACCATGACTTGAAGTGATGAGAAGTAGACAAGAATAGTAACAAAGTAGACAAAAATGAGTTACGATTTCCTCCATGCTAAACTATTTGATTTCAACTTGGCATATTATTTTCAGTCCAGTAATCCAACATGTCTTATGAGTGCACTGGATCAGAATCATGAGAGAGGGTATAAAAACCTCCCAGAGCCCCAGCCATCACTGGTTAAGAAACATGGTGATTTGGGATTTGATTGGTTACTATGAAGCTTTCATACCCATGGAAGCCTTCACAGCTTTTACAGCAACTGCATATGATTTGATTGAAGTATCCACAGCAGATTTAATGATTTCCTGAGAACATCATGTACTACAATGTTTACCCAAACCTCAAAGTTTGTATATTAATGCTCTTTACCTCAGAATTAGGATGTCTCAAGAATTGATGAAGACTTGAAGCCAGTGTTTCTTATTACTAATAAAAATAACCTGAGTGAATATTCTTAGAACTACCAGTCAGCATAAAGACAATTATTGCAGGAAGCAAATCAGATTTACTTAATGAAATGTTCTATTGTGAATGAATGTAACTAACTCAGCATCTTCCCACCTGAGATAAGATGCTTTTTTATTATTTGAGATTATTTGATTATTTGAGATTATAATATAATTACAACATTTCTTACTTCGCTTCCCTTTCTGTAAACCCTCTAACTCCTCTCATTGCTCAATTTTTAATTCATAATTTCTTTCTTTTTCCTTTTCACTAATTGTTACAGACATATACACATATATGTATATTTACACACACACACACACTATATATATATATATATATATATATATATATATATATATATAGCTTTGCTAGAATAATGTCATTTTATATATGTTTTCAGGGCTGATCCTCTGTTATTGTGTAACCAATTGGTGTGCTTTTGAGAAGGAAGCACATATCTCTTATTCTTACCATCCATTGGTTTACTGTAACTCTTTTTTGTAGTGTTGAATCATTGTAGCTTTCTCCTGTCTGCTTTAGTAAGTCTACTCTTGTCATCATTTAGCTCGTGTTTAGGTAGTTATATTGGCTAATTTTGTCGGTGTATCTTACAGCATTAATAGGGGACAGAATTAATAGGGGACTCTCTGATTCTCTGGCTGTTACAACCAGTCTGCCCTGTTTTCTATAATGTCTCCTTAAACTTAGGTGCAAGAATTATGTTGTAGATATATCCATTGGGACTTGGTTCTATAACTCTTCATTTTGATTGTGTTTTTCTGTACTGGCTTTTATCTATTGCAAAGATAATTTTCCTTTTTGACAGGTGAGGACTACAGTTGTCTGTGTTATAACGATGCATATTAAGTATGTAATCAGGGACTATGCTTATTTAGTAAAGTGATAGTTATAGTTCATCCTTCAAGGTCCATGGCTTTACTAACTCTGAGTTATAGACCAGGTTTCCAATACCAGGAATGATTTCCTTTGTATTATGTGAATCTTAATTAGAGAGCTATTGGTAACTGTGAAGGTATGCATGCCATTGCTGCACCCTTAGGGTTCTTAGAACATCTTGGTCTTGTTGGATTCACAGCTGTCACAGCTGGTTAAAACTACTGCTTACTTCCTACTTTGGAAGCTTGCATGGTGACTTACCTTACAACTTTAGGGAGCAAACAAGGGCAATAGTAATAGTCTATAATGCCTTGGGAGTCTCTTGGACAACCTTGACTAACACCTCAAATGGGAGCTTTTCATACCCTTTGTTGGAATTTTTATTAGATGGTCTTTGGCTTTGGAAAGGTGTATTGTCAGCTCAAATGGAAACATTTTATGAATATATGGACATGTATTGACACATGCACAACACAAACTCAATGCAGAACTTCTCAATAAGTGAAGGTGCTTGGTGAAGCTATATAGTTAATCCTAAAATGTAAAGGCAGCTGATGAAAAAGCAGGAAATTTCCAAAAATATGATACATTTAGTGTCACAATTTGGGCTTTTACAGGGAAATGTGATGAATGAGTTCCAGAAATAAGAGCAGCCTTATTGGTTTTGTCTATGATTTAAGTCCAATTTGTTTTTATTCATGGACAGCTAGTAGTTGCCAAACTATTATATTATTATTTTTATGGAGTGTTGATTATTGTTCTAAACATACAACATACTAAACTGCAAACTTAAGTACATGCCATTTTAAAATGATGGCCAAGAATAAACAGTTGATCTATAACTCCTTGTAGTTGTATGAATTGCTTGTCATAGGACCTAATATTTTAATGAACAGGAAAATGAAGTTTGTCTTTTCTAACATACAATTAACCAATAATCTGGTCAAATAATTTCCCCTAAGGTCAAACTAGCCAATAAATTTATGACAGATATATTCCATATTTAAAATGAACTAATTTCATATCTTCAATGTTTGAACCAAAGAAGGGGAGCAAAAGGATGCTTTTAATTAGGTAGTGTGCCAGCAAGTCCATTGGTGCAAGAAAATCCAATCACTCTTATTATCTCTGAATACAAAGATTTATTAAACATGTCCAATTGCAAAAGTGGTTGTGTCTACTGGTTGATGGACGATCATAGCTCAATTGCTGATTCTTCTAGTAAGAATATTGACACACCAAAGCAGAAAGATATCTTTGTTTTCTGCTCTTGTCACTTACATTGTTGTTGAAATGGTCAGCTCTCAATTGTCTATTAGATGAATCATCTTTAGGACCAAGGTACAAAGATGGCTAGGCTTGTCATTGAGCTGACCAAAAGGCTTAGGCATTCAAAAAACCCTAATTAGAATTCTCCTATTTTCCCCATTTCTGCTTTATCTCCCTGCCTATTACTCCTTCACTGTCCACCATCTACAATGGTCCTCTTTCACTTCCTAGTTTCTGGATGTACTCCAGCTTGTTGTACTCACCTCTGAAGATGCAGAGCCTAGGATCTCAGATGAAAGAGAATATGCAATGCTTACCTTTATAAGTCTGGGTTACCTACATCAAAATAATCTTTTCTAGTTCCATTCATTAACTTTTAAACTTCATGTTTCAAAAACCCATTAACATTTCATACAATAGCTAAGTTTAAATTTCTAGGTCCTTTCCAGTCTTTCAGATCTTAGATCAATGCATAAGCTAATTGTCAAATAATGTTACACCTGGCTATTTTAAAAATAAAAATGTTAAATATTGGAAAGTAAATATGGTATTACTTTATTCTCATTTCTCAAAGTGACAATGAAATTAATGAACTACAAAAGATCCCTTTGAAAATAAGATAGTTTGAGTTTGCATCTCTCCTTTTTGCTCCATGGACTTTCTCTGATAGTCCCATCTCCTGATTCTTTTCTAATGGCTCTGCTCTTGGAGTTAGACTCATGCACATTTAAGCATGGCCATCATTTTGTGTGCACTTGAGCGACTAGTACCTTGAGGGCTTGTTGAAAAGCAACCTAAGATCTGCTCAGAAGTCGGAATGACTGCATTCTGCAAAAGATCAGGACTCCACATGCACTAACTTTTGTTTTGTTTTATTTTGTTTTGTTTCTAGAAGTTCTGGATAGGCAGTTCTAGTTCTAAACATGATACTGTAAATAAGGTAAATGCTCTACCTTGGACTTCCTTAATACGTAGTAGCCAGGGCATTGCCCCCTTAACTTATTATCTTTAGGTGCTAGACTAATGTGTAAGAACTTCAGCTTAGCTATGGCCTCTTTGGTCAATGTAGTGATATATATATATATATATATATATATATATATATATATATATTTTTTTTTTTTTTTTTTTTTTCTGTAAATGACTCTGTGGCATGAGCTATTGGGACTCATGAGACATTCCTGAACCCTCTCTGAGGTTTGTCTTGTTTTGATTATTTCATTGTGCACAACTGCATACCACCACAATACTTTAAATGTAGCCATTTTCATTTTTAATTTTTTATTGGTTATTTTATGTATTTACATTTCAAATGTGGATAGGTGGGAGAGCACCCTCATAGAAGCAGGGAGAGGGGTGCGATAAGGTGTTTTCAGAAGGGAAACCAGGAAGGGGGATAATATTTCTCATTGAAATGTCATTGGTACTACCTAGAAGAGGAATAACTGAATAACAACCAATGTCTTCAAACCTTCCAGGACTTCCTTTTATCTACTTTCATAAAATTAGTTGAGGAATCATTACCTTGACACCCGATAGGATTTTGCAGATAAAAATTGACAATAAGATACGGTAATGTAGACTTCTAATAACTGAAAACTATAGTGTAAAAATTCTTATTTTTTGTTTTTACTTTTCATCTTTGTAAATATATCTCCAATTAGTTGGATTAGGTGAACAGAAAATTGTCTCAACCCACTCACAGGGATATATTTTTATGAAAAGCTATAGTGATTTAAAACATTCTTAAATGTGTTTATGTTGCTTGATTAATTAATTGTAAACTAATTGAAAGATTACTTATTCCAGAGAAGTTGTTTATTATTTAGTGCATCATTGCTTTTAAATTGGAAATTTCCAGTCATATACATTTTTACAAAAAATGGCAAAGGATAATTTAGAAAAATTTTAATACTAAAATATATTCAAATATGAGCTTATGGTAGAAGTGCAATCAAAAGTCACTTTAATATTAAAACATTTAAATTTATTGTCTATTAAAAACACTTACTCAAATAGCTTTTAAGAGGATGAGATATATGAGTGCTATTTAATTTAATACTATGTCATTTAATTTTTACTTTCTGTATTCAAAATATATGTGTTGATTTTATTTTCAGTGAAGAGTAAAATTGATAGACTCAGTTAAAAATCTTTGGACTTTTCCTGTATATCTAGAGGCACTCAGTTTTATCACTAAATTTGTTGTTGTCCTTCACCATATTCTGAGACGCTTGGCATTTACCACCAAGCTTATTCACTCCTTTTGTCCATTTATCCAGAGATGTTAGGAGCAACCAATCAATATCATCATGTTTTTATTTTTTCCACAAATTGTCTAAAGTTTTATATACTTAGTCACTAAACATATCACCTCTCATAATTCATGGACCAAGATAATAAAATTCATTTAGCTCCATATGTTTGTAAAATAGTTCACACTATGGACTTTCAGTACTCTCCAAGCATTTAGGAGAAGTTTGAGAAACTAGAGAGGCTTCAGTAATTGTATATGTTGGCAAGTTGGAAAACCTGTTCCAGATAATGAAAAAATTCTCCCTTATACTCGATTGCTTTAGAACCACTCCTGTTGTGAAAATCTGTATTAGTCAGTCTTTTCTAGAGGAATATAATATCATATATATTAATATTTATATACACACAAATATATACTATATATATGTATATATAATTTGCAGTCTATTTATTCTCTCCGTGTGTGTATGAATGCATGTGCCATGGTATATGCATGTGCCATGGTATATGCATGTAAGTTAGAGGACAAAATGTAAGAATTTTTCTCTATCATAAGGGTCCCAGGAACGAAACTGAGGATTGATGATATACATATTTTCCAGCTGAACCACCTAGCAGGTCTCTTTATCCTTTTATGTGTTATTCTTAGGGGCATGGAAATGAAACAGACAAATGACTGTTAGCAAAAGGAAATAATTAAAATTAATTTCATATGTACATAATGATTCGAAGGGAAACATGGCTGAAGAAGCTGAAGAGACTTCTAGGCACATGACATCCTGGAGAAGGACTGGCAGAGGCAAAGCAAGTGGCTCTTAACAGAAGAGATGGGAATACGAGAGGATTGTGGCAGTGTGTGCCCATGTGAGGCCTTAACCTGCTACTTCCTTGTCTTTGGGAATGAGTCAGCCTTTCCAGGTTGTGACAATTGCGCTCTTTACTCCTTACCGAGTTTAGATTTTTGTTTTTGTTATCTCAAGATAAAATGAGAACCAAGAAAGAATCTTCCTTCAGCTGTTCATGTGCAAATATCTTTAGCTCAAAATAATCCTCATGCCAGTGCGGCATATTCTAGACCACATCCTTCTTATCTAAAATATATTTATTTGGTATTTTTGAATTCTATTTTTGTCATTGTCTTCTCTGTGATAATTGTTCTTTAAGATGTCTGTGCACCAGAACTTTCTGGAAAACAGAAGAAAAAATATTTTCAAGCCCATGTCAAAATTAATTAATATTTAGAGACTTTGTCAGTGATGAAAAATTATCAGGACATATGTTTTATAAGATAACTCCTTTCATGAAATTAGGCGATTTAGTAATTGATAATTGCTCTAACATGTCATGAATCAAAAGTTTCCTCCTGAGCCACTTCAAGCACTTTTTTTGTGACCATGCTATAGAGTTCACAAACATTGTTTCTGAAACACAGCCTCAATGCAGATGTGTGACAGCTATTTTCTCTTCAAACAATAACGTTGGATTCCATTTGATTGAATGAACAACTTTATAATCAAACACAAAGACAAAAGACATCATCGAAATGATCTACTTATTGTAGTTGAAAATAATTGCCTCAAGAGAGTTTATTTTCATGTCTGAACCTAGAGCTCATTTCTGTTTCAAAAGATTTTCTCTCTGGATATAGATCTATTCATTCAGTTCTGACTGTAGAGATACAAACCAGTAAGAAGGGAACAGAACCTCCACTTTCTATGCATGTAAATGCTGATTTCCTGTGGGGTTTTTTTCCCTGACAAGGCTTTCAAAGGATGGACTACATCTGTGCATTCTTCCTTTTTTCAATGCATCCTGAAAGTCTTCGATTCCAATGCTGCTTTGCCTCTTGGAAAGAATTATTCATGAGCTGGGAGCTGTGCAATGCTCCATCAAGTAGTGTTAGAGAAAAGTGAATCAGCACAGTGTGTGTATGTGTGTGTGTAGCATGTAGTGTAGTGTTTAAGTATGTAGAAAATGTGGGAAGCTATAGGAGGGAATGCCTACCCTTCACTTCATTCATGTGGATTTAGCAAAATGCTTGGTGGATGACAAATTCCAGTATTGACATTCAGAATATTTACTAGGGGGAATTTGGCAGGATATGCTGGAAGGTGAGCAACATACAGGTTCTTTATGGTTGTCTGGTCTAGCTGGCTTCAGAGGAGAAGACTAGCAGGGACTAGTCACAGTCCTAATCTACCAAGACTAGCAATTAAATACTTCTTAATCTTGGCTACAAGAGCATATTTTAAAGACAAGTACACACACATGCATGTAGAAGAGGCCTTAAGTGTGGGCCTGAGTAGTATGTACATGAAGGCCAGTGCTTGGTGCTCAGTAGAGGAGTCTTGGATTCATAACTTGGAGTCTGGTAGCTAAGTACCTGGAGATAATGGTGTGACATCATGGGAGAAGAAAGCATTACTAAAAATACCTGAGATACAGAGCCTGACTGCTTTGAGAAAGCATAATTTCCTTCTGGATCAGATCGATTATAAGAGCAGATCTCTTGAGTCTCTTGCCCCAAAGGTCAGAACATGTGAGATTTCCTGGAGTTGTACTAATGCTGCTAAGGTGGAAATTTTCTACATGTTCCTCTAGGTTTTAGCATTACCTTCAAAGCAGGACAAGGTAAGGGTTGGGCATTTCTTTTGTCATAAATTACACAAGTGAGTATTGAAGAGAGGGAAGTGGGATATTAAGAAAAAATGACTAGTGAGAGAATGGGTGCATGGGGAAATGCTCTTCCAACCAGATGTTGAGAAATAAAGTTGAATCAGGGGCTAAATATGTCTTAAAGTCAAGGAAATGTATTGGTCTTTTCATAAGCTATGCTTTCTTATAACAAAATGCTGGTTCTTAGGGTGTTATTTTTATGTCCACTCATTCATTCATCCACTCAGAAGTTTATATGAGCCTTGTTTTCAGGTACAGCAAAGCAGACTGTTAGCTGGAATGATTCTTGCTCTACAGAAGGAGTTCACCAATCTTCTTCATTTCCCTTTCTTTCTTTCTTTCTTTCTTTCTTTCTTTCTTTCTTTCTTTCTTTCTTTCTTTCTTTCTTTCTTTCTTTCTTTCTTTTTTTATTTTTCAAAACAGGATTTCTCTGTATAGCTCTGGCTGTCCTGGAACTCATTTTGTAGACCAGGCTGGCCTCAAACTCAGAAATCTGCCTGCCTCTGCCTCCCGAGTGCTGGAATTAAAGGCGTGCACCACTACGTCCAGCTCCACTTCTGTTTCTTGTCTGAGTGAAGTGATTGCTTCCCAAAGAATGAGACAGATAATGGGAGGTGGTGGCACATACCTTGAAACACTTGAGAGGCAGAAGTGGGCAGATTTCTGAATTTGAGGCCAGCCTGGTTTACAGAGCAAATTTCAGGCCAGAGGAAACTGCAGTCAGGATGTTATACATGAAAAAAAACAAGACAGAAAATTCATGTCATCTGTCCTTTCAGAGTGAATACCAGGACTGGGCTCACAAAAAATAAAATACCCATTCTATCTCCACAGAAATGAGAGAAGCACACAAGTATAGCTTTGTCTAGTCTTGGGTTGGGAATGTCTAAATGTATCATCAGATGCAAGGAACATCAGGCAGGACTCAGAAGCATTTATAGTGTCTAGAAAACAGGGATCAAGAACCATAGATTAAAATGAGATTCTAAGGCCAGTGAGACAGCTCCTCAGATAAAGGATCTTGCTGTGCAAACCTGGAGCCATGAGTTCAATCACTGGACTTCTTGAGAAGGTATACAGTCTCAACTTCATAAGGGTTTCCTTTGTCCTATATATACATACATTCAACATGCAATCATATTTGTGTCCATGCAGATGCATAATACACCTTCAAATTGAGATGCTAGTATATACACTAGTAGTAATGGCAAGCAAGCTGTTGTTAGAAAATGAGTAGATTACTTTTGTTCCTAAAGATGTGTTGTATAAGATGGACAAATTATACTTGTGAGGAGAGTGATAGGGTTTTATGGGGTTTGTTAAAGAACTCTTATGGAGTCCCTTAGCTTGGTTTAATGGTAGGAAACAAGCACACTGTGGAAATTTGGAAAGAAGGGGAAATGCTAACAAAGCCTCTGATAAAGGAGGAACACACCAACTCATTTTCCTCTGGGTTTTTATTGCTCTGGGAATAAAAACACCTTTTAGGAAAATATTTGTTCAAGCAGAAAAAGCCTGATCTTTTCCTGCCACATTTTTTTCTTCATGCTTAGCCCATAGCACCAGGAAATCTATCTACTTGTGTTTAGATCTCAATGCTAGTCACTAGAATAGCTTCTTTCATTACAAAAGTAACCTAGTTTCCCCTAGTTTAATGTTTTCCTTTATCACCCTTATAACACTCTACAACCTTCGATGTCACCCTTACAACCAGTCCCACTGCAATTAGGATTATTAGTATACATGAAAAATTTTAAACCATTTTGTCATTTTTTAATTCAGACTTCGAAAATACACATGAAACTGTTATATTTGCATACCAGCTCTTCATTTATCAACAGTGATAGGATGGTAGAAATAATAAAGAAGCAAGAAGGCTGCATGCACATTGCTTAGTGGCAGCGGTAGGACCCTGGCTTCCAGAATAATCCTTTCACATAGGGTGGGGTGCAAAGTTCAACAGCTGGAAAAGAATTGGGCAATCCCACCTGTGGGTGGGGCATGTATTTCATGCATCCAAACCCACACCGAGTCCTGTGTTAAATTACACCTAAAAATAAATGGAAAGAGCCAAGATTTACATAGTTCCTCCTGTTTTGGTCATAGACTATTCCAGTCAGTTGCTGTAATGAAACACTCTGATCAAAAGTAACCTTGAGAATAAAGGGCTTATTTCAATTACATGTTACAATTCATCATTGAAGGATGCCAGGGCTGGAACTTAAGACAGAAACTTGAATATGGACTATTTAAAAACATGTGGTTTGGTGGTTTACTACCATACACAGTCCAGGATCATCTGCCCAGAAATTAGCACTAGTCACAGTAGATTGGGCTCTTATACATTAATTAAGATGATCAAAAATTTCCTGACAGACATGCCTATAGTCCAGTCCGATCTAGGCAATTTTTCAATTGAAATTCCCTTTTTACTTAACAGTAGGTTGTGGAAAGTTGAATGTTAATGCTAAGAAGGACAGGGATACTTAAAAGAAAGAGAACATACCTTTAAATGTGCACAATGTGTGTTCAGGTTTAACTGTGCTTTTATCAATAAATGCTTATTTTTTCTGCAGATTTTTTTTTTTTAAATAAGTTGCTAGCATGAACATTATTTTGGCATTTGTATTTGGGGCTTATATTTGTAATGGTTAGATTTAGTATATCTGTGTATTAATCATAAATATCCTATTCTTTATAAAGCATTACATTTTAAAACAGAAGATAAAATAGAATTTTAATTATAGCAAATCATTATTAATTCAACTTACCAATATTATTTCAGGGTAATATCTTTTGGTATGTCAGAAAGAAAATGTTTTCCTTCTGCAACAAAAGCTTGATAAAAGCTTTTTAAAAAGGGCAAACTTTACATTTGGCATAAAGTAATTTTAAGAAACAGTGATGTGGCAGTGCTCTACATCATCAATGCTCTCCATTTCTACAATAAAATAGAGCAGCACAGAATGCTAGGGACAATACTCATTTATCATAAGTAATTATTTTTAAAAATTTTACTTATAATTTAGTCATTAAAACTTCTACTTGGAATCAAATTCTATCATAAAATATTCTATTTCCAAATAAACCTTTTATATGTTTGAAGGCAGTCACAATAAAACTGCTAAAATGCCTTTCTTAGAGTATGCAGTCTTTATTCAGTGTGATTGCATTTTAGCAACCCATGCGCTGATGACACATAGAGATGAGTAATAGAGTCTTTAAGGTGAATAGTATAGTTTGTAACTTGTGGACTCACCATGCACCGGAGAGGAGTTGTTCAAAGTAAACAGAGCATTGAAAAACAGTAACACACACACACACACACACACACACACACACACACACACACACACACACACAGAGAGAGAGAGAGAGAGAGAGAGAGAGAGAGAGAGAGAGANAGAGAGAGAGAGAGAGAGAGAGAGAGAGAGAGAGAGAGAGAGAGAGAGAGAGAGTGAGAGTGATTGGAGAATGCTTGATTCCAGGCACTTAACTGGGGACACAAGAAGAGAATAAATAAATAATAGACATATAGACATACAGAAAGCTGGAAGCTGGGAACAAGTGGTTTGGGTTTTCAGCTGGAAAATCCACAACTGTAGCCCCTGTAAGTTCATGTTTATTATGTAGACTTGAAAAGAGAGGTAGGATTATAGCATACAGATAAACAAGGAGGTGGGATCAGTGGCATGGTGCTATATAAAGGTTTAGCTAATTTCAGTAGGAGCAGCCTCTGTAGGCAAGTAGGCTTCAGGCCATAAACCTATGGGGCTGGAGGAGAAAGCTACAGTAGATATTTTCAGCTTATATTATCAATATCCACAAGTGAACCAGAGGCTTTACAAAGTCTCATCACCAGGCAAGGAGAAGACTTTGGTAGTTCTCTACAAGTCTCAGGCTCTGGTTTCCTGCTGTGACCATGTCAACAGCACACATTCACACATGGCTTCATTCACTCAGACTCTCTTAGCTCCCCTCAGAGAGATTTTCAGGTATAAGTAAAAAGTGTAACTTCTTGCAGAGGTAAATGCTCATGCAAAGACAAATTGCCATAAGAGCATATCTTGTGTGCTCATGGGGATTTAGGGCAATCAGTGAAACCATGGGTTTGTCATTATGAAGAAGAAATATGGACATGAAGCAGGAAGAGTAGTGGGTGTGAAAAACATAAAGAATTTTAAATGCAAGAAGTCATCACATTTGTAATTAAAAGAAAAAAATCTCAACATAGTTTAATTTATAAATCAGTCTGAGAGTAATTGTAGCTGAAAGGCTTCTGAGAAAATATGGAAGGAAGTGTGATGATTTGGACCCTGGAGACCTTAAGAAACAGAGCAATTTATTTGATCGTAAATCTGTAGGAAATATTAATAGTAACCGATCACAGAAGGGGATAAGGTAACATATTTAAGAATAAAAACTGCCAACATAAACCAGAAATATATGGAATATTTAAATAAATAAATGAGTAGAAATTATAAAAAACATTCAAGTCAATACTTTAAATGGGTGAAAACAACAGGTATTAAGTCTATAGGAAATACAGTCAATAACAATCACCAGATTTTTTTTTAATTTTTTAATAGATATTTTCTTTATTTACATTTCAAATGCTATCCCGAAAGTTCCCTATACCCTCCCCCGTGCCCCTGCTCCCCTACCCAACCATTGCCCCAGCACCAAGATTTTGGTTTTCT
>NC_034602.1:18993369-19009848 GCF_900095145.1 Mus pahari
TCACAAGAGTCCGCAATATTAGGGTCCCTTCAGCAGAATCTTGCTGGCATGAGCATTAGTATCTAGGTTTGGTGGCTGATGATGGGATGGATTTCCGGATGGGGTAGTCTCTGGATAGTCCATCCTTTCATCTTAGCTCTAAATTTTGACTCTGTACCTATATCCTTTCATGAGTATTTTGTTCCAGATTTTTTTTTGATTAAGCTACTTATTTACTTTACATCCTGATCACAGTTTCCCCTCCTTCCTCTTCTCCTAGTCCCTTGCTCTCATCCTCTCCCCTCTTCAGTCCTCCCTTCCCTACTGCTCAGAAAAGAGGAGGCCAATTATGTTTAGGTATGTGCTTGTATTCCTGATTTCTTTGAGAGTTTTATCATGAAGGGGTTTTGGATTTACTCAAAGGATTTTTTCAGCATCTAATGAAATAATCATTTTTTTAAGTCTATTTATATAGTGAATTACATTGATGGACTTTCATATGTTGAAGCATACCTGCATCTCAATGATGAAGATGACCTACTTAACCATGGTAGATAACATTTTTGATGTGTTATTTTGGTTTCCAAGTATTTGAGTATTTTTGTATCAGTGTTCATAAGTTAGATTAGTCTGAAATTCTCTTTCATGGTTGAGTCTTTGTGTAGTTTATGTATCATGGTAACTGTGGCCTCTAAAATGAGTTTGGCAATGTTCCTTCTGTTTCTATTTTGTAGAATAATTGAAGCAGTATCCATATTACCTCTTCTTTGAAGGTCTGGTAGAATTCAGCACTATCATTTGGCTCTGGGCTTTGGGTTAGAAGACTTGTAATGGCTGCTTCTATTTCCTTAGGGTTTATAGGTAGACATATGTATATTCTTTACCTGTTTTTTTTCTGTAGCAAGTGGTATTTATCAAGAAAATTTTGTTTACTTTTTCCAATTTTGTAGAGTACAGATTTCCCCATTAAGATCTAATCATTCTTTGGATTTCTTCAGTGTTTGTCATTATATTGCCCTTTGCATTTCTGATTTTTAAAATTGGAATTCTCTCTGCCTTTTAGTTAGATGGCTATGGCTTGGTTTATCTTGTTGATTTTTCTCAAGAAACAACTCTCGACTTCATTGATTCTTTGTATTGTTTACTTGGTTTCTCATTGATTGATTTCAACACTGAGTTTGGTTTTTCTTGCTGTCTCCTCCTCTTGGGTGTGTTTGCTTCTTTTTTCTATATCTTTCAGGTATGCTGCTAGTTCACTAGTATAAGATCTTATTAATTTCTTTGTTAAGGCACTTAGTGCCATGTACTTTCCTTGTAGCATTGATTTCATTGTACTTCATAATTATGGACATGTTTTGCTTTCATTGAATTCTAGAAAGTCTTTAATTTTTTTCTTTAAATTTTCCTTGACCCAGTCATCATTGAGTACAGAGTTATTTACTGTCCATGAGTTTGTAGGCTTTCTGTGGTTTCTGTTGTTGTTGAAGTATAGCTTTTATCCATGGCTATCTTTTACAATACAGAGGGTTATTTCAGTTTTCTTGTATCCTTTGAGACTTGCTTTGTAACTAAGGATATGGATTTTGGAGAAAGTTCTGCAAGGTACTGAAAAGAACTTATATTCCTTTATGTTTGGATGATATGGTCTGTATTTATTTGTTAGGTTCATTTGAGACATAACATATGTTAGTTCTGACCTCAGACACGAACTCTGTGGACTGTCTCAAGGTCCCCAGAGAACTCTCCACTCCCCAGGCAACCTAGCAAGCTCAAGATCTTAGGATCACTGATGAGTGAAACACAACATCTATTCCAACACAACCAGGAGAGCGTGGGGCAAAGAGGAGTAACACAGGAACCCCACCTGACACGTGGATTTGGCTCCTTCTGGTTGGCACTGGTCTACCTTGATTTTGAACTCAGCAGACAGCCCCATGGTCCCCAGAGGAGGTACTACTTCAAGGCACTCTAACATGCCCAGGATCTTAGGATTCCAGGATCCCAGGATCACAAGGAGCTTGGTCAATTCAGGATCTCTGGGTCTCAGAGGAATCTTTACTCCCAAGAATTCTGACATACCCAGAATCTCAGGATCCAAGAATTAGAGGATCACAGAGAAAGCTGAACTCTGAGGAGATCTGACTCAACCTGGAATTACAGGAAGGGCAGGCGTCAATCAAATATATCGGGGGCAGGGAGCACTTGAGAAAATCAGATGGCAGGAGGTATGCATAAGAACAGGAGCAACAGAAACCAAGGTTACTTGGCATCATCAAAACTCAACTCTCCCACCATAGCAAGTCCTGGATAAACTATGACACCATAAAAGCAAGATATGGATCCAAAGTCACTTCTTGTGATGATGATGGAGGATTATAAGAAGGACATAGATAAATCCCTTAAGGAAATTCAGGAGAACACAGGTAAACAGGTAGAAGCCCTTAAAGAAGAAACACAAAAATTCCTTAAAGAATTATAGGAATACATATCCACATCCAAAGAGGTGAAAGAATTGAACAAAACCATCCAGGATTTAAACATGGAAGTAGAAACAGTAAAGAAATCACAAAGGGAGACAACTCTGGAGATAGAAAACCTANAAAAGAAATCAGGAGCCATAGATGCAAGCATCACAAACAAAATACAAGAGATAGAAGAGAGAATCTCCAGTGCAGAAGATACCATAGAAAACATTGACATGACAATCAAAGAAAAATGCAAAAGGCCAAAATACCTAACCTAAAACATCCAGGAAATCCAGGACACAATGAGAAGACCAACTTAAGGATAATAGGTATAGATGAGAAGGAAGATTTCCAAATTAAAGGGCCAGTAAATATCTTCAACAAAATTATNGAAGAAAACTTTCCCAACCTAAAAAAAGAGATGCCCATAAAAGAAGCCTACAGAAGTCCAAATAGTTTGGATCAGAAAAGAAAATCCTCCTGTCACATAATAATCAAAACACCAAATGCACAAAGCAAAGATAGTATATCAAGAGCAGTAAGAGAAAAAGGTCAAATAACATATGAAGGCAGACCTATCAGAATTACACATGACTTGTCCCTAGAGACTATGAAAACCAGAAGATCCTAGGCAGATGTCATATAAACCCTAAGAGTACACAAATGCCAGCCCAGGCTACTATACCCAGCAAAACTCTCAATAACCATAGATGGAGAAACCAAGGTATTCCATGACAAAACCAAATTTACACAATATCTTTCCACAAATCCAGCCCTTTAAAGGATATTAAAGGTAAAAATCCAACACAAGGAGAGAACCTACTCTCTAGAAAAAACAAGAAAGTAATATTTCAACAAACCTAAAAGAAAATAGCCACATGAACAGAATTCCAACTCTAACAACAAAAATAACAGGAAGCAACTAGGACTTTTCCTTAATATCTCTTAATATCAATGGACTCAATTCCCCAATAAAAAGACAAAGACTAACAGACTGGTTACATAAACAGGACCCAACATTTTGATGTATACAGGAAACCCACCTCAGGGACAAAGACAGACACTATCTCAGAGTAAAAGGCTGGAAAACAATTTTCTGAGCAAATGGTACAAAGTAACATGCTGAAATAGCCATTCTAATATCGAATAAAATTGGCTTTCAACCTAAAGTTATCAAAAAAGTTAAGTAGGGACACTTCTTATTCAGCAAAGGTAAAATTTACCAAGATGAATTCTCAATTCTGAACATCTATGCACCAAATGCAAGGGTATCCATATTAATTAAAGAAACCTTAGTAAAGCTCAAAACACACATTGTACCACATACAATAATAGTGGGAGACTTCAACACCCCACTATCATTAATGGACAGATCCTGGAAACAGATACTAACAGAGACACAGTGAAACTAACAGAAGTTATGAAACAAATGGATTTAATAGATATCTATAGAACATTTTATCTTAAAACAAAAGGATATACCTTCTTCTCAGCACTTCATGATACCATTCTAAAACTGACCATATAACTGGTCACAAAACACGCCTCAACAGATATAAAAATATTGAACCAATCCCATGTATCCTATCTGATCACCATGGACTAAGGGTGATCTTCAATAACAACATAAATAATAGAAAGCCCACTAGCAGCTTGAGAGCACACCTAAAATCTCCAGAACAAAAGGAAGCAAATTCACCCAAGAGGAGTTGAAGGCAGGAAATAATCAAACTCAGGGCTGAAATCCACCAAGTCGAAACAAAAAGAACTATTCAAATAATCAACCAAACCAGGAGCTGGTTCTTTGAGAAAATTAAAAAGATAGATAAACCCCTAGCCAGACTAACTAGAGGGCACAGGGACAGTATCCTAATTAACAAAATGAGAAACGAAAAGGGAGACATAACAAGAGAACATGAGGAAATCCAAAAAAATCATCAGATCCTCATATAAAAGCCTATACTCAACACAACTGGAAAACCTGAATGAAATGGACAATTTTCTAGACAGATACTAGGTACCAAAGTTGAATCAGGATCAGATTAATGATCTAAACAGTCCCATATCCCCTAAATAAATAGAAATAGTCATTAATAGTCTCCCATTCACCCCTCCCCAAAAGCCCAGGACCAAATGGGTTTACTACAGAGTTCTATCAGACCTTCAAAGAAGACCTAATTCCAATAAAATCCTCAAAGTATTCCACAAAATAGAGACAGAAGGTACGCTACCAAATTCATTCTAAGAAGCTACAATTACTCTGATACCTAAACTATACAAAGACCCAACAAAGAAAGAGAACTTCAGACCATTTTCCCTTATAAATAGCTATGCAAAAATACTCAATCATATTCTCGCAAATGAAATCCAAGAATACATCATAATGATCATCCAGTAGGCTTCTTCCCAGGGATGCAGGGATGGTTTAATATACTGAATTCCATCAAGTTAATCCATTATATAAACAAACTCAAAGACAAAAACCACATGATCATCTTGTTGCTGAGAAAGCATTTGACAATATCCAACACCCATTCATGACAAAAGTCTTGGAAAGATCAGGAATTCAAGGCCCATACCTAAACATAAAAAATCAATATACAGATAACCAGTAGCCAACATCAAACTAAATGGAGAGAAACTTGAAGCAATCACACTAAAACTGGTGACTAGACAAGAATGCCCAGTCTCTCCCTACCTATTCAATATAGTACTTGAAATCCCAGCCAGAGCAATTAGACAACAAAAGGAGATCAAAGGGATACAAATTGGAAAGGAAGAAGCCAAAATATCACCATTTGCAGATGATATGATAGTATGTATAAGTGACCCCAAAAATTCTACCAGAGAACTCTGAAACCTGATAAACAACTTTAGTGAAGTAGGTGGATATAAAACTAACTCAAACAAATCAGTGGCCTTTCTCTATACAAAGTATAAACAGGCTGAAAAATAAATTAGGGAAACAACACCCTTCACAAGAGTCACAAATAATATAAAATACCTTGGTGTGACTCTATCTAAGGAAGTGAAAGATCTGTATGATAAGAACTTCAAGTCTCTGAAGAAAGAAATCAAAGAAGATCTCAGAAGATGGAAAGATCTCCATTGCTCATGGCCTGGCAGGATTAACATAGTAAAATTAACATAGTAAAAATGTTACCGGAAAGAAAGCAATCAGACATGTAAGGATTCTGAATAATGACCCTAGTGGCCACTCTCCTGATTGGGTCTGGAGTATCTGAGATGAAATGTAGATTTCAAAAGATATATACTCAGTAATACTAGAGGGTAATGCTTGCTAGCTACATGGAGGTTTAGAAATGTCCAGCTTTTGAGCTTGTCAAGACATATCAAAATTAGCTAGTATAGGACACATTCTACAAAATAAACTTAAAATTCTCATTACAGTCAGGTATGATAGACTACATTACCTATTAGGAGAAAGTTGGCGAGTTCCTCTGATAAATAGAGGTTCCCTACAGATACTTAAAATAACAGCCAGGTCACTCCCATATACAAAAACTTACAATGGTCTAGGAAGAAAGAGAGTTGTGGTTTAAGGAGGAACTAAAATATCACTTTATTCATAAAAAGGTTAGCAAGAGCAGAACCCCTCTGGTACAAGTTTTCACAAGGCTCCGAGAAATAACATAAATTATGACTAAGGTGTGAAATCCTCACTTGGCTCCGAAAATAGCTGACTTTAGATAGGGGTGCTTTTTATCTCAGTTGAAATCACTGCCTGGTTCCTGTCAATCCTTTATGTAGGCAATTATCTGTTTTGTGTCATTATACATCAGATATCTTCAATCTACCTTCAATATATCACCTAACTCCCTTGTTTTTTTTTGTTTTTTTTTTTTCCTGTAATATAAGTCTGATGCTCACTTTAAGAAATTACATTCAGATTAACACTCTCTTGTGTTGTGTCTGTTTATTGATCTCTGACTCCTTGCCCACCTGAGTACCAGGACCCTGATTTCTCCCACAGGTTGAGAGACTCTGACTGAGCCAGCCCATGGCAGCATATGTGAATCCAGAGAGCTCTTGGGTGGGTGCAAATGTGCAACCTGCCAGGATCCAAAGTGGTTCAACTAATTCACTGCTATAGATTGTCAACCATAAGAAGGCAAAAATGACACATACATAAGTGAATTGTGAAACAAACAATGAATTTTTGTTCTGGTTGCTTTTGTTGTGATGAGCCCTGGGTATAAGCATCTATTTAAGAGATGTCATATAGGAAGTGAAATGAGCCCACACTTACAGCCTTGAACAACTAGATTAAGAGAGAAGCTTATCTTTTGAATTCCAAAGGATTAAGTAACTGGGCCTCTTAGCTACATGTGCATATGCATATTTCTTGTCTTTGTTTCATCTTTTCCAGTAATTGCAATACTGCTATGAGCATGGTGCAGGTAAGTTGAAAATTTCTCCCCAACTTTAAACAAATGATACATTAATGTATATGTGTATATATGTCATGATATATTATTATCATTTAATATGGGCATATGTCTGACAAAGAATCAGACTTAAAAACCCAGAGGATCCAGTAGCCACTGTATATCTCAATACCAGTGATTGAGCAGTTAGTTGTGATTGTAGTGACAAGCAATAATAATCATCAGAACTGGTCCTGTTCTTAAAAGTACGCTTTCTCAAATGAACTAGAAAGTACATTTTCTAAAAGTAGTTGAATTGATGCTTTCTTTGCCAAATTGTTAAGTTTGTGAGCAAGTTATCTCTGTACTAATAAACAGCATTGTTAACAAACATGTACTTTTAATACACGTACTTACTTCACTCAAGTAATGAGATAAACAGAACTGTACCCTTAGGTTGTAAACACAGCCTTATAAAGAACTGAACAATTCAGGATGCATTGATAGAGACTGACACATGTTTTAAAGAACATATAAACATAAAACCATTAAAGTCCCATTAAAGCTCAGAAAATGCCTGACATTTCTCAGGCAGGAGCATAGGGAGATTTTCAGGGAGCACTCATCCAGGATGAGTTTACTACAGAGAAACTGCCGGGGTAGTTTGCTGAACAGTTACCATCCAGCAGTAGAGGATTTGTTGTTTGTTCGTTTTGGTTTAGTTTGGTTTGGTTGTTTGTTTTCCCCGTGTTCAGCATTGGCTATATTGTAGTGTGTAGTTCCTACTACGCTGCTTTAAGCTCCAGTCAGACCATTCTAACAGCCTCGCCCAGGTTCCCTCAGGTCTGCGGATGAAACACACACACACATGCACACACACACACACACACACACACACACACACACACACTCTTATGTTTTGATATGCTTTAGGTCAATAGACAGGCTCTTCTAGACCTCTCTTGACCAGTCTGCCCTTCTCTTCACCCCCAGCTCAACACCTCTCATTCTGCCCTCAGCTCAGTTGGTCATTTACCTTTAGTCCTAGCTCGGCACCCTAAATCTGCTCTTCAGCTTTCGTTGCTCTTCTAATTTCCTGCCTGGTATCCCAGGCCCATACAGGAAAGTGGCCAATGGTCACTCTGCCCTAGATCTCACATGACTGGTGGTTCTTTCTCTCTCCTTCCCTGTGAATCTTTTCTCCTTCCCTGTGTCTGCTAGCCTGCCTGTAGGAAAAGTCAAAGTGCTTCCTATTCTGCCTAGTTCATTGTCCACTAGGACCTTTATTGATTGATCAAGAAACAATTGAGGAACAGGACCTTCAGTGCTCACATCCATATTCCTGATCAAAGCATCAGAACTACTCCCTACACAATGTAGGTGTTGTCTGGGAGTGAATGACCATCAAAGTCCTAAGATTGACATTGTGATGATCATTAGTTGTCCACTCTCTTCCTTTCCTGTTCACAGTCAGTTGTCATTCAATTTTCTGAATGAGCTTACTGAGGTCAATAATGTTTGTCTGGATTCCTTTTGTTGTTGTTTATCAGTGGATTTCAACAGACCTGCTAGCATGGGAAATTTGACTCCTCACAACATCATAGAAATGACAGTAATGCTCACCTTGTTTATATACAACAACATCTCCAAAATACATAAATCTAAATGGTCAGAAATCCCAAAGAGACGTTTTTAAAACCTAATAGTAGTTTTTAACAAGAGAAAAATCATTAAATTTTTGAAGACTTAAAAGTGATAAATGTACACTTATTTATACAGTGAGCTTTTATTATGAAATAAAAGAACCAACTGTAGCTACAGATAGCCATATGTCTTCAAATATATTAAATGAGAAAATGAAAAAGAAATTGGACAGAGTACAAACAAATTGAGCATAGTTTGTTCATGTAATGTGCAGAAGTATGCAAGTATAATGAATATTATTTAAAATGCACAGAAATCTTCTTCCTTTAAAAGTAACTGAAATTCTTCTGTCATGAAGAAAAATGATGGTGCGAGTTGAGAAATAATGATTGAAAAGGCATGCTTGTTGACTTTATAGTTTCTTAGCAACACATCTGAGTCTATGCACTCTGTTACCTGTGTGACATATTATCATATATGTATTATAATCAAATGGGCTAAATGTAAACAAATAAGCTACTGGCCTGGAATCGTCAGAACAATGTTTAGTAATAAGAAAAATATGTAGATAAATGCATTGTGGATCACTCCTGCTTGCACATATAATAAATTTGAGGAATCATGCATTTAAGCTTTTGGTTTACTTACTGTCTTCATATCCCATACTTGAGTTTTGAATCACAATTGTAATAATATAAACTCCTCTTTTGTTAAATTCACTATGTTGCATTTCAACATTAAATAAACGAGCTAAGTGTTATTCAATCAGCAGAGACCTTTACAACTACTGTTTGGGGAATTTAACAAAAGTGTTTATCTAAGGTTATAGATGTATACGATCAGAATGACTTTGTTGAGATCCATTTTGAAGTAGTTACATAAAATAGAGAAAAGACTGAAATAGAGTCTTGGATTTTAGTCCAAGACTTTTTTCTAATAATGGAAATATGAAGGCCTTAACTGACAACAAGTATATAGCACACTGTTATGGGCTGGGGTCATGGACTAATAGACACAGAAGAGACCAACTGTCCCTCTGCTGTGCTTCCTTATCTGCCGAGATGTGACGAAGCAGCCGAGTGCTCCTGCCATAATGTTATTAGCCACTCCCATGCCATGCCATGTGAGCTATTTAAGATGGTTAAATGACCACAAGTGGAGGGATGGTGTACCAACCTTAACACAAGCTAGAGTCATCTGAGAAATGCTTTCCTATTGAGGAATGCTTCTCAATTGAGAGAATGCTTCCATAAGATTAGGCTGTAGGCAAACCTATTGGATATTTATTATTATTATTATTATTATTATTATTATTATTATTATTATTATTAATAGGGAGGCCCAGCCCATTGTTAATGGGGCAAACCCTAGAGTGCTGCTCCTGAGAACTATAAGAAAGTAGGCTTAAGAAGTAAGAAGTAAGACAATAAGCAACATTCCTTCATGACTAGAGTGTGGATTAACTCTTGCCTCCAGATTCCTTGTTAGAGTTTTTGCCTTGGCTGCCTGTGATAGGCAAAATTTGAAAGTATAGGCAAGCTTTTTACCCCTCAAGTTGCTTTTGATCATGTTGTTTCATCACAGCAATAGAGACCCTAACTAAAACAGACAGCAAGTCTTATTTTCAGCTAATAGAGGGATTTTCATAATATGATTTCTTCTCTGCCATCTCTAAAGAATTTTCAGGTGTATGCTACTTTAGTATAAACACAGAAGGTTAAAGCTATAGTATTAGCTACCTGGTTCTTGTTGGGCTTGGTTCTGACCTGCATGTGTTCCATTTTCTAAATAAGCTTTCATGACCCAGGAGATAGTGGTAAAGAAGAGGCCCTGTTGTGGATAGCCCTGGAGCTGATTGTATTTTATGTTAATTCTGTTCACCTGTGAGGGGTTGCAAACAAGGAATGAATCAGTACTCAGGTGATTTTCTGTAAACCTTCTTCCCACCTTAACTTATAAATAAAGGCTATAGCCAGTGATTGGATGGAGAAAGAGGCGAAGGTAGAGCTGAAGATTTTGGGAGAGAGAGGACAGCAGAGGAGGACGAAGAAGAAAAGTAGAGCAGAAAAGCCTGGCCTGGAGAAACCACAAGTTCTAAGAGGTCTCTTATATGGGGAAGATGGTAGTGTAGTGGTAAATCTGCCCAATCTAGGTGCACAGCATGTATTCATATTAATTGAGTTGTGTTTTCATTGCCTGGGCTTATTTGGGTTGGATATTTACCACAATGATTTCTTCTCTACCATCTCTAAAGAATTTTCAGGAGTGTACTAGTTTAGGATAAACACAGGTTAAAGTTATAGTAGTAGCTACCTGGTTCTTGTTGGGCTTGGTTCTGACCTTCATGTGTTCTGCATATGTTACTAAAATTTTCTAAATAAGCTTTCATGCTCCAGGAGATAGTGGTAATGAAGAAGTCCCCTGGAAGCAACCTGATCATATGCGATTGAAACTGACTATCTGAGGTTTAAAATGAAGATCAGGAAAAGAAGAAAGGTAAAAAGTAAGTGCTGTTGATTTTTCAAAATTAGACCTAAGTATTTTGGTGGGAAAAGTGAATACCTATTACTTAATATATATAACTTTGTAGTCTACATTATGAGACAAGTGGTTAAAGATTACAAATTATTTGTACATATTAATAAATTCTAAATTTCATAACAACAACAGTAGTAGTAGTAGTAATAGCAGCATCAGTAGTAGCAGCAGCAGCAACGACAGCAGCAGCAACAATAGCAGCAACAGCAGCAGTAGTAGTAATAATATGATTTTTGTATTAGTATTTATCCTCATCGATGAAGGCTACTAGTTTGTATTAATAATGTTCCTCAAATTTTATAATGCCCACTTGGAAGTATCAGTAACTTGCCTAGAAGAAACCAAGTTTATGTGGCTCTAAAACCATGACCACCTTATATTTCTATGCTTCTACAGGGACCTCTGAGAATCTCCTACTACTTTTGGCCTGGGATTACCAATAAGCCCATTGTCATGGAAATAGTGTATCACATCTCAGATGATATAGCAAAGACTTACCTTTAAAACACTCCCAAACAGATGATCTCGGCTCTGCAAGATGGTGGAGGACAGTGAGCCCAAGACCGAAGTGTTTCAGAGCACAGACTTTACCATATCCTCGGAGTGGGAAAGGTTTATTTCAAAAGTTGAAAAGTCTTGAATGACTGGAAAATGATTGGACACTCTCTGGGAAAACCACTGGGAAAGGCTTCCAGTTTCCATTTATGCCCAGAGCTGATTCTGTGCAACAACGCTCAGAGCTGATCCTGTGCCACAGCGCTCTTTACCCAAATACCTCTAGGAGAGAATAGGTTTCCTAGGATTGCTGACAAGCTTGTGAGCACAGGTAAGACCACCACATCTACTCAGAGGGAACCACCTGGAGCCCATAGGTTACAGGAACCAAGAGAAGCCTGGGACAGGATCCTTATGGCTTCTGTTTGTGCCTAGAGCTGATACTGTGCCACGGCACTCCATAAAAAAATACCTCCAGGAAAGAGCTGGTCTCCCAGGATTACAGACATACCTGTAAGCACAGGTAAGACCACCTCTTCTGCTCAAATTCCTGGCCCAAGAATAACACACTTAGAACACTTAGGACACAGGAATGGAGGAGCAGCCTAGGATAGAATCCTTCTGGTATCCATCTGCAGCCTGGAGCTGACCCTGTGCTACAGCTGTCCATAAGAAAATCCTCCCAGACAGAACTGGTCTCCCAGGGATGGTGACATGCAGGATTGTTGGAGGGACAAGCCACAGTTAGAAACAGAAAGAAGAGCAAACACCAGAGATAGCCATATGGTGTGAGGCAGGGGCAAGAACATAAACAACAGAAACAAGGTTATTTGGCATCATCAGAAAACCCAGTTCTCCTACCACAGTGATCCCTGGATACTCCAACACACCAGAAAAACAAGATTCAGATGTAAAATCACATCTCATGATAATGATAGAAAATTTAAGAAGGACATAAATAACTTCCTTAAAAAATACAGGAGAACACAGGTAAACAGCTTGAAGCCCTTAACGAGGAAACACAAAAATTCCTTAAATAATTGCAGAAAACACAACTAAACAGGCGAAGAAATTGAACAAAACCATCCACTATCTAAAAATGAAAATAGAAACAATAAAGAAATCACAATGGGAGACAACCCTGGAAATAGAAAATCTAGGAAAGAGATCAGGAATCATAGATGCAATAATCATTAATAGAATATAAGAGATAGAAGAGATAATCTTAGATGCAGAAGATATCATAGAAAACATTGACACAACAGTCAGAGAAAATGCAAAATGCAAAAAGCTCCTAACCCAAAATGTCCAGGAAATCCAGGACACACTGAGAAGGCCAAAGCTAAGGACAATAAGTATAGAAGAGAGTGGAGATTCCCAAATTAAAGGGCCAGTAAATATCTTCAAAAACATTATAGAAGAAAACTTCCCTAAGCTAAAGAAAGTGATACCCATAACCATAAAAGAGGCACAAAGAACTCCAAATACATTGGACAAGGAAATAAATTCCACCTATCACATAACAGCTAAAACACCAAATGCAACAAACAAAGAAAGAATATTAAAAGCAGTAAAGGAGAATGGTCAAGTAATATTTAAAGGCAGACCTATTAGAATTACACCAGACTTCTCACCAGAGACTATGAAAGCTAGAAGATCCTGTGCAGGTGTTATACAGACCCTAAGAGAAGACAAATGCCAACCCAGCCTACTATACTCTGCAAAACTCTCAATTACCATAGATGGAGAAACCAAGATATTCTATGACAAAACCAAATTTACACAATATCTCTTCACAAATCCAGCACAGAAAGGATAGTAGATGAAAAATGAGAATACAAGGAGGGAAACTACATTCAAGAAAAAGCAAGAAACAAACACAAAAAGAAGGTATCTACACAAACATAAAACTAACATCTAAAATAACAGGAAGCAACAATTATTTTTCCTTAATATCTCTGAACATGAGTGGACTCAGTTCCCCAATAAAAACGACATAGACTAGCAGACTAAATATGTAAACAGGACCCATGATTTTGCTATATACAGGAAACCCACCTCAGTGTCAAAGACAGACACTACCTCATAGTAAACGGTTGGAAAACAATTCTCCAAGCAAACTGTCCCAAGAAACAAGCTGAAGTAGTCATCCTAATATCGCATAAAGCAACTTTCAACCAAAAGTTATCAACAAGGATAAGGAAGAACACTTTATATTCATCAAAGGAAAAACCTACCAAGAAGAACTCTCAATTCTGAACATCTGTGCTCCAAATGCAAGAGCACCCACATTCCTAAAAGAAACTCTGCTAAAGCTCAAAAGCACACATTGTATCTCACACAATTTTAGTGGGAGACTTCAACAACCCACTCTCATCAATGGACAGACCATGGAAACAGAAACTAAGCAGAGACACAGAGAAACTATTTAACAAATGGAAGTGTCTGTTTTTGTCCCTGAGTTGGGTTTCCTATATGCAGCAAAATGTAGGGTCCTGTTTATGTAGCCAGTCTGTTAGTCTATGTCTTTTTATTGGGGAATTGAGTCCATTAATATTAAAAGATATTAAAGAAAAGTAATTGTTTCTTCCTGTTATTTTTGTTGTTAGAGTTGGTATTCTGTGCATGTGGCTATCTTCTTTTACGTTTGTTGAAAGATTACTTTCCTGCTTTTTCTAAGGTATAGTTTCCCTCCTCGTGTTGGAGTATTCCCTGTATTATCCATCTGTCCAGGATCTTTTGGCTTTCATAGTCTCTGGTGAGAAGTCTAGTGTAATTCTAATAGGTCTGCCTTGTATGGTACTTGACATTTTCCCCTTACTGATTTTAATACTCTATCTTTGTTTGGGGCATTTCATGTGTTGATTATTATGTGTCAGGAGGAATTTTTTTGGTCCTATCTATTTGGAGTTCTGTAGGCTTCTTGTCTATTAATGGACATCTCTTATTGAGGTTAGGGAATTTTTCTATAATTTTGTTGAAGATATTTGCTGGCCCTTTAAGTTGAAGATCTTCATTTTCATCTACACCTGTTATCCTTAGGTTTGGTCTTCTCATTGCGTCGTGGATTTTCTGGATGTTTTGAGTTAGGATCTTTTTGCATTTTGCATTTTCTTTGATTGTTGTGTCAATGTTTTCTATGGAATCTTCTGCACTTGAGATTCTCTCTTCCATATCTTGTATTCTGTTGGTGATGCTTGCATCTATGGCTCCTGATTTCTTTCCTTGGATTTCTATCTCCAGAGCTGTCTTCTTTTGTGATTTCTTTATTGTTTCTATTTCCAGTTTTAGATACTAGGTGGTTTTCTTCAATTCCTTCACCTATCTTATTCTGTTTTCATGTAATTCTTTAAGGGATTTTTGTGTTTCCTGTTGAAAGTCTTCTACCTGTTTAGCTGTGTTCTCCTCTATTTGTTTAAGGAATTTATTAATGTCCTTCTTAAATTCCTCTATCAGCATCATGAGATATGATTGTATATCCGAATCTTGCTTTTCCAATGTGTTGGAGTATCCAGGACTCACTCTGCTGGGAGTACTGGATTCTGATGATGCCACACATTCTTGGTCTCTGTTGGTAATATTATTGCATTTGTCTTTCACCTTATGGTAATCTGTGATGTTAGATGTTCTTACTGTCTCTGGCTCGGGCTTGTTCCCCTTGTGAGTCTGTAAACCTGAGTTGGCATTTCTGGGAGACCAGCTCTCTCCTGGAAAGACCAGTACACAGAGGGCTATGGAACAGGAACAGCCCCTCCTCCTGGCTGTAGATGTAGAGCAGTAGGAACCTGTCCCAGCTGCTCTGATGCTTCTGAGACCTGTGCTTTCCTGAGTGGAACCACCTTAGAGAGTCACCAGAGAGAAAATGGTGATCTCACCTGAGTCCCAGGGTCAGACACTTCCTGGAGGCAAGCTCTCCTCTGGCAGGGAAGGTGGACAGAGGGCTGAGGATCAACCTGCTACCTCCTGGGTGCAGATGGAGGCTAGTAGGAACCTGTCCCAGAAGTTCTGTTGCTTCTGAGTCCTGCGCTCTCCTGAGTAGACCTGCCCCAGAGAGTCACCGGAGAGAAAAATCAATATCATGTATATTTAAGGGGCATTTAACTAATATAAATTATTTTGATGACTTAAAAAATGTTAATACTGAGCTGCATATTATAAAATACATTTTATTAGTTTAATAAAAAATAAAAAATGAAGAAACACTTCCAAACAGACTAGAATTTAATCTGCCTTGTAACATGAAACCAAGTCTTCAACTCCATTTTTAGTGTGTCTTACAGACCATATGTAGATCACCTGCCTCCCAAAATACAGTCTCTGATGTTATCCCACAAAGTCTCATTCCTTTCTGTTCTAGATGGTCTTCAATTTGAACAAGCAACTTTGTCTGGAACAACATATGCTTAGTTAAAGACTGGAACAGTTTAGAACATCAACCCAAGAAAAATAGTAAACAGTATTTCTTTTACATACTATGTATGACTTGATATGTGGGATGAAATGATTCTTAATACTTTGTCAATATTTTATTAAATACTTTCTTCATTTACATTTCAAATGCTATCTCAAAATTTCCCTATACCCCCGTTGCCCTGCTCCCCTACCCACCCACTCCCACTTCTTGGCTCTAGTGTTCCCCTGTACTGGGGCAGATAAAGTTTGTAAGACCAAGGGGCCTCTCTTCCCAATGATGGCCGATTAGGCCATCTTCTGCTACATATGCAACTAGAGAAAAGAGCTCTGGGGGTACTGGTTAGTTCTACGTATATATTGTTGTTCCACCTATAGGGTTGCAGACCCCTTCAGCTCCTTGGGTACTTTCTTTAGCTCCTCCATTGGGGATCAGGGTCCTTTCAGCAAAATCTTGCTTTCATATGCAATCGTGTCTGGGTTTGGTGGCTGATTATGGGATGGATCCCTGGGTGGGGCAGTTTCTGGATGGTCCATCCTTTCGTCTCAGCTCCAAACTT